>NC_053392.1:515765853-516096171 GCF_905171765.1 Bufo bufo
TAAGTAATATTAATAAGCGATAGTGTTTATGCTTATGTATTATGGAGGGTGATAAAAAAAAAAAAAAGATACATCCATTGGGATAATCTAAAAGAGTCTCAAGTATTTGTTTTGATTTGGCATAATAGCCTTTGAGATATACAGTACAGACCAAAAGTTTGGACACACCTTCTCATTCAAAGAGCTTTCTTTATTTTCATGACTATGAAGGCATCAAAACTATGAATTAACACATGTGGAATTATATACATAACAAACAAGTGTGAAACAACTGAAAATATGTCATATTCTAGGTTCTTCAAAGTAGCCACCTTTTGCTTTGATTACTGCTTTGCACACTCTTGGCATTCTCTTGATGAGCTTCAAGAAGTAGTCCCCTGAAATGGTCTTCCAACAGTCTTGAAGGAGTTCCCAGAGATGCTTAGCACTTGTTGGCCCTTTTGCCTTCACTCTGCGGTCCATCTCACCCCAAACCATCTCGATTGGGTTCAGGTCCGGTGACTGTGGAGGCCAGGTCATCTGGCGCAGCACCCCATCACTCTCCTTCATGGTCAAATAGCCCTTACTTTCAAAGTTTTCCCAATTTTTCGGCTGACTGACTGACCTTCATTTTTTAAAGTAATGATGGCCACTCGTTTTTCTTTACTTAGCTGCTTTTTTCTTGCCATAATACAAATTCTAACAGTCTATTCAGTAGGACTATCAGCTGTGTATCCACCTGACTTCTCCTCAACGCAACTGATGGTCCCAACCCCATTTATAAGGCAAGAAATCCCACTTATTAAACCTGACAGGGCACACCTGTGAAGTGAAAACCATTTCAGGGGACTACCTCTTGAAGCTCATCAAGAGAATGCCAAGAGTGTGCAAAGCAGTAATCAAAGCAAAAGGTGGCTACTTTGAAGAACCTAGAATATGACATATTTTCAGTTGTTTCACACTTGTTTGTTATGTATATAATTCCACATGTGTTAATTCATAGTTTTGATGCCTTCAGTGTGAATCTACAATTTTCATAGTCATGAAAATAAAGAAAACTCTTTGAATGAGAAGGTGTGTCCAAACTTTTGGTCTGTACTGTATATAGAGGGGTGACTGTACCCTAAAAATATTTAAGTAATCACCCCAATGTAGTTAAGCCCTGGTAGGATGAGTGAAAAAGGAGAAAATGCACATTTTGATCTATTATATAAGTATTTCAACGTACTAAGAAGGGGAAAAGTGAGGGGCATTCATTGAGGTAGCTGCACCAGCATTTTGGAGAAGTGAGATGAAAGAAGATCTAAGTAAAAACACATGCGCTCTGGTAGTGTATGGCAAGAGAAATCTCTAAGTCCATACGCTTGCGCAGTTCCATCTGTATACTCACCGACTTGATAAATTCCTAAGTCCATGCGCAGTACTATTCCAGTGCGTACCGATGGAGAAGAACAATTCCGAAATTGACGCACATGAGCGAACATACACAGAATATCGCGAGACATAGCGGTCATCGGCAGAACACACCCCAAGCGCGCGACAACCTATTGGAGTTATAGAGGTACAGCAAAAAGGGAGGGAAGCTAGACGGAACGGCATCCCATAGGCAGTGGTGATCGCGTCATTGTAGTACGAGTCTTTAAGTCACGGTCTCTGCCCCCAACACTCATACCTGCTCGATCCCCTGAAGACGCTGGGTGACCAGTGAAACATGTTGGGATGCAGGGTGTATGAGTGTGTGTGTTTTTAGGCTCAGTGGCAGAGAGGGAGCTCCGCAATAGGAGTAAATTACAGTTAGTTGAGGCACAAAGATTTAAACAGCTGCTAGCCGCAAGACAGGCTGCAGTTGGTATCAACACTATATAAAAGCTGTGAGGCAACAGCAATAATACTGAGATATAGAGGAAAGAGGGAGTGATCCATGCCACTGATAGTATTAATTTGTCTTGTCGTTTAGCACTGACATATAAGTGTTCTTAAAAGGAATAATAAATAAAGGTAATGTTTTAAAGTAACAGCACATGACAAAAGACGTATAAGGGTCTGGTTGGACCACCAGTTAGTTCAGTCTTTCACTGAGGAACACCGCCCTATAGTGACAGATCTCTGTCTAAGGGCACTCGGTTGCAGTTTCTGACAACTCACACTAACAAGATGTGACGGGGCACGTGGATCAGGGCTGTCTTGTCAGGGCCACGCTATGGAGGCCATTAGACATTCTCTTCCCTCCTCCCAACTGTCATCTTCCCCTCAACTGCCTCTTGCTGTCTTCTCTCCTTGACTGAGCCTAGACATCTGATGGTTGTCAGCCACATGCCTGATTGGTGCTGGGCCCTTTTACACATCAGACACAAGAAGACGGGTAAAGAGGACAGACATCATACATGACTGCTGGGCTTCCTCTGCACTCTCAGGGACACCGGCTCTTATACTGAAAGCATGGATGAAATAATTTAAAGCGGCAGCACCACCTCATTACAAGCTGCAGTATGGTGGCAACTTCAAGGCCGCTGCACAGTGGTTGGAGTCTTTTGCTTTTGGCTCCATCCACTGTTTCGAATTCAGGCTGCTGAAAACCGCTAAATCGGTGGGGTGCCAGGTCCCCACTAGGGTTGCCACCTGCCTGGTAAACCACTGGCTGAGCCGGTATTACCAGTTATTTGCTGGGAAAAGTGGCAACTCTACATGTAGTTCATCTTATATATAATAGGTTAGATGATGGAAAGCATAATCTATCTACCAGCTTCAAGAGAGATTACAGGGGATATGAGAAGACTACAACTCCCAGCATGCCCAGGTCGTTATTATGGGATATAAGATAATGTTTCAGGAAGGAGTACTATAATGAAAGTACTACAAATCACAGCATGTTGAGGCTGATATAATGTGACAAGAGAGCACATTACAATGAGGAGGTATAAGAGAAGAGGGCTACAATTCACTGCATGTCCAGGGTGTTATTATGGGATATCAGAGTAAGGGAGGGTGTATAAGAGGGGATAACTACAACTCCCAGCCAGTGGCGTACTAAGTGGGGGCGTTCAGCCCCGGGGTGCTGGCTCTCAGGGGGTGCCAGAAGCAAAGGAGCGACTTCGTCAATTCAGATGGAATGCGCTTTTCCATTAGCTGGAGCGCAGGGAGCTGGGTCCTGTCACTCAACTCGTTCAGCTCCCCGTCCGCTCTCCCCTTCTTCAGGCCGGCAGCGCTCTTAATAGTGAAGGCAGGAAGAACTTCTCCCTGCTCCACCATTCAGCCAGCAGGCACAGATCGCTCTGCCGCCTGTGTGGGGTGGAGCCTGCAGCCTGGAAATCTGCATAAGCTCCTGCTCCGCCCACACAGTGCTGCAGAGTGATCTGTGCCTGCAGGGAAGAGAGGACCATGAGCTTCAGGAACAGGACAAGGGTGAGTAGTTACTGTGTTTTTTGTTTTCTTTAATAAAGATGGGGCACAGAGGGCTTTATTACTATGGAGGGGGAACAGAGGGCATTATTACTATAGAGGTGGGCACAGAGGGCATTACTAATGTAAAAGGGGGGCACATTGGGCATTTCTACTATGGAGGGGCACAGAGCCAGAGGGGCATTACTACAATGACCCCTGGTAGTGGAGACCACACTGAGCATCTCAGTTGTCAGCCCGATAGAATAATGGTATAAATACCCACGGATAGTACATGTGCACGTAGCCAAAATAATACACATTGGAACATGAAGGAACAATTGTTAAATATAGAAACAAGAATGTGCTGCATACATACTATGTATGAGGGCCATGTAGCCCCAGAACAAGGCCCTTCACCAATAACAGGCGTGTAGCGTGATGGTGGGGTCCGCACACCCAAGTGTGAGCATTTTCGACAACCCTCTGGCTTCGTCAGAGCATGCCAGTCATTTAGCCAATGACTGGCAATAGTGATGTGGCCACAGCACAACCGTCCACCTCTGAAGCCAGTCTTTGCTGGATCAGTGCATATGACCATGCCCATGTACCATCGGATATAAACAGTGTATGACCGGACGATGAGGGCAGCCAAGGACCGGAGCCAGTAAGTATGAATCTTTTCAGAGGCAGGCTGGGGCATTACAAAAAACATACATATTACTGGAAACACCCTTTAAAGATGTTGTAAAGGCTGCTGTAGTTGTGTGTGGTGTCCACCTATGTGATTGTATGCATAAGGCTCTGTTCACACTTGTGTTAGCTCTTTCCATCCATGCAGTTTGTTTTTTCGACAGTATTATATCTAGCAAAATAAAAATGGATATCTGACGGAAACCTTATAAATTTCATTACAAGTCAATGAGTTAATAAAAACAGATCAGTCAATCAGACCATAACTAATCCTGATGGATCATCATCAGGACCCGGTTTTAGACAAAATGTGGCCCTGGGCAAAATCTAAAGTGGGGCCCAAAATCTTGTAATATGTACTAACAACACAGTTACATTCTGTCGATTCAGGCCCTCCCTCAAAGATTACACCCCGTAAAGCTCCTCACACAGTTATTCACCCTCATGGCCCCAGATATGCCACATGCCCACTCCCCTCACAGCAATGAGTTCCCCTTCTCACAGCATCTGAGATTGTTAAAAGCCGAAGCGCAGGATTCCTCTTCTGGTGCGCTTTCCCCAAGAGGAGATTCAGGGAAAGCACCCTGTTCTAAAAATGAGTCACAGCCTTACTAGGCTTCCAGGCTCATTGTATATCCCAGTTCAGGACACTAGTGGCAGCACTGAATTGGATAAAGTGATTTCTATACAGAATAAATGAATACATTTACATCTGATGATTGTAAGTTGTGGTCTACTGGGGGATTAACAAAAATAAACAAATTTAAAAAGTTTTGAAAATATAAAAAAACATAAAAATTAAAATCACCCCCATTCCCCAAAACAAAAAGAAACAAAAGAAAAATAGAATTATGGGCATCACCGCAAGCGAAAGCGCCCATACTATTAAAATATTTTTAAAAAGTTAGCCCATATCGTTTCGAGTTTTTTCATTACATCATCTCCCAAGAAAATTGAATAAAAGTGATCAAGTCATACACAACCCAAATGGTATTGTCAAAAACGACAGATCGTCCCGCAAAAAATGATCGCCCCACACATCTCCGTCGACATAAACTATAGAAAGTTATGACGGTTTAGAATATCCAGATGAAAAGAAAAAAAAACTTTTTTACTAAGTGAGTCCTGATGAGGATTAGCTTGCTGCAGTGAGCGGGCCTATAGGGGTCCGGAGTGGGGGCTGTTAAGGTTACCACCTTTCCCAACAAAAAATACTGTTACACAATTAAAAAGGTTAGTGTGGGTTAATACAGGTGTAATTTGATCATATTTTACGTTTTGCTCCATTTATTTTCTCAATAAAATCTAAATCTTCACTGTTGGGGACACCTTGTGTATTTAAGTTTCATTTAGCCTCCTATTTTTAAAATGTTTCTGTGGGGATTCAAACTCACAACCTTCTACATTAAGGGCAAAAACCTTAACCACTGGCTGTAGAGCTCAATCTATGTTGTTTTGCTGAAAAACCTCACAGAAGTTATCTTGCATTATACAAGAGAAACTTCTATGAGATTTTTCAGTAGTAATTTAGCATTGAGCTCTATAGCCCAGTGGTTAAGGTTTTACCTGTAATGTAGAAAGTTGTGAGTTCAAATCCCACAGAAACATTTTAAAAATACTGGTACACAAGTTAAAATGGTTGGTGTAGGTTAATATAGGTGTTATTTGATCATATTTTACGTTTGCTCCATTTTTTTCTCAATAAAATCACATTTTTCACTGTTGGGAACCACCCTGTGTATTTAACTTTTATTTAGCCTCTATTTTTTAAAAGTTTCTGTAGGTATTTGAACTCATAACCTGCTACATTAAGGGCAAGAACTCTAACCACTGGCTATACGCTCAATGTTAAGTCATGCTGAAAAACATCATAGAAGTTTCTCTTATTTAAAAACAGCATAGAAGTTTCTCTTCTATTATACAAGAGAAACTTCTATTAGGTTTTTCAGCACTGACTTAGCATTGAGCTCTATAGCCCATTGGTTAAGGTTCTTGCCATTAATGTAGAAGTTTGTGAGTTCACAGAGACATTTGAAAAATAATGACAATGCTTGGTAATACCCCTTTCATGTTCATATACTGTGAGGGCCCTGATCATCATTAGAGATGAGCAGAGTTTTGTAAAATTTGATTCAGCTGGCCTAAGTCGGATTTACAAAAAAATCGCTTTGTGATGAATTACTTGTCACAAAGTGCATTTCTTTGTAAGTATGGATGCAATTACTTGATTGCGCCGCTCCCCGTCATTGTACCCCTCAGATGCCGCTTTCATAGCTGATCGTGGCATCTGATAAGAATAGTACAGTGTAAACTGAAAAAAACTAAAAAAAATTATACATTAGCCGAACCATTTTCCTCGCGAAGGGCCATCATACTTCACAACACAAGGGGATTTCGGCCGAGATTTTCAAGCAAGATGGCGGCGGCCAGCCCGTCCTAAGCAAATGATCAGGTAAGTAGATTTTTTTTTACACTATTTCAGGTTAATTCGATATGCGTGGCGCGAAGCTTAGCGCCGAATCGAGATTTATCCTGAAATTCGGTTCAAAGTCCGTGGACTTTGATTCGCTCGTCACTAATCATCATAATGGATTCATCACGGCTCCTGTAAAAAACAGAGATCATGACTCCAGTGTGAACAGAGTTTTAGGGTTATATTCATAACTGAGTGAATTTGTTACTGTGCTATTCATATGAAGGTATATATTTTTTATATTTTTTTATATTAGACTACTGCCCTATTATCAGAGCAGCACTAGTATAATGTACAGATTGCTGCCATGCACTGTACTGCATATGGAGACAGTAGCGCAGTACAGTGTTTATATAGCACTGCACTAGTCTAACAGTATATACAATACAATATAAAGATAAGATGTATATTCGCACGGGGCTAACCCAATGTTAAATTGGCCCTGTCCACAGCAGAGCTATAGCGCTTTTATCTGCTTTGATGTTTTGCTTTAGGTGTTCTACATGTTCCTCAGTTCCTTATCTGCTTTGATGTATTCTTATGGTGTTTCTGTATGTTCTTAGTTTATATATATAATGTTGTGCTTCATAAAGCTCCTATGCACACGGGGGAATCCAAATTTTCATTTCAACAACCAAGATTGAAATGGAGAGGACACAGTAATTACAATAAACCACATTTGTGTTACATTGTTTCTTTTCTGTTTAGATTACATTAGGCTTAATAGAGCATCACAGAGGTATCTGTATTCCAGAAAAAGCCTCATTTACACACTGGTGTAATCCAATTCCTTCCTTTTACAAAACACTGTGGAACCCAGCCATCTCATTTAAACCCAAAGAATTTAAGAATAACTTTTGGATATCTCTGTACAGAAACATCTTGTTTCTATCCTCCAACTCGTTTCAAATTTAGGATATGTTCCAACCCTAAACATCTCATATTGTCCAAATTTTTTTTTCCCTGGATCTCTGTAAAGTGCTTGATCAGTCCGGGGAGTGCCTTTTCCCTGTCACCATAGATCTTCTATGTTCTCAAACTTCTTCTTTTCTAATTTGGCGTACTTGTACAATAAGCAACAAGGTCATAAAATGCTATGAACCTCACTCATGGCATGGGTGAGTAAAGGGTGCCCAGATACTTTAGATAACTATTGTAAAGATATTCCTTCTGATTTACCTGTTAACATGGCTCAGCCAGATGGGAAGAAATGAATTAGATGCTGGACAGAATCTCTTGCAGTGAATTATCTTCCGGAACAAAGGATCAGGCATGTTCAGCCAAGTTTCATTGGCGATTTTGCTGAAATTGGCAGGATTAGATAATATAATCTGATGTGTATGGCTACTTTAAGAGTAACATAATAACCTTATTAACCCAATAACACATAATCATGTTCATTTACATAATTTGCGTTAAGGGGTGGTATGGAGCAGACTCACACATCTGAGGTTGCTCTGTACACAGCGGATGCAGCTGTATAATACAGCTCTACCTGCTGACAGTTACTGGAAACAGAGATGACTCAGCTCCCCGTCATTTAGCCCCTTAAATGCCACTATCAATAGTGACTGAAGCATCTGTGGGGTTATACAAACTGTCCTCTTATAGGAGCCACCATGGTGAAGTTGCTATGACACATAAATAACCTACAAAAACCTCACCGCCCAATCAGACATCATCAAAAGCCCATAGAACAAAGCCACGTCTACACACACCAAAAAAGGCAATGGACTCCAAATATACAAAAATATAACAATCTTTATTAGATGATAAATATAAAAAATAAATGATTATTCAAAGGAAAGAAAATGGCAAGATGGAAAATGATGCAGAGAGCATTGCAAAGAGCATTATACCAAGCAGGGCTGGCGTCAGCACCCCGGCAAACTCGGGCAAATGCCAGGGCCCCACTGCTCCTGAGGGTGCCAACTGAGCTGCTATGAGCACTTCCATCAATACAGATGGAAGCACACATTGCTGTTATTTCACTTACGCAGTACCCCTCTGGTGGGCCCTCTGAGTCACATGAGGCCGGCTGCCGCAGAGCTTCAGACACGTCCCCTCTTCACTCCGTTCAGCAGAGCAGTATGTTACCTTACCAGCTTCAGACACGCAGAGTTTGTCAGTGAATCTGCTCTGTGACTGTCTCTTCTCTGTGGGACTGGGACAGGTGGGATGCAGCTTCATGCATTTAGTTGTTTTACTGCAACATTAAGCAGCTTGCCTTCATGACACCTGCCCCCCCCCCCCCCATATCCTGTCCTATGTCATCCCCATTGATCCCTTTATGGCTCCTGTTCCGGCCTCCTAACTCCTGTTGCTGCCCTGCACAGACCTCCTGCCACTACTTCTTGTATAAATCCCCCTCAGAGCCCCTTCCACCTACATGCTGTGTCACCCCTTCTGTCCATCCAGGGCCCCGGGCCCCTGTCTCAATCCTCTGTCACAATCATTATCGTGGTGTCTGAACCGCATTCACCATAAGGACCTTCTAACGTCACAGGGTCATGTGACTGTGCCCCCCAACCTGTATTCTGCCACCCATCCCGTACTGTGCCCCTCAACCCATACTGTGCCCCCCTTATACCCTGCATTGTGCCCTCTTACCACACCCTGTACAGTTCCCCTAGTCATTCCCTGTACTGTGCCCTCTTATACCCTTTTATCCAGTCACTGTATAGCGGTGTTATCCAGTCACTGTGCAGAGGTGTTATCCGGTCACTGTATGGCGGTGTTATCCGGTCACTGTACAGTGGTGTTATCTGGTCACTGTATGGCGGTGGTTATCCAGTCACTGTACAGAAGTGTTATCCTATCACTGCATGGCGGTGGTATCCAATAACTATATGGCCATAACTGTATCCCTTTTCTGCCCACGCCACCTTTTTTAGACCTGGCATGAGCGGGAAAAAGATTGTGGTGCTAAGGACCTTTGCGCCACAATCTGTGTCAGAAATACACCTTATATAGACGCATTGCTATATAATAAATGACCCCCTAATTGTATTATTATTCCAGAGTACGGCTAATATAGTATTAGATTCTAGTGTATTATACTGTGCCCTGTATTTCCCAGTAGATAAATGATCCTTGGGAAACACAGTCCTCACCCCTGACCACGACAGACCAGTTAGTGCTCTGTCAGTACATGGCAGCCTCCTCTCTCCGCCCCGCTGCTCCGTTTTGTACTGGTGCTTATTCTGACACTAAGGCTGGGTTCACATCCCATTTTTGCCATCCATTTAATGCATACCAAAAACGTATATGTTAACAGATGCCTCAGGCTGATGCCGTACAGTGGCGTCCGTTCACCATACAAATCACTAGTCAGATCCCACATGGAGTAACTGTGTAAAGTTCTGGGCTCCTGTGAACAAGGCAGACATAGCAGAGCTGGAGAGGGTTCAGAGTCGGGAGTCGGGTTCCCACCCTTGTATAATAATGAAGAAAACTCCAGCAGTTATGTTGCAAACAGGTGAATCGTTTATTTGAAGTGCGGCCTTAACATACTGTATGTAAGGCCGCACTTCAAATAAACGATTCACCTGTTTGCAACATAACTGCTGGAAATTTCTTCATTATTATCCCCTGCACTCCAGCAATAATTGGTATGTGAGGGGCCACTGGGGGGTCATTACACAGTATAATGACCCCCAGTGCCCCCCATTTAGTATAATGATCCCCAATGGTCCTCCATTTAGTATAACCACCAGAGCCCCCATTCAATATAATGACCCCCAGTGCCCACCATACAGTATAACCCCCAGTGTGGGGGGCCACTGGGGGTCATTATTCTGAATGGGGGGGGGGGGGGGGGGGCGACTGGAGGTTATTATTCTGAATGGAGGGGCACTGTGGGGTCATTATACTGTGTGTGAGCCACTGGGGGTCATTATGCTGTGTTTGGGGGCATTGGGGGTCATTATGCTGTGTTTGGGGGCATTGGGGGGTCATTATACTGTGTGAAGGGACACTAGTGGTCATTATACTGTATAGGGGCCATCGGTGGTCATTATACCATGTGGGAGCCACAGAGGGACATGTAAATGTACAAAAATGCCTCAAGGGGGCCCACTGCGATTTTATCGCCCAAGGCCCACATGAACCAGGAGCTGGCCCTGATACCAAGTATAGTGGATCAATGCCTTTAAAGTATAAGATTGGAAATAATAGCGCTACTAAACATATCACAATAAAAATAATGACATAACATCTCTAATAATCCCCAATAAATCACAAAGGGGCATCAGTTTTTCATTTATTCGGTTATAAAATAGCTCCACAGGCGCAAAGGTACAGTATGTAAAATCCAAATTTACCTATTCACTATATTGCATTAGCAGTGTTGCTGGAAAAATGTCAATAGATGGAAAAATATATAAAGGGTATTATCGCAAAAGAGTATAACCAATATGCATAACTGTACTGATAGCCAAAATATTAAGTTTATGCCAGCAACTCTGCAAGTGCATATAATATACCAAAGAATATACATGTAATATACCTAAGTAAAACATCCTAGTAGAACTACCCTGTGACATGGTTCACTGTAACCTGAAAAACCACGCACATACACCTCGACGCGCGTTTCATCCTTAAGGCTTCGTCCTTTGTGATTTATTGGGGATTATCAGAGATCTCATTATTTATTATTTATTGAATAATCATATATTTTTTTATATTTATCATCTAATAAAGTTTGCTATATTTTTGTATATTTGGAGTCTTGTCTTTTTGGTATGTGTAGAAGTTGCTATGACAGCCTGAGGCTTCCAGGCTCCCAGGCCTGTCATACTGATCTGCCTGTGAAGTCAAACCTGAGGCATGGCCTGTCAGGTAACCTGTGAAAATCACATAGACCAGAATAGCATACTATTGCAGTCTATGGACAAGTGATCAAAAATTTGTATGTGCAAAGGACTAAAAAAACAGTAAAAAATAAGAAATGTATATATAAAAAAACTCACAAAAGTATTTAAAAATTCTAATCACCCCCCTTTCCCAGTTTTACAGATAAAAATTAATCTATATATGTAAAGAAGGACATATATATGTGTGTGTTTATTGTGGGGATTCGCTCTGGTACGCAGATAAGCGGACGCAGTACAGACGCAAAAACAAAAATGACAGTTCGTCGTCTTGGTGTGAATTCACACCATGGCAAGTCCACAGAACAAAAAACATTCACCTTGTCAGCTGTTTGGCAGTAGCAGTCCCCAACAGGCTTTAGGGCCTTCTTCCCAGCAATGCAGCTCTCAGCCCTTTAGTACGGCACACATCATGCAGATCTCAAAAAACAGAGACTCCACAGCTTCTCTGTCAGATGGAGGATAATCCACACCCCAGCCGAGACTGCTGGCTAGGTTTTATATCCCTATCCAAAACCTGGCCTGGAACGTGGGGAACAGCCACCCACCCTGCACTTTGGCTGCTCCCAGTAAGAGCCGGCCCAGATCGGCTTTACAGCCACACTAAATAACTAATGGTGTCAGTCAGCACTAGCTGCCCGCTGACACTTAAATTACCGGCTCTTACCTCACCGAGGCCAGGAACCTCTGTGACACATATCTTCCGTCAATGACGGACCCTTGCGCTTTCCTACAGTATGTATGTATGTAATTTATGTATGTTCCTCGATCACTCAAAAACGCAACCATCGATTTCAACGAAACTTGGTATACACATCCCTTACTACCTGGAAAGAAATCTTGTGGGGTCATATGCCCCTACACAGCAGCTGCATACAGTTTGTATGCTCCAACTGTTTTTGCTACATACATATTGCTCTGTAACTCAAAAACTTATCGATCAATTTATACTAAACTTGGTACACAAATCACTTACTATCTGGGAAAGAATACTGTGGAGGGTAAACATGCCGGTACATAATGAGTTTCTGTCTGTCCTGACGTCTGTCTCTCTGTTCATTATGCGCGACCAAATGACTGGACCAATTTTCAACCAAATTTTCGACACAGGTACATCAGGTGTCCCGGAAGGTTTTAGATCGAGTCTCAGCTCTAGGACGTTCCATTCTTGATATTCTCAAAAAATTACCTGCATTAACCAATACAAGCCTGCAAGTCTATCTTCATATCCCAACTGCCATACACATGGTCACATGTCCCTTATCAGCCAATAGAAGCTCTCAGGCCCTTAGTCTCCACACACACACAGTTTTACTCCAGGTTTCCATAACAACCCAGCCATTTTTCTTCACTGCTGTAGGTCAGCTTTAGGCTAGGGCTACATGACGACATGTATAACGCAACAATAAGTCGCACGACACATAGGGCACAACTACACTGCTACATGTGTCGCGCAACATTTTGTCAAAATTTTTATAATGATAGTCTATGGTGTTGCACTTCGACATGTGATATGCTGCGACGCGACAGTCGCAGAAAAATCTATCTTGGATAAATTTTTTGCGACTGTCGGGTCGCAGTCGCAGCATGTCACATGTCACAGTGCGGCACCACAGCCTATCTTTATAAAATTGTTGAGACAAAATGTTGCTTGACACATGTAGTCATGTAGCCCTAGTGTTAAAGGGCGCTGTGGAGGTCACTGTTAAAGGGGCGGGCACTGTGGAGGTCACTGTTAAGGGGGCAGGGGCCACTATTAAAAGGGCAACTGCTGTGGAGGTCATGGTTAAGGCAGCAGGGTACTGTGAGGTCACTGTTAAGGGAGCGGATTACTGTAGAGGTCACTGTTAAGGGGCCGGGCCCCTGAGGAGGTCACTGTCAAGGGAGTGGGGTGCTGTGAAACTCACTGTTAAAGGGGCGGGCTGCTGTGAAGCTCAAAGTTAAGGGGATGGGCTGCTGTGGACGTCCCATTTTAAAGTGGCAGGCACTGTGGGGGGGGGGGGTCAGTGTTAAGGGGTGGGGGACTGTGGAGTTCAATGTTAAAGGGGCGGAGTGCTGTAAAGGTCATTGTTATGGGGATACTGTTGATATCTTTTAACGACACACACAAACATTAAAGGGAACCTGTCACCTGGATTTTGTGTATAGATCTGAGGACATGGGCTGCTAGAAGGCGGCTAGCACATCCGCAATACCCAGTCCCCATAGCTCTGTGTGCTTTTATTGTGTAAAAAAAAAACGATTGATACATATGCAAATTAACCTGAGATGAGTCATAGCTTGAAAATATGACTCTTCTCTGGTCACACAAGTAAGATATGACTCTTTTATGTTAATTTGCATATGTATCAAATCGTTTTTTTTACACAATAAAAGCACACAGAGTTATGGGGACTGCGTATTGCAGATGTGCTAGCGGCCATCTAGCAGCCCATGTCTTCAGCTCTATACACAAAATCCAGGTGACAGGTTCCCTTTAAATGAAATAGATGAAATATACCCGTGCAAAGCCGGGTCCTTCTGCTAGTAAACAATAAAAAAAAAATATTTATCATGCTCAGCAAATGCTGTTACTCAAAAAAAAAAAAATAGCCAATTTGCTGTTTTTTATTATATTGCCTCCCACTCCAAAATAAATAAAGTAATCAAAAAGTCATATGTATCATAAATAGTACTAATAAAAACAAAAGCTGGTCCTGCAAAAAAATGAGCTCTTACACAGCTCTGTAGAAAGAAAAAGAAAAAGTTATAGCTGTCTGGAGTCCTCTCCAGCTGACACTCTACATGACACGGTGGTGACCATCTTTAATAAAATCCTGGGCCTTTACATGCACCGATTTCCTCCAGAGTATGGGGAGGAGCGATCACTAATGCCATCCCTCTTCCCCGTACTGTTTCGTTGTTTCCCTGCAGCAGATGGTGTTTACACAGCACCATCTGCCACTGGGAAAGGATAATCTTTTGTGCTGCACAAAAGATACAATTACCCGATGAACAAGTGTTTTGCTCGTTCATGGAGTAATTGTCAGTGCATTTATACTGTCAGATCATCGCTAGCGAGCGTTAGTAAGGCTGGTTAGCGATGATCTGCTCAGTTGTTGGTCCATGTAAAGGGCCCTATATTCTTCCCCTTTTGCTTCATAATTTAAACATTTTAATGTGATGGGTTGGGGATCTTATATGGCACAACCACTATACTATATTTGGACTATGTGTGGCATAAAGTGTTCTCTTTATAGTTGTCTAGCTGTTCCATTTCCCCCCATTACCGTACTGTGATTTCGTCCTATCTGGAGAATTTAGACTCTGGGTTGGCCGACTCACAGTTAATTAGAATGTTGGCTCGTTCTTTGCATTCCTGTTTTGTTTGGGAACCAGTGTTCCCATCTACAATAACTTCCTCTTGTTGCACCCTTTCTTTCTTTAGCTCACCTCTTCTTCCCCTCCTTTTTCTAATCCTACCCTCCCCCACTTTTTCAGGGCTCTCCGGAGTATAAGTCTTTGTTGGCCTCATAGATCTAATAATTTCTTTTTTTCTCTCTCTTCCCTGACCCCCTTTTCTCTCTTCCCACCTTCCTTTTCTTATCCTTCTTAGTCTATTTTTCTTTCTTTTTTCACTCTCTTTATTAGGCTATATCTTGTATGATACTTCTATTTTCCATGTTCAGACATTGCGGATGATTGCATAATCATTATGTTTTTTCAGTGATACTTGTGTATTTACTTACTCTTGCAAATGGAAACTCACTGTTCATCCTGTTTATATTGCTTATTGAAAGCTTAAAAAAAGAATATTATAAAGAATACAAAAGAGTTTTTTAAAGCAGTAAAATCATAATAGAAACAATATAAATTGGTATTGCCATATTCATACTGATCCAGTTTTCCAATACAAGCTATGGTTGTTTAAATGGTGCCATTAAATAAAATTACAACCTGTCCTGTAAAAAATAAGCCCTCATATGGCGAATGAATAGAAAATTGAAAAAGTTATGACTCTTGGCAGGTGGGGAGGAAAAAACAAAAACGCAAAAACAAAGGGGTTGACATCAATAGCTTTTAGCAAATATTTCCACAAGCTATGCAATTCATACAAAGGTCACTGGTTCAAATCCAGGGGCAGCCATGAAGAAGATTTCCCTAGAAAAGAAAAACTGCATCATCCGGCTCATTGATAGCGGTATCTCGGCCAAGAAAATTGCCAAACTGCATCATGTGAGTGCCATGACAGTTGGAAGAATACGAAATAAAGTCTGTCTATCCATTCCAAAGCCAAGAGGTGGACGTCCAGGCAAAATACCGGAGTCAACAAGTCGAATCATCAGATGGTCTATCAGTTCTGGCACGAAAAATACAGCAATGTAGGTGGCACCACCTAGCGAAGAGTGGGGGGAGGCAGGACAGTGGGCAGAGAGCGCTTCCATTGTGGAAGCGCTCATCTCTCCATATTCAATTGTATCGCTGTCCTCAGGACGGCGATACAGTTGAATGCTGCGGTGGGGCACAGGAACGATTTCTCCATGCACAATTGTTCCCTCTGAAGCTTCAGACCTAGTGCCTGTAGATTATCAGAGGCCTGCGCAGATGGAGCAATGATGTCATCATCGTGTCGCCTGAGTCGGACAGCTTATGGCACAGACTAGAAGAGGTCTGACAGCTGCATGGAGGTATTTGTGTTTATTATTTGCATTTGGCAGCATACCATTGGGCCACAATGAGGGGCATTATTATAACTGGGTGGAGCACTATGGGGACATTGGCTCTACAGGGGGCACTAAAAGAGAGTATTGTTCGTATTGGCACACGTTATAAGGTGCATTCTTTATACTGGTGCACATTAACAAGTGGTATACAAGTGGTATTTTTCTACTGGCACATATTATAGGGGTATTTTTTTTTCTACTGGTACATATTTCAAGGGGTCAATTTTTGTACTCGAACACATTATAAGGGGGCATTTTTGGTGTACTGGTGCACATTATAAGGGGGGTATTTTTTGTACTGACACACATTATAAGGGGGAATTTTTTTGTACTTGCACACATTAGTGGGCATTTTTTTTACTAACACACATTACAAGGGGAATTAACACTACTAGGGGGCATTATGGCCTCTGTATTCACCCTTCTCTGCCTGCCCTGATCTCAGACAGTTTAACATGTTGCACATACTCCATAAGCCCTATCACCAATAAACTCTGGCTCAGACCTACCCACGTTACAGTCTCTAAGCTTCTGGAACCACTTGCGATATCCAGGGTGGTTTCTAATCCTGGAGCAAGCACTTATAATAACATGAAAACTCCATGGTGTGAGCAGTGATATGTAACCGTCCAATTGCATCTTAGGGTCACTACTCCTCTCAGCAGGCACAACTCCAATCATAGGTCCTCGTCACCACTATTTCAGCAGCACTCTGCACTTTCCTGCCTTTTTGATGCACTGTTATAGATGATAATGGGCTATTGAGGAGCAAATACACACATAACAAGGACATGCTGTGCATTTCAAATACTCCTGGAAAAAGTATGCTCATCTGATTACACAACATAAGCTTTATATACAGACTGCAAATACGTTTGTGTGAAAGAGGCCTATAAGGGCACTCTAGCACAGCTATACTTAGCCACAAGTTAGTACAGACCGGGTGCTTACTGTTGCATTGAGCACCTGACCTACTGTGAAATTCTGTTCCTGAAAGGTGCTGTTCCCTCATTAAAGTGCTAAAGGGAAGCAATCATTGTACCCTATCACCTATAGCATTAACACTGTGTCCATCAGGTTGTGCCAAGAAATGTAAAGTCATAGCATTTTTTAAAGGGGTTCTCCAGGCTTTTAATATTGATGACCTATCCTCAGGATATGTCATCAATATCAGATAGTTACACAGTTAATATGGTTGAAAAAAGACCAAGGGATAGGTGGGGACATGAATCCCAGAAGGAAGTGAGACTCCGATATCTACACATTTCCATAAGCATTAATGTCATTTACTTTCAAGAATTCATCTAAACCCTTTTTGTAACTGTCCACTGTTCCTGATGTGACCACGTCCTGAGGAAGTCTGTTCCACAGATTCACAGTTCTTACAGTAAAGAAGCTTTGACGCTTCTGGAGACTGAACTTTTTCTTCACCAGTCGGAGGCAGTGCCCCCTTGTCTTTTGAGGGCATTTTACATGGAACAGTTTTTCACCGTATTTTTTGTATGGCCCATTTATATATTTGCATAGATTAATCATGTCCCTCCTTAGTCGTCTCTTCTCAAGACTAAATAAATGTAATTTTTTTAATCTTTTTTTATAACTAAGGCCGCACCAACGCTTTGTAAAGTGGTAGTATTACATCCCTGCCCCGCGAGTCTATGCCTCGTTTAATGCATGACAATATCCTGGTAGCCTTAGAAGCAGCTGATTGACATTGTATGCTGTTATTTAACACAGCCCTATTTCACCTTAAGGACTTGGCCATTTTTTGCAAATCTGATCAGTGTCACTTTAAGTGCTGATAACTTAAAGGGACTCTGTCACCACTTTCTAACCCCCCCCTTTTAAAAGTATTGTTCTCTCCATGGCGCCCTTGTGATTACAAAGGTGTTGTTATAACATAAATTCGCCGTCTCCTTTTGATAAAAATACCTTTTATCTAACCTGTCAATCTTGTGGATAAGGTGCCCAGGGCGTTTCTGAAGGTCTGAAGCTGCCGCCCGCCGCAGCCGCCGTTGGTGCCCAGCTCCTCCCCTGATCCTTTCAGCGCCGCCTGAATGTAAAGAAATCCGCCTCCGGCTCTCGCTCAGTGCCCCCTCCTCCTTTTCAAAGATCCCGCGCGTGCGCACAGGCCTGTGCCTGATGCACCCGTGCGGACATTTAGAATCAGCCTCATTGAGCGAAGTGCGCATGCGCGCACTTCGCTCAACCTCCTCATAAGACGAGCACTGCAGCCAGCCACTCAGAGCCTGCGGCTCCATACAGCGCTTGGCTCAATGAGGCTGATTCTAAATGTCCGCACGGACAGCGAATTTATGTTATAACAACACCTTTGTAATCACAAGGGCGCCATGGAGAGAACAATACTTTTAAAAGGGGGGGTTAGAAAGTGGTGACAGAGTCCCTTTAAAAACGCTTTGACTTATCCAGGCCATTCTGAGACAGTTTTTTCGTCACATATTGTACTTCATGACACTGGTAACATGAAGTAAAAAAAAAATCATTTTTATTTATATAAAAATACCAAATTTACCAAAAATTGCAAATTTCCAAGTTTCAATTTCTCTACTTCTATAATACATAGTAATACCTCCAAAAATAGTTATTACTTTACATTCCCCATATGTCTACTTCATGTTTGGATCATGTTGGGAATGATATTTTATTTTTTGTGGATGTTACAAGGCTTTGAAGTTTAGAAGCAAATCTTGAAATTTTTCAGAAATTTTCAAAAACCCAATTTTTAGGGACCAGTTCAGATCTGAAGTTACTTTGCGAGGCTTACATAATAGAAACCACCCCAAAATTACCCCATTCTATAAACTACACCCCTCAAGGAATTCAAAAACTGATTTTACAAACGTTGTTAACCCTTTAGGTGTTCCACAAGAATTAATGGAAAATAGAGATACAATTTCAAAATTTCACATTTTTGGCAGATTTTCCATTTTAATATTTTTTTTTTCCAGTTACAAAGCAAGGGTTAACAGCCAAACCAAACTCAATATTTATGGCCATGATTCTGTAGTTTACAAAAACACCCCATAGGTGGTCATAAACCGCTGTACGGGCACACGGCAGGGCGCAGAAGGAAAGGAATGCCATACGGTTTTTGGAAGGCAGGTTTTGCTGGACTGTTTTTTTTTACACCATGTCCCATTTGAAGCCCCCCTGATGCACCCCTAGAGTAGAAACTCCATAAAAGTGACCCCATCTAAGAAACTACACCCCTCAAGGTATTCAAAACTGATTTTACAAACGTCGTTAACCCTTTAGGTGTTCCACTAAATTAATGGAAAATAGAGATACAATTTCAAAATTTCACTTTTTTGGCAAATTTCCATTTTAATAATTTTTTTCCAGTTACAAAGCAAGGGTTAACAGCCAAACCAAACTTAATATTTATGGCCCTGATTCTGTAGTTTACAGAAACACCCCATATGTGGTCGTAAACCGCTGTACGGGCACACGGCAGGGCGCAGAGGGAAAGGAATGTCATACGGTTTTTGGAAGGCAGGTTTTGCTGGACTGGTTTTTTTGACACCATGTCCCATTAGAAGCCCCCCTGATGCACCCCTAGAGTAGAAGCTCCAAAAAAGTGACCCCATTTTAGAAACTACGGGATAGGGTGGCAGTATTGTTGGCACTAGTTTAGGGTACATACGATTTTTGGTTGCTCTATATTACACTTTTTGTGAGGCAAGGTAACAAGAAATAGCTGTTTTGGCACCGTTTTTATTTTTTGTTATTTACAAAATTCGTCTGACAAGTTAGATCATGTGATATTTTTATAGACCAGGTTGTCACGGACGCTGCGATACCTAATATGTATACTTTTTTTTATTTATGTAAGTTTTACACAATGATTTCATTTTTGAAGCAAAAAAAATAATGTTTTAGTGTTTCCATAGTCTGAGAGCCATAATTTTTTCAGTTTTTGGGCGATTACCTTGGGTAGGGTATGATTTTTGCGGGATGAGATGACGGTTTTATTGGCACTATTTTGGGGTGCGTGTGACTTTTTGATCACTTTTTGTGATGTAAGTTGCCAAAAAATGACTTTTTTTACACCGTTTTTATTTTAATTTTTTTACGGTATTCACCTGAGGGGTTAGGTCATGTGATATTTTTTATAGAGCAAGTTATTACGGACGCTGCGATACCTAATATGTATACTTTCTTTTTATTTATGTAAGTTTTACACAATGATTTCATTTTTGAAGCAAAAAAAATCATGTTTTAGTGTTTCCATAGTCTGAGAGCCATAATTTTTTCAGTTTTTGGGCAATTATCTTAGATAGGGTCTAATTTTTTGCGGGATGAGATGATGGTTTGATTGGCACTATTTTGGGGTGCATATGACTTTTTGATCGCTTGCTATTACACTTTTTGTGATGTAAGGTGACAAAAAATGGTTTATTTAGCACAGTTTTTATTTTTTATTTTTTACGGTGTTCATCTCAGGGGTTAGGTCATGTGATATTTTTATAGAGCCGGTCGATACGGACGCGGCGATACTTAATATGTATACTTTTTTTTTTTATGTAAGTTTTACACAATAACAGCTTTTTTAAAACAAAAAAAATGATGTTTTAGTGTCTCCATATTCTGAGCCATAGTTTTTTTTATTTTTTGGGCGATTGTCTCAGGTAGGGGCTAATGTTTTGCGGGATGAGGTGACGGTTAGATTGGTACTATTTTGGTGGGCAAACGCCTTTTTGATCGCTTGCTGTTGTACTTTTTGTGATGTAAGGTGACAAAAAAAATTGTTTATTTGGCACAGTTTTTATTTTTTACGGTGTTCATCTGAGGGGTTAGGTCATGTGATATGTTTATAGAGCCGGTCGATACGGAAACGGCGATAACTAATATGTATACTTCCTCCCCCCCCTATTTTTTACCAATTTTTTTTAACTTTATTTGGGGAAAATGACGTTTTTGTTTATTTTTACTTGAAACTTTTAATTTTTTGGGGGGAAAACTTTATTTTTTCGACTTTTTTTCACTTTATTTTTTGTCCCACTTTTGGACTTGAACTTTTGGGGGTCTAATCCCCTTTACAATGCATTTTAATACTTCTGTATTGGAATGCATTGGCTGTATGAGTAATACTGTGTGTATTACTCATACAGCTTCCTGCCTGTGAGATCCAGGGGGCTGGATCTCACAGGCTCGTCACCGGAAGGCAGCTCGATGCCTCAGGAAGGCATCGCGCTGCCTTCCATGCCATCGGGTCCCCCCTACAGCCGCATGGGGACCCAATGGCACCGCCGCCCGCCGCCCGTCGGATAAGGTAAAATCGCAAACCGCAGGTCTGAATTGACCTGTGGTTTGCAGCGATTGCCAATGCGGGGGGTCACATGACCCCTCCCGGCGTTGCAACAGAATGCCTGCTGAATGATTTCAGCGGACATCCTGTTCCGATTAACCCCCGCCACGCCGCAATGTCGTTTTAAAATTACGACGTACCGGTACGTCCTGGGTCCTTAAGGACTCGGCAAACATGGCGTACCGGTACGTACCGGTACGTCCTAAGTCCCTAAGGGGTTAATCTACCATCTACAAGGACACCCAAATCCTTCTCTATAAGTGACTCCCCCAGTGTTACATCCCCTATCCCAGGACCTATGAAGCACAGATATTATTACTACCAAGATGCATAATTGTACATTTATCCACATTTGCCAAGTTGATGCCCAATATCAGATCGGTGCGGGTCCAACACCCGACACCTCCGCTGCTCAGCTGTATGAAGGGAAGGTACGCTCAGTGTGCGTGTGCCATCTCCCTTCTCTCTTTCTTCTTGCTGCTGCTATTTTTATGGAAAGCAGGAAGAGAGAAGGAAGATGGCACGGGCACATGGCGCGCGTCTTCCCTTCATACAGCTGATTGGCGGAGGTGTCGGGTGTTGGACCCCCACCGATCTGATATTGACGTATTCTGAGGATAGGTTATCAGTATTAAAAGCCTGGAGAACCCCTTTAATCCTTAAATTTTGACACCCCCCCCCCCCCCCACCAACTGTCATTTCATAAATCAATAAACTTTGAGAAATGTATATTATATCTTTAGTATTCTTTGTACAAATTCAACCTCCATATAAAAGGAATTTAACAGATTCTAAGCAATACTGATGTTGCAAGTATTTCTGGCACCTCCATTCTGAGTCACGGACGTGCAGGGTCATATAAGGCCAGCACTGTATACCCATGATAACAGTTGTTCATCCATAAAGTCCCCAGAGTTCATAATATGTTTCCTTCTTTATGTCACTAATTTGTCATTTGGCATGGAACTCCTACAAAAATCTATGATTAAAATGTCTCCAGCTTTTTGGGGGATTTTCGAGCTTTCACATGTGGTCACAGTGATTGACGTGCATTGCAGATGTAGCATTATTAAAAGATAATCCTCACACATAGGCCAGCTGGAGTCACTACTGTGTTAACATCCCGGGCTATGTCAAAATTCTAATTTGATACAATTAACTAGTTGTGATATTTTTTCCCCCAACTTAGGCTACTTTCACACTTGCGGCAGTGTGATCCGGCGGGCAGTTCGGTCGTCTGAACTGCCCGCCGGATACGCCGATCTGGCTGTGACTGAAAGCATTTGTGAGACGGATCCGGATGCGGATCAGTCTCACAAATGCATTGCAAGAACGGATTCCTCTCTCCGCTTGTCATGCGGACAGACGGATCCGTCTTGTATATTTTTTTCACATTTTTACCGGTCTGCGCATTCGCAGGCCGGAAGGACGGATCCGGCATTCCTTGCATTCAGGCAAGTCTTCAGTTTTTTTCGCTGGAGATAAAACCGTAGCATGCTACGGTTTTCTCTTTTGCTTGATCAGTCAAAACGACTGAACTGAAGACATCCTGTTGCATCCTGAACGGATTACTCTCCATTCAGTATGCCTGATCAGTTCTTTTCCGGTATAGAGCCCCTGTGACAGAACTCTATGCCGGAAAAGAAAAACGCTAGTGTGAAAGTACCCTTACTTTAATATCAAATTCATATTTCGAGCGGGCTGCTGTGCAGGTGTGCTGCAAAGTACGTGACTAAGCATGTGTGATATCACTGGATTAAAGTACTATATTGGACAAGCATCCACAGGAATGAAAAGGTGCAAGATCAGAGCCCAGACCTACCAGAATCACTGATCTGTACCTTGTGTAGTGGGTCTGTGTGAGTGTGGTGGAGTCGGCAATGGCAGACTCACAAATTTTGGGGAATTAAAGTCCAAAGAGCTTTTATTTTCCATCCAACACAAGGCAGAGACATGCAAGTTCATTAGTTACTTTTTAAACATCCACATGTGTGTGACATACAAAAATAAACTATCATGCCCATCTGGGTTCTAACTATACATTAGGTTACCTCAAATCCCAAAACAGGGGGATCAGGCTTTGCAGAGCCACCACAGGTCATGCAGCTTCCAGGCACTGATACTGAATGAGGCTTTCAGCCCTGACTTTATCCCAACTAGAGATGAGCGAATTTCTCAAAAATTAGATTTGGCCGGTTTGCCGAATTTTCCGAAAAAATTTGGTTCGATCCGAATTTATTCGTGGCGAATCGCGTAAAAAAATTGCTATTTCCTGGCTGCGGAGAGCAGTCACAGTGGTGTAGAACACTCTGCCTTGCAGTAACATGCATAGGGAGTCTGCTGTGGTAGTGAAACAATACTGTGAGTCAGTATGACATAAAGATGACAGGCGTCGCTCTTAAAATCACTGCACACTTCACTTATTTGGGCAGTCACGGGGCCAAAACTGACCAAATAACTCAAGTGTGAACTCAGCCTTAAAGGTCGATGTTAGCGTCAAGAAGAAGCGCACTCCTTTTACACTCCTTTGTTTTTATAGTATTAGTAGTTTAGGTATGTGTGTTTTGTTTGCCTTGTCTTCTGATTGGTCTTCATACGTGTGTCATTCATTTAATCAGTGACGAAGGTGTGGGAGTATTTATGAACCACGCCGATTCAGTCACTGATGGCTTGAAAAAGCGCAAAACGGCTGTTGCGTTCTAGCTGTGTTTTGCCCACATGACTCTGACTTTTTTATGTGAATAAAGCTGCAAAGAGTATTTTTTGGTGAGCGCCGCATTCTTTTTTCTTTTCTCTCCTTTGTTTCACTCCTTTTACACTGTCTGCAGCTGATTCCACATAGATGTCTACAGAACCTGTTCTATTAAACGCTTATACAAGTTGAGCCCCCCTGACAGAGTGGAGAGGGTGTCAGCAGTAAGTTTGTGTTGACGTCACTGATTATATTGCCCTTCCTCTGATCCGTCAGAACAATAACCCCCAAAAAAACGGATCCTGTCTGTGGAGAATCCACCTTCACTCGATCAGCATTTGGTCAGTAATCCATCACTATTGCTAAAGCCAAAAAACACAGGAGTGGATCCAAAACAGAGATGACACACGAATGGAATATTTGCATGTCTTCTGTGTTATGTACCCACTCCTGCTTTTGGCTACCAAATCATAAGCCAATTCTGATGCAAAATAGGGACCATGTCATGCAGGCCTTACAGCTGTTACATAGACAGGATCCATTGTACGTCTCATTTTTCCTTCATTCTGACAGATCAGAAGAAGGGTCAAAAAAATGATGATGTCAGCCAGGCTGAAAACCAAAATAGTGACCCATTCATGAAGTGGGGAGGGTGGGAACAGCATGAGAAGTCCACAGAGTGGCCCTATGACATAGTGGTGAGGTGGAAGCAGCAGCATTAGGATGATGCCACAGAGTGGCCCAATGACAGAGTCTGGAGGTGGCAGGAGCAGCATCTAGAGGCCACAGAGTGGCACAATGACAGTGTGGAGGAGGCAGCAGCATTAGGAGACCACAGAGTGGCAAGGTGACATAGTGTGGAGGTGGCAGCAGCATCAGAAGACCATAGAGTGACACAATGACAGAGTGTGGAGGTTGCAGCAGCAGCGGCATCAGGAGGAGGCCACAGAGTGGCACAATGACAGTGTGGAGGTGGTGGCAGCAGCAGCATCAGGAGGCCACAGAGTGGCACAATGACAGTGTGGAGGTGGCAGCAGCAGCATCAGGAGGCCCCAGAGTAACACAATGACAGAGTGTGGAGCTGGCATCAGCAGCATCAGGAGGAGGCCACAGGGTGGCACAATGACAGTGTGGAGGTGGCAGCAGCATCAGGAGACCAAAGAGTGGCAAGGTGACATAGAGTGGAGGTGGCAGCAGCATCAGGAGACCACAGAGTGACCCGGTGACAGACAGGGGAGGTGGGTGGCAATTCCAGTACCAGCTGAAGATGGTGGGTGAAAGAAGGAGCACTTGGCATCAGATGTGTGGCATCAGGCGGGTGGCAGCATCAGAATAGTAGCTGAGGCAGGTAGCCAGAAGAAATTGGTCTCTTTTGTCCAAGTGTTGGTGTGGCATCATGGATGATCTAGTCTGATGCATCAGGCATTGGTGGGTGGAAATCCTGCCTGATCCACACCTGATTCATCTTGACAAAGGTCAATCTCTCCACATTTTGGGTGGACAGGCGAGTTCTTCTTGGGGTAACTATGGCCTCCGCTGCAATAAACACCTGCTCTGATGCCACACTACTGGCCATGCAGGACAGCTTTTCCAGGGCAAACTTTGCCAGTTGCGGCCACAAATCCAGTTTGGCTGTCTAGTAGTCAAGCGGATCTTCAATGACAGCTGGCAGGGTGAACTCCAAGTATGTCACAACCTGCTGGTTCAGGTTATGCTCTATGTCTAGCTGTTGGTGAGTAGTTTCCTCACTAGGCGGGCGAAGAAAGCTGCTCATCAGCGACTTAGCTGATGGAGCTGGTACTTCTCCTGCCACCCCACCCCTTCCCAGCAGCCATGGCAGTGGAACGTGAGCGCAGAGGGCTCCACCGGTCAGACCTGCGAGTGGATTGACGGTGTCGCAGATAGGCAGCAGCCAACTGACTACATAGGATGTCTCAATAGTATTTCGGTTTGTCCTCCCTCTCAGCGGGTGTAAAAAAGGCCCCCATTTTGGACAGCTAGCAAGGGTCCAACAAGATGGAGAGCCAGAAGTCTTCCCTCTGCCGAATGGTAACAATTTGGCTGTCACTACGCAAGCAAGTGAGCATGCATCGGGCCATTTGTGCAAGTGACTCGGAGGGACTCCCTGCCTCTATCTCCAATGCATACTGCCACGGTGTGTCTGGGTCCTCTGCCTCGTCTTCCTCATCGCCCTGTAGCTCCTCTGGCTGCTCCTGCTCCTCCTCTCCTGTCACCTGTGTAGAAAAAACACCCATTTCGCTACACATTGCTTGTGCTGAAATGTCCTCCTCCTCCAGTTCAGCCCCCACATGGCTCATGTGGCTGTGAGATCTAGGCGCCACGTCTCCAGTCCCCTGACCAACCAGATTTACCAGCATCTGTTCCAGTACATGAAGCAGTGGAACGACGTTGTTCATCTTGTAGTCCTGTTGACTGACAAATACCGTGGCCTCCTCAAAGGGCCTAAGCAAACGGCAGGTGTCACGCATGAGCTACTGTCACGGAACCATGAACCAGACGTACAACAAGGGATAAGTGAAAATAAGAAGGCTTTATTGAAAATAAAGCTGTAAAGCAAAAGTCCAAACGGATGGCGAAACCGAAGCAGAGTCTTTGCGAAGCCAGAGGTCAGGAACCAGAAGGGTAGTCAGACGAAGCCAGGATCAGGAACCAGCAGGGTAGTCAGACGAAGCCAGGATCAGGAACCAGCAGGGTAGTCGGACGAAACCAGAATCAGGAACCAGCAGGGTAGTCGGACGAAACCAGGATCAGGAACCAGAAGCAGCAGCAGTCTAGAAGCATGTGAACACAGGAGGACCAAGCAAGGAACTGAAGCCACAGACCTCCTATATATATGAGCTAGGCATCCAGCTCCTCCCAGTGGGAAGGAGGAGCCGCAGGGTGGGAGGCTACAAGAAACCCAGAAACCAAGATGGCCGCCAGCACATGTCAAACGAAGGAGAACAGCAAGAAGGTAAGACCATGACAGTACCTCCCCCTCAAGGGCCCCTCCTCCGCGGAGTAAAGAACGGTTTCTGAGGGAAGCGTGCGTGGAAGGCTCGGAGCAAGGCAGGAGCATGGACATCTGCGGAGGGAACCCAGGAACGCTCCTCTGGACCATAACCACGCCAATGGACCAAAAACTGCACCCGACCGCGGACCAGGCGTGAGTCCAGGATATTGCTCACCTCATACTCCTCACGATTACCCACTTGGACCGGACGAGGCCGAGGAACCGAGGAAGTGAAACGATTACACACCAGTGGCTTCAACAGGGAGACATGAAACACGTTGGAGATCCGCATGCCAGGAGGAAGCGCAAGGGCATAGGCTACCGGGTTTACCCTGCGAAGCACTCGGAAGGGACCAACAAAGCGAGGCGCCAGCTTGGGAGTGGGCACTCGAAATAAATGCCCACCTGGTTAAGGAAACCTCGGCACTGAGTTGGCTCTCCCCCAAAGCGCTGTGGAAGAGGGGCAGAACCGGTCATACCCCGAAACACCGCAGGTGCAACAACAGGTGTCGGGGTAGACTCTGGCGCAACAACCGGAGCGGCAGTAGGAGCGGGCCCAGGAGCGACAACCGACCCATCGGCAACGGGAGCGAAATGAGCCGTGCGTTCAAGCAGGGTTTGCAACGCCACAGCGAACCGACCCAACAGGTGATCCTGCTGATCAAGTCTGGCAACCAGCGTGGGTAGCGAGGATGGCCCTGTACCGTCAGAATTCATGGCTTGGTCCTAATGTCACGGAACCATGAACCAGACGTACAACAAGGGATAAGTGAAAATAAGAAGGCTTTATTGAAAATAAAGCTGTAAAGCAAAAGTCCAAACGGATGGCGAAACCGAAGCAGAGTCTTTGCGAAGCCAGAGGTCATGAACCAGAAGGGTAGTCAGACGAAGCCAGGATCAGGAACCAGCAGGGTAGTCAGACGAAGCCAGGATCAGGAACCAGCAGGGTAGTCGGACGAAACCAGAATCAGGAACCAGCAGGGTAGTCGGACGAAACCAGGATCAGGAACCAGAAGCAGCAGCAGTCTAGAAGCATGTGAACACAGGAGGACCAAGCAAGGAACTGAAGCCACAGACCTCCTATATATATGAGCTAGGCATCCAGCTCCTCCCAGTGGGAAGGAGGAGCCGCAGGGTGGGAGGCTACAAGAAACCCAGAAACCAAGATGGCCGCCAGCACATGTCAAACGAAGGAGAACAGCAAGAAGGTAAGACCATGACAGCTACCACTGGCTGACATCGAAGTTGCACAGGGGAGTACTCCTGTCCGCTTGGATCATCAAGAAATCATTTATGGCCTTTCTCTGTTCGTATAGTCGGTCCAACATATGGAGGGTGGAATACCAACGGGTGGAAACGTAGCATATCAGCCTATGTTGGGGGATGTCGTTATGCCACTGCAGCTCAAGGAGGGTGTGTATTGCGGTGTATGAGTGGCTAAAATGCATGCAAAGTTTCCTGGCCATTTTTCGGATGTCTTGCAGATGGGTGGAAGACTTCAGGAACCACTTGACAACCAGATAGAACACGTGTGTCATGCAGGGCGCATTGCTCAGCCCTCCTTGACGCAGCACCGACACCATGTTCTTCCCATTGTCGGCCACCATGGTTCCAATTTTAAGTTGTTGCGGAGAAAGCGAGGATTCAATTTCTTGATGAAGGACACGGAGCAGTTCCTCCCCTGTGTGACTCTATTCGCCCAGGCAAACGAGGTGCAGAACAGAGTGACACCGCTGTGCCCTGCACATGTGATATGCTGGAGGGGCACTGTGAATTGTCCCTGCAGTAGAGGCTGAGGACACGGTGGAGGATGAGGAGGCAGATGCGGACATTGTCGCAGGACAAACGGCGTGACAACGTGGAGGCGGAAGTGGCGTCACATGACCAAGTTGCTGGTGTGGCTGTGCAGGAACCACATTCACCCAGTGGGCCGTAAAGGACATGTATTGTCTCTGACCGTAGTTACAGCTCCATATGTCGGCACTGCCATGCACTTTGGCAGACACCGACAGGCTCAAGGACTTGCCCACCTTCTGTTCTACATATGTGGTACTGCCTTTTTGGCAAAGAAATGATGGCTTGGGACTTTCCACCTCGGCTTGGCACAAACCATCAGTTCTCTGAAAGGTGCAGAGTCCACCACTTGGAAAGGGAGGGACTGCAGCACCAACAACTTGGCCAGGAGCACATTCAGCTTCTGCGCCGTTGGATGAGTGCACGCATACTGTTGTCTCTTGGCAATCTCTTCAGTGATCGATTGCTCATGGAATGACTCACGAGGAGTAGGAGGAGGGAACAGGTGCATGAGGACCAGCAGATGATGGGAAGGACAAAAAGCTCCCTTCGGCTGAGATAGTGTAGCCTTGACTGCCTGAAATCGGGTGCATGCCACTGGGTGATGCAGCGGTTGCCACATCGGAGCCATGGTTCTCCCAGGCCACTTTATGGTGACGCTGCATATGTTGACGCAGGGCCGTGGTGCCAACATTGGCACCATGGCCACGCTTAACCTTCTGACCACAGATTCTACAATTGGCCATGTTCACCTCCGGTGGCTTAACAAAAAACTGCCAAACGCCAAGTAGGTGATTTTACCCCCAACACTCCGCACTGACTGACTTCTACCACCGTTGCTTCCGTGAGCCCCTGCACCACTACTTTCCAGGCAGGTAGGCTCCTGCAAAGCGGGTGGTCTACCCCGGGCACGTTTGGCTTACGACCTCCCACTGCTGCCACCCTGCTGACTCCCGGCCATGCTAGTGACTTGCTGGCTCCGCCGCTGCCTCTTGGGCAAGCTGCCATCCTCTTCTCCCGATGATGATGAAGCCCGTAATTCACCCGGCTCCCAAGTGCGATCAGCTACATGATCATCATCGAGTACTGTCTGCACGCCACTGATGTCCTCCTCAACAGTCTCTGGGTCAGGAGCTTGACCGCTCGCAACACTAGCTCCCACGCCACTCTCCTCATCACTACTTATCCGCCTACCGAAGGAAGTGGCAGATGTCTCCTCCACATCTTGGCTGGCCAGTAGCTGCTGACTGTCCTCTAGTAGCTCGTCCTCGCTGTATAGTGGAGCTGAGCCCACAGCATATAATGCTTCTCTAGTTGAGGGAACAGAAAAGGACAGAGGCAGGTTGAGGACAGGTGAGGGCACAGGACCTGCTCCCGGGCCATGCAAACTAAGGGTTGTGTCTGACAAACCCACCAACTCTTGGCTGGGGGTGTCTGATGTCACTTGGGACGAAGTCAGGGGCGTAGCTATAGGGGGTGCAGAGGTAGCAGTCGCTACCGGGCCCAGGAGCCTGAGGGGGCCTAAAGACCCTTGTGCTGCATAAGAAGACACACAAAGCACTGAGGGAAGGGGGGCCCAAGACTAACTCTTGCACCAGGGCCCATGAGCCTTTAGCTACGCCCCTGGACGAAGTGGATGACCTAGTCAACCATTCAAGGACCACTGGGTTGCTGGTCCAGACATGACCGCTAGATGTCACCGGGAGCTCAGGCCTCTCTCTGCGACTCCTGCTGCCATGACCCCTTACCCTGCTGCGACCTGTGCCTGCGCCTGGCACTTCTCTGTCTGACATACTGTTAGACCAAATAAATAAATAAAAAGGAGATTAAAACACCCCAAAAAAGTCTGTAATTTTCTCACTTCACCACACAACGACTAATAAGCCCCTTTTCCCCCACTAATACACGTCAAAAATTGCTTTAGAACATATAACTGCACCGCTGAATGGCAAATATATATATTTTTTGCTACTATTACATGGCAAAAAGGGCTTTAAAACATATAACTGCACCACGGAACGGCTAATATATATGATTTTTGCCACTAATACACGCCAAAAAGGGCTTTAGAACATATAACTGCACCGCTGAACGGCATATATATATATATTTGCCACTAATACACCCCAAAAAGTGCTTTAGAACATATAACTGCACCGCTGAAAGGAAAATAGGCCCTTACTTTTTTCCACTTATACACTCCACAAAAGGCTTTAGAACAGGCATCCTCAAACTACGGCCCACCAGCTGTTGTAAAACTACAACTTCCACAATGCCCTGCTGTAGGCTGATACCTGTAGGCTGTTTTGCCACTAATACACGCCAAAAAGGGCTGTCATTTTCTCACTTCATCACACAATGGCAAATACTTTTTTTATGTGCCACTAATACACGCCAAAAAGGGCTTTAGAACATATAACTGCACCGATGAACGGCAAATATATTTTTTTTGCCCAAAATGGGCTGTAATTTTCGCACTTCACCATACAACGGCTAATAAGCCCTTTTATTCCCCACTAATACAAGCCAAAAAATGCTTTAGAACATATAACTGCACTTCACAAGGGAAAATAAGACGTAGAAATATTTCCTTGTAATAAACCTTGTTAATGGCTGTATCAAACAGCGCTTGCACCCCAATAACAAGAAATGTTTGCTGGAATTACAGAGCTGTATAATGGCAATTTGGATCCCCAGTCAGTGCAGCAAGGTGTAATAGGATTGTTCCTATTACCCAGGCTGTAAACTCCCCTACTGAACCCTGTTCTGCTTCAATACTGTGGAATGATTCCTCCCTATCCTTTCCCTGAACTTCTATACAGCAAAATAAAAGTTTTCAAGTATTTTCTACCACTGTCCCTAGCGCCTGCTGACATCTCTCCCTGCACTAAGTACACTGGAAAATGGCTGAATCCAAGATGGCTGAGGCTATTTATAGGGCCGTGACTTCACAGGGCTGACTGCTGATTGGCTGCATGCATGGCATTGTAGGTGATCCCGCCTCCCCAGAGTTCCTTGTTCCATGTCCTAACACGTGCAGCAGCCATTTTAGGAAAAAATTAGATTTTTTTACCACAAAGCGCGAGGAAATTTGGATTCGGTGTGAATCGAATATTTCCTGAATTTTTTATCGAATTCCACTTCGACAACTTCGATTCGCGCATCTCTAATCATAATAATGTGACTTGACTGTGTATCTCATAACATTTGTATACATATGCATTCTCTCTCTCTGCTCCGAGAAAGTCAAGTCATTCCCAGCTGTAAAAAAATCTTTCCAGAGAATGATTAATTGGCAGCGCTAGTGGAAATTATTAATCAGATGCTTAGCTTTTGTTTGCGACCTGATTAATCGCACAACTATTTCTCTTCTTAAATGTCACGGCCAATACTATGCTTTCCTATGGCAATAACAGCAGTTCATAAAGTGTCTCTTGTTCTTTGTGTTGAAATCACACAGATGACCCAAAATCAACATCTGCAAATTTCTATTTTTACCATCAAGTATTGGGAATTGCATATTTTTATTTAACTGCTTTCATCTGTGAAGTAAAACAGGCTCCATTGACAGGCAGCTGGATATAACCTCCAGTATACTCTCTTTCAAGAAGACCTGCACTGTTCAGCAGCACGTGACTTTCTGCCTGCCGTGACTATACATTTCAGAAGGACTATGGCTGTAATATAGGCCTTAGTTTGCCAATTTCTGATGCCAGTCTTGGGATTTGGCCACTTACCTCCTTTTGTTCTAGTGTTGGGGTTCTTTTTTGCTCTCGGTCAAAGGGGTTAGGCCTTGATTGATGTAAAAAATGATCATCAGACATCATATAGCACATAATCTGTCTCTAAGAAGCCTAGAACCAGCCCTCTACCTCACCTGGATCCAGAGATCTGCTCATTCATTGCTATAATTGTTCTTTCAGATTTTTTGCAGTCTGGTAGCTCAGGCCGTATGTCCTTTCTACTTGAGATCTCACCACAGATTCTAACAGAAGATCCGGCTGGTGACAGTTGAAGGTTTAAACTGAGTGTGTGTGACCACTTCAATGAGGTGGACAGAGAAATAAGGAAAAGAACAAACTGCAGGTGGCGCTCTACAGATACATTTTATTGAATAACTCACTTCCAATACTACTTTTTTAAACAACATACAAAAGAAATAAATGTGGGGCACAGCTACACAGACAGTCAAACAGACCGACTTCCATGGTTGCATCCTAGACACGGAGTGAGCATAAATAGTGGTCTGGTGCTCAGCGTCAGCGATATAAAGAGCCCATATCAAAATGTAACAAAAAGAAAATAAAGATCCCAGCACTCGCCACTCAGATGACTCCATGCCCCACGTCCTGTACCACTATGGCGTTTTTAACTGATACCATGAAATAGGAAGGTACCACACTCTTTATTTTCTTATATAATACATTTTTACTTACATGCAATGACAAAATTATTCAGATCCAGGTGCTGGTTTGAAAAATGTAACATATTTTTCATGGACAAGCCCTTTAAAGGGATTCTGTCACCTCTCATAACCCAAATTCGGATTTTAAACCAGTCATGCTCCACAGCTTACCTTGAATCGGCTCTGCTGTTCTATACTGTAATCCGTCCAGTAGTTTTGCAGAAAAACGACTTTTATAATTATGCAAATTAACCCTGAAGGTGCCCAGAGGGGCGTTATGTTCCACTTTGTGTGCCCAGTAATGCCCCCCTGCAGTGCCCAAAACGCCTTCCTCCTGAATCCCTAACCGCCCACAGCGTCTCATCCCTCTCCTCCCCCTCCCTGACGGCCGAGCGAAGTCTCGCGCAGACGCAGTACCCACTGAGGGCTGCGCCAGTGCGATTTGCTGGAGACTGAGGGCAGGAGCTTCATCGTCGTCACTGGGCATGCGCCGAGCCCAGTGACGTCCGATGCTCGCTCTTCCCTCAGTCTCCAGCAAATCGCACTGGCGCAGCCCTCAGTGGGTACTGCGTCTGCGCGAGACTTCGCTCGGCCGTCAGGGAGGGGGAGGAGAGGGATGAGACGCTGTGGGCGGTTAGGGATTCTGGAGGAAGGCGTTTTGGGCACTGTAAGAGGGGCGTTACTGGGCACACAAAGGGGAACATAACGCCCCTCTGGGCACCTTCAGGGTTAATTTGCATAATTATAAAAGTCGTTTTTCTGCAAAACTACTGGACGGATTACAGTATAGAACAGCAGAGCTGATTCAAGGTAAGCTGTGGAGCATGACTGGTTTAAAATTCGAATTTGGGTTATGAGAGGTGACAGAATCCCTTTAACCACCTCAGGACCGCCGTACGCAGGATTGCGTCTTTGCGGCGGTCCTGTTGTTCTGGGTGGACGCGCCGGTGCGTCCTCTCGCGAGACGCGAGATTTCGTGCATTGCCGGCCCGCGCATGCGCATCGCGGGCCGGCAAAAGTTAAAGAAGTATTTCGTCACCAGCCTGCCAGCAACGATCATTGGCTGGCAGGCTGGCGATTTTCAAAAAATCGAATCAGAAGCCAGATAACAGATCATATTAGTAAATATGATCTGTTATATGGCTTCTCTGCTCCTGTGCTGGTCCTTTTCGTCGGTTGGATCCAGCACAGGAGCAGACTTCACAGTGAGTAGCACCAACACCACACTTTAGCCCCAGATCACCCCCCTGCACCCCAATTAACCCTTTGATCACCCCTTTGATCGCCCCTGTCAATCACTATTGAAAGGAAAAAAAGTGATCAGTGTAAACTGTCACTTTTTTTTTTTCACTAGTATTGGCTGTTAGGTTTTAGGGATAGTTTAGGCCCCTTGGTTAGGTAGTTAGCGTCAGTTAGCGCCCAGCCCACCGCACCGCAGTCACTTTTATTCGCTGATTAGCGTATCGCTAATCAGCATTTGTACTTTTATAGTATCTGTAAGTGATCAAAACTGATCACGGTCAGATCTATAATAGTATTAGTGTCACTTTAGTTCGCCCTCCACCCAAAACGCAGTGTTTGCCCGATCAGGCCTGATCGGTCGCCCACACGTGCGTTCACCCACGCCCGCCCCACCGCAGTGACAAAAAAAATTTTGTTTTTTGATCACTGCACATTCACTTTACAAGCACTGCGGCGATAAAAAAATCAGTTTTGATATTTTTTATCAACCGCAGCAGCCTCCGGTACTTCGCTAGCCTCCCCTTTGTAAGACAGGTTTGCTTTTTTTCTTGGGTAGTCTCAGGGAATACCCCTAAATTTAGTAGTCCAAATGTCAAACAGGGGGTATTCTTCTGAAGAGGCCTACAGGATTCTGACCCAGTCGGATGAGGAGTGGGAACCCTCATCTGATGAATCTAGCGGGTCAGAATATGAACCTGTGGAAAGCAGTGGCTCTCTGACCCAAAGTTCGGACGAGGAGGTGGAGGTCCCTGGCAGCACCAGGCGTACCCGGCCCCGTGTCGCTAGACCACAGGTTACGCAGGATCCGTTTCAAGAGCAGCAGAGTGGGGCTGTCGCTGCCGGATCACGTGGTGAGGCATACACCAGCAGCGCAGCCCTTCCTGGACCTAGTACCAGCACTGCCGTACAACATGGTGACGTGGCGAGCACCAGAAGGGCAGTTGAAGCTGGTACGGTGGCACGTGCACTAGTTACCCCGTCGCAGCCACCGCGCAGACAGGCCCGTAGAGCCCCTAGAATCCCTGAGGTGCTGGCAAACCCTGATTGGCAGTCACCAACTTCAGCCGCACCTGTAGTTCCCCCTTTCACCGCCCAGTCTGGAGTTCGGGTTGAGACGGCTCAAATCGGTTCGGCCCTGGGATTTTTTGAGCTGTTCTTGACTGCGGAGCTCTTGGACTTAGTCGTGGCAGAAACAAATCGGTATGCCACACAATTTATATCCGCCAACCCGGGAAGCTCTTATGCCCAGTCTTTCCGGTGGAAACCAGTCCAAGTTTCCGAAATTAAAATTTTTTTGGGCCTTCTCCTCAACATGGGTCTAACTAAAAAGCATGAATTGCGGTCATATTGGTCCACGAACCCAATTCATCACATGCCCATGTTCTCTGCTGCTATGTCCAGGACACGATTTGAGACCATCCTACGTTTTCTGCATTTTAGCGACAACACCACCTCCCGTCCCAGAGGCCACCCAGCTTTTGACCGGCTCCACAAAATTCGGCCCCTCATAGACCATTTCAACCAGAAATTTGCAGATTTGTATACCCCTGAGCAAAACATCTGCGTAGACGAGTCCCTAATACATTTTACCGGGCGCCTTGGCTTCAAACAATACATCCCAAGCAAGCGTGCCCGGTATGGGGTCAAATTGTATAAGCTCTGTGAAAGGGCCACAGGCTATACCCACAAATTTCGGATCTATGAGGGAAAAGATCAGACCCTGGAGCCGGTCGGTTGCCCTGACTACCTGGGGAGCAGTGGGAAGACAGTCTGGGACTTGGTGTCACCCTTATTCGGCAAGGGGTACCATCTTTATGTGGACAATTTCTACACAAGTGTGGCCCTCTTTAGGCATTTGTTTCTAGAACGGATTTGCGCCTGTGGCACCGCGCGAACTAGTCGCGTGGGCTTCCCCCAACGGCTTGTAACCACCCGTCTTGCAAGGGGGGAGAGGGCTGCCTTGTGTAACGAAGAACTGCTCGCGGTGAAATGGAGAGACAAGCGTGACGTTTACATGCTCTCCTCCATTCACGCAGACACGACAATCCAAATTGAAAGGGCAACCCGTGTCATTGAAAAGCCCCTCTCAGTCCACGACTATAATGCGCTCTTGGGAGGGGTGGACTTCAATGACCAGATGTTGGCTCCCTATTTAGTTTCCCGCAGAACCAGACGCTGGTATAAGAAGGTGTCTGTATATTTAATTCAATTGGCGCTGTACAATAGTTTTGTTCTCTACAGTAAGGCTGGGAGAACACGATCTTTCCTCAAATTCCAGGAAGAGATCATCGAGAACCTCCTTTACCCAGGAGGTTCCGTGGCCCCATCCACCAGTGTAGTTAGCCGTCTACACGAGCGACATTTCCCCAGTGTCGTTGCTGGTACCTCAACCCAACCGCCACCCCGAAAAAAATGTCGTGTCTGTAGCAGGAGTGGAATAAGGCATGACACCCGCTATTTCTGTCCTGACTGTCCTGACCACCCTGCCCTATGCTTTGGTGAGTGTTTCCGGAAGTACCACACACAGGTACACCTAGCATAGGGATTGCATCTCACAGGACAGGCACACAGGGCTATTAGGGCCCTTTTACTCACAGCTGCTGCAAACCTCTCCTTTCACCTGGGATAAAGTGCATAATGTACTTCGCCACATCTTTGGGCAATTTGCGCTTTGCACATTGTCCCATGGGGAAGGAGAGGTTTGTTCTATAAAGGTAAAAAAAACTAAACAAAAAAAAAATTACCGGTAAGTAAAAAAGTTAAACGTTCAGTTAAAAAAGTTAAAAAAAAGTTTCTATGTTCTGTTCAACAGTTAATAAATTTATTGCGTTGCGGCCTGGTTTTTTCTTTTTTGTTTTGTTTTTTTTACCTTTCAGGTGGACCAACCGATCGACTAGCTGCAGCACTGATGTGCATTCTGACAGAAGCATTGCGCTGCTGTCAGATTACACGCAAGTCGGTGTATGCGGCGCTGCAAGACGAGATTTCTCCTCTGCAGTAAAAGATATGTTTGCCGAGGCATATGAGCTGAGGAGGTGGCGGTGTTCATATACTTTGGCAAACACTTTGTATATATAAAAAAAAAAATCCCGGCAATGATTTATTCATCCACATCGATTGATGTGAATGGAGAAATCTGGTTTGCCAGGGCATACGAGCTGAAGTGGGTATGGATGTTGGGCGGAGCTCCTATGTCCTGGCAGACGCCTTTCCCCTCCTTTTTTTTTTTTTGGCAGAGATTTTTTCATCCACATTGATCGATGCGAATGAAGAAATCTGTGCCGTTCATTTTTTTCTTTCAGCCCAGAGGCTGGACGGAAAAAAAAAATCTCATTACCCGTATGCTCAATATAAGGAGAATAGCAGAAACTCCTAATGCTGGGCATACATGTAATGATTGCGGAGACCCTCAAATGCCAGGGCAGTACAAACACCCCACAAATAACACCATTTTGGAAAGAAGACACCCCAAGGTATTCGCTGAGGGGCATATTGAGTCCATGAAAGATTGAAATTTTTGTCCCAAGTTAGCGGAAAGGGAGACTTTGTGAGAACAAAATCAAAAAAATCAATTTCCGCTAACTTGTGCCAAAATTATTTTTTTTCTATGAACTCGCCATGCCCCTCATTGAATACCTTGGGGTGTCTTCTTTCCAAAATGGGGTCACATGTGGGGTATTTATACTGCCCTGGCATTTTAGGGGCCCCAAAGCGTGAGAAGAAGTCTGGTATCCAAATGTCTAAAAATGCCCTCCTAAAAGGAATTTGGGCCCCTTTGCCCACCTAGGCTGCAAAAAAGTGTCACACATGTGGTATCTCCGTATTCAGCAGAAGTTGGGGAATATGTTTTGGGGTGTCATTTTACATATACCCATGCTGGGTGAGATAAATATCTTGGTCAAATGCCAACTTTGTATAAAAAAAATGGGAAAAGTTGTCTTTTGCCAAGATATTTATCTCACCCAGCATGGGTATATGTAAAATGACACCCCAAAACACATTCCCCACCTTCTCCTGAGTACGGAGATACCAGATGTGTGACACTTTTTTGCAGCCTAGGTGGGCAAAGGGGCCCACATTCCAAAGAGCACCTTTCAGATTTCACAGGTCATTTACCTACTTACCAGACATTAGGGCCCCTGGAAAATGCCAGGGCAGTATAACTACCCCACAAGTGACCCCATTTTGGAAAGAAGACACCCCAAGGTATTCCGTGAGGGGCATGGCAAGTTCCTAGAATTTTTTATTTTTTGTCACAAGTTAGTGGAAAATGATGATTTTTTTATTTATTTTTTTTTTCTTACAAAGTCTCATATTCCACTAACTTGTGACAAAAAATAAAAACTTCCATGAACTCACTATGCCCATCAGCGAATACCTTGGGGTCTCTTCTTTCCAAAATGGGGTCACTTGTGGGGTAGTTATACTGCCCTGGCATTCTAGGGGCCCAAATGTGTGGTAAGGAGTTTGAAATCAAATTCAGTAAAAATTGACCTGTGAAATCCGAAAGGTGCTCTTTGGAATATGGGCCCCTTTGCCCACCTAGGCTGCAAAAAAGTGTCACACATCTGGTATCCCCGTACTCAGGAGAAGTTGAGGAATGTGTTTTGGGGTGTCTTTTTACATATACCCATGCTGGGTGAGATAAATATCTTGGTCAAATGACAACTTTGTATAAAAAAATGGGAAAAGTTGTCTTTTGCCAAGATATTTCTCTCACCCAGCATGGGTATATATAAAATGACACCCCAAAACACATTCCCCACCTTCTCCTGAGTACGGAGATACCAGATGTGTGACACTTTTTTGCAGCCTAGGTGGGCAAAGGGGCCCATATTCCAAAGAGCACCTTTCGGATTTCACTCGTCATTTTTTACTGAATTTGATTTCAAACTCCTTACCACACATTTGGGCCCCTAAAATGCCAGGGCAGTATAACTACCCCACAAGTGACCCCATTTTGGAAAGAAGACACCCCAAGGTATTCTGTGAGGGGCATGGCGAGTTCCTAGAATTTTTTATTTTTTGTCACAAGTTAGTGGAAAATGATGATTTTTTTTTTTTTTTTTTTTTTTCATACAAAGTCTCATATTCCACTAACTTGTGACAAAAAATAAAAACTTCCATGAACTCACTATGCCCATCAGCGAATACCTTGGGGTCTCTTCTTTCCAAAATGGGGTCACTTGTGGGGTAGTTATACTGCCCTGGCATTCTAGGGGCCCAAATGTGTGGTAAGGAGTTTGAAATCAAATTCAGTAAAAAATGACGAGTGAAATCCGAAAGGTGCTCTTTGGAATATGGGCCCCTTTGCCCACCTAGGCTGCAAAAAAGTGTCACACATCTGGTATCTCCGTACTCAGGAGAAGGTGGGGAATGTGTTTTGGGGTGTCATTTTATATATACCCATGCTGGGTGAGAGAAATATCTTGGCAAAAGACAACTTTTCCCATTTTTTTATACAAAGTTGTCATTTGACCAAGATATTTATCTCACCCAGCATGGGTATATGTAAAAAGACACCCCAAAACACATTCCTCAACTTCTCCTGAGTACGGGGATACCAGATGTGTGACACTTTTTTGCAGCCTAGGTGGGCAAAGGGGCCCATATTCCAAAGAGCACCTTTCGGATTTCACAGGTCAATTTTTACTGAATTTGATTTCAAACTCCTTACCACACATTTGGGCCCCTAGAATGCCAGGGCAGTATAACTACCCCACAAGTGACCCCATTTTGGAAAGAAGAGACCCCAAGGTATTCGCTGATGGGCATAGTGAGTTCATGGAAGTTTTTATTTTTTGTCACAAGTTAGTGGAATATGAGACTTTGTATGAAAAAAAAAAAAAAAAAAAAAATCATCATTTTCCACTAACTTGTGACAAAAAATAAAAAATTCTAGGAACTCGCCATGCCCCTCACGGAATACCTTGGGGTCTCTTCTTTCCAAAATGGGGTCACTTGTGGGGTAGTTATACTGCCCTGGCATTCTAGGGGCCCGAATGTGTGGTAAGGAGTTTGAAATCAAATTCAGTAAAAAATGACGAGTGAAATCCGAAAGGTGCTCTTTGGAATATGGGCCCCTTTGCCCACCTAGGCTGCAAAAAAGTGTCACACATCTGGTATCTCCGTACTCAGGAGAAGGTGGGGAATGTGTTTTGGGGTGTCATTTTATATATACCCATGCTGGGTGAGAGAAATATCTTGGCAAAAGACAACTTTTCCCATTTTTTTATACAAAGTTGTCATTTGACCAAGATATTTATCTCACCCAGCATGGGTATATGTAAAAAGACACCCCAAAACACATTCCTCAACTTCTCCTGAGTACGGGGATACCAGATGTGTGACACTTTTTTGCAGCCTAGGTGGGCAAAGGGGCCCATATTCCAAAGAGCACCTTTCGGATTTCACAGGTCATTTTTTACTGAATTTGATTTCAAACTCCTTACCACACATTTGGGCCCCTAGAATACCAGGGCAGTATAACTACCCCACAAGTGACCCCATTTTGGAAAGAAGAGACCCCAAGGTATTCGCTGATGGGCATAGTGAGTTCATAGAACTTTTTATTTTTTGTCACAAGTTAGTGGAATATGAGACTTTGTAAGAAAAAAAAAAATAAAAAAAAAAATCATCATTTTCCGCTAACTTGTGACAAAAAATAAAAAGTTCTATGAACTCACTATGCCCATCAGCGAATACCTTAGGGTGTGTACTTTCCGAAATGGGGTCATTTGTGGGGTGTTTGTACTGTCTGGGCATTGTAGAACCTCAGGAAACATGACAGGTGCTCAGAAAGTCAGAGCTGCTTCAAAAAGCGGAAATTCACATTTTTGTACCATAGTTTGTAAACGCTATAACTTTTACCCAAACCATTTTTTTTCTACCCAAACATTTTTTTTTTATCAAAGACATGTAGAACTATAAATTTAGAGCAAAATTTCTATATGGATGTCGTTTTTTTTGCAAAATTTTACAACTGAAAGTGAAAAATGTCATTTTTTTGCAAAAAAATCGTTAAATTTCGATTAATAACAAAAAAAGTAAAAATGTCAGCAGCAATGAAATACCACCAAATGAAAGCTCTATTAGTGAGAAGAAAAGCAGGTAAAATTCATTTGGGTGGTAAGTTGCATGACCGAGCAATAAACGGTGAAAGTAGTGTAGGTCAGAAGTGTAAAAAGTGGCCTGGTCTTTCAGGGTGTTTAAGCACTGGGGGCTGAGGTGGTTAAGTAGCATTGCCATAGCAACATATAGAAGCAAATGATGTCTTTAGGCAACAGGTTTTTTGCACATAGCCTGATCACACATTCACTGCCTCACCTCCTGTAATAGCAGTGGCGTAGCGTGGGAAGCCAGCACCCGGGGCAAGCTAAGTATTGTGCCCCCACCCAACCTGTGACCACGCCCCTTTTTACTAATAATGTAGTAGATGTCACCTGCAGTCCTACGTAACACCACCGATAACACAGTGATAACTCTCTGAGTACAGATAATGTAGTAGATAGGTGTGAGGTCCAAGAATTCAGAACACGCACAGTGTGACCTGAAGTCTGGGGCCGGGCTGAGGCAGTGTGGGCCAAATTCTATATACACCCTCCCCCCTACCCTACAGTGAAACAGATATTACATTTCATACATTGCTATGAAATATACAGGAGAATACAGCACATACCTCTTACATCCAGTGACATCTCCTGTGATGTAGACTTTCCTCAGCATCTTCATTCGGAGATAGGACCGTCATGACACCTTCTTTCAGCCGCGTCTCGTCTCTGTAGAGTTTCACAGATTTTTTTTTTTATTCCTCACCTTACTATCATCCTCAGATAACAGACCTCCCCTCCCCCCGTAGTGCCCATAAGTATAATGCCCTCTGAATAATTATAATATATAATGTCCCCCTCTGTAGAATTATTGTAATAATTATGGCCCCTCTGTATTATAGTAGTAATTATGGCCCCCTTCACCCCCTCCAGCATACAGTCCCATGTAAAATACATCACTCCCCCTGCCTTCATCCCCTCCAGCATACAGTCCCATGTAAGATACAACCTTCCCCTTTCTTCAGCCCCTCCAGCATACAGTCCCGTGTAAGATAAATCACTCCCCTGCCTTCAGCCCCTCCAGCATACAGTCCCATGTAAGATAAATCACTCCCCTGCCTTCAGCCCCTCCGGCATATAGTCCCATGTAAGATACATTACTCCCCCTGCCTTCAGTCCTTCTTGCATACAGTCCCATGTAAAATACATCACCCCCCTGCCTTCAGCCCCTCTAGCATACAGTCCCATGTACAATATATGACTCCCCCTGCCTTCAGCCCCTCCAGCATACAGTCCCATGTAAAATACATCACTCCCCCTGCCTACATCCCCTCCAGCATACAGTCCCATGTAAGATACAACCTTCCCCTTCCTTCAGCCCCTCCAGCATACAGTCCCGTGTAAGATAAATCACTCCCCTGCCTTCAGCCCCTCCAGCATACAGTCCCATGTAAAATACATCCCTCTCCCTTCAGCTCCTCCAGCATATAGTCCCATGTAAGATACAACGCCCAGAGGATGTCATCTGCCCATCTCTGCTGTCCATATACCAGGCCTACCAGTATTACCCCTTCATATACTGCCTGCCCGCCTGGTCACCCCACACCTAACAGTCTGAGTCACTTGTCTCCCTGAGTGTTAGGTGGGGTGACCAGGTGGGCAGGCGGTATATCAAGAGGTGAGTCACACCACACAAAAACAACAAAAGTTTTAGATTTTAGAAAAACTAACTTTTCTAAAATTAGATTAGTAGTATACGATTCCCTATCAGATTGCAACAGTTTCAATGGAGTCCAGGAGAAATGGGACTACTTAAAAGTGGCACTATTGAAGGCAACAGAAAATTGGGCTTGTCAGTAAAAGCAAAAAAGGAAGAGACCACTGTGGTACTCAGCAGAAGTGGCCAAAATCATTAAAAACAAAAAGATAGCATTTAGTAATTATTTTAAAAAAAACGAGGATGACAGGCAAATTTATAAGATTAGGCAGAGAGAGGCCAAACAAGTTATAAGAACTTCTAAAGCACAGGCAGAAGAGAAATTAGCTCAGTCAGTGAAAAAAGGCGATAAGACATTCTTCAGATACATAAATGAAAAAAGGAAACTAAAACAAGGAATTACCAAATTAAAAACAAAAGAAGGAAGGTATATGGAAGAAGATAAAGAACTAACTGACTGCCTCAAAGAATACTTCTGTTCAGTTTTTACAAAGGGAAATGAAGGAAAAGGACCTCAGTTAGGAAGGAAGACTAATGAATCTTTTGATGCATGTATCTTTACAGAGGAAGAGGTTCTAAGTCAGCTGTCTAAAATTAATACAAATAAGTCACATGGGCCTGATGGGATACACCCAAAGCTATTAAAAGAGCTCAGCGGCGAACTAGCAAAACCATTAACAGATTTATTTAACCATCACTGGCAACAGGAGTCATCCCAGAAGATTGGAAATTGGCAAATGTTGTGCCCATTCACAAGAAAGGTAGTAGGGAGGAATCGGGCAACTATAGGCCAGTAAGCGTGAAATCAATAGTGGGGAAATTAATGGAAACCATACTTAAGGAGAGGATTATCTAAAATCCCATGGATTGAAAGATGAAAAACAGCATGGGTTTACTTCAGGGAGATCATGTCAAACTAATCTTATTGATTTTTTTGATTGGGTGACTAAAATAATAGATGGCGGAGGTGCAGTAGACATCGCTTATCTGGACTTTAGTAAGGCTTTTGATACTGTCCCACATAGAAGGCTTATCAATAAATTGCAGTCTTTGTGCGTGGACTCCCATATTGTTGAATGGATTAGGCAGTGGCTGAGGGACAGACAACAGAGGGCTGTAGTCAATGGAGTATTTTCAGACCATGGTCTTGTTACCAGTGGGGTACCTCAGGGATCTGTTCTGGGACCCATATTGTTTAATATCTTTATCAGCGAAATTGCAGAAGGCCTCGATGGTAAGGTGTGTCTTTTTGCTGATGACGCAAATATTTGTAACAGGGTTGATGTTCCTGGAGGGATACACTAAATGAAAAGGATTTAGGAAAACTAGAGGAATGGTCAAAAATCTGGCAACTAACATTTAATGTTGATAAGTGCAAGATAATGCACCTTGGGCGTAAAAGCCCAAGAGCAGAATATAAAATAAGTGATACAGTCCTAACCTCAGTATCTGAGGAAACGGATTCAGGGATCATTATTCCAGAAGACTTAAAGGTAGGCAGACAATGTCATAGAGCAGCAGGAAATGCTAGCAGAAGGTGTATAGGGAGAGGCATTACTAGTAGAAAGAGGGAGGTGCTCATGCCGCTCTACAGAGCACTAGTGAGACCTCATTTGGAGTATTGTGCGCAGTACTGGAGACCATATCTCCAGAAGGATATTGATACTTTGGAGAGAGTTCAGAGAAGAGCTACTAAACTAGTACATGGATTGCAGGATAAAACTTACCGGGAAAGATTAAAGGACCTTAACATGTATAGCTTGGAAGAAAGACGAGACAGAGGGGATATGATAGAAACTTTTAAATACATAAAGGGAATCAACAAGGTGAAAGAGAAGAGAATATTTAAAAGAAGAAAAACTGCTACAAGAGGACATAGTTTTAAATTTGAGGGACAAAGGTTTAAAAGTAATATCAGGAAGTATAACTTTACTGAGAGAGTAGTGGATGCATGGAATAGCCTTCCTGCAGAAGTGGTAGCTGCAAATACAATGAAGGAGTTTGAGCATGCATGGGATAGGCATAAGGCCATCCTTCATATAAGATAGGGCCAGGGGCTATCCATAGTATTCAGTATATTGGACAGACTAGATGGGCCAAACGGTTCTTATCTGCCGACACATTCTATGTTTCTATGTAATGCTGGTAGGCCTGGCCTGGTAGATGGACAGCAGAGATGGGCAGATGGCACCTGCTTGGCCTGGGTCTAATGGCACTTCACTGCCTGGTGCTTGGCTATCAGCACTGAGTGACTCAGTCACACTGTGACACTGACTATCACTCAGTGCTGATAGCCAAGCACCAGGCAGTGAAGTGCCATGAGAGCCAGGCCAAGCAGGTGGCAGTCAGGGTGCAGAGAGATAGTACTGCCCAGAGGATGCCATCTGCCCATCTCTGCTGTCAATATACCAGGCCAGGCCTACCAGCATTACCCCTTGATATACCGCCTGCCCCCCTGGTCACTCTGTGACACTGACTGGCACTCACTGTCAGTGTCATTCATTCTGGCTGCCTGTGGAGCCTGTCCTGAAGGGGCACTGTGGCAGCCATCTTATTCTTCTTGTTCCGGCTCCGCAGTGTCTTTCCCTCCCGGAAGGTGGGCGGAGCCTATCAGTGAAGTGCCGTACTACCGTGCGCACCCTGGTGATTCATCAGGGCGCGCGCTTCTACTGAAACCGTTCTTCACTCTGCGGCGCTGCGCAGTGCAGCAGAGGCAGAGCAGAGAAAAAACGAAAGTTAACAGATTTTTTTCCGCCAGCGGCCAGCGCCCCCTGCAGACTGGCGCCCGGGGCAACGCCCATCCCCCTACGCTACGCCACTGTATCATAGCCTTTGTTCTGTGCACCCAATGGACTCTTGTCATGTCTGCTTTGTTTCTGAATCAGATTCTACCAGGCTTTTGTCACAAACCTGGCAGGACGTATAGGATTCTTTTTCTTCAGTTTAGGGATAGTTCTGAAAGTGTTGATGTGTAACATCCCGGAGTATGTTATCAAACTCTAGTTCCCTGCTACATCATGCTAGGTGTATATTTATTGTCATCTTGTGTAATCTAACATTGCATCTTTCTGTATATGTATTTTCTAGGCCTGTTTTATATATTATGCTGTAATTTCCATGTACAACAGCAGGTGGCAGCAGTATGTAGCAGGACCTTAGCCAGTGTAGTATTGCTAGACTGGAATAGTTCATTCCAGTCTAGTCCCCCCTCTTTGATCAGAAGTGGGCTGGCCCATGTCCTGTCTCATGGGGAGGAAGGAAAGTTCTAGTTAGTGTACCAGCCACCCCGGCTAGGGGAAGGCGGTGTTAGTAGGAGCTCCCAGTTACAGGGATCCCAACCCTGGAGCCAGCCTCGGCTGAGGCCAAAGATCTCCATTCCCAGACTGAGCCATCAGCCCTAGATGGTTGACAAGCAAGCAGCACCTCCAGTCCTCCAGGAAGAGCATTCCCTGTGAGCATAGCTGTGAGTATAGATCCAGAGACCAGGAGAAGCCAAATTCCTCCTCAGCTAGTCAGGCCCATATCAAGCAGAAGATAGACAGAGCAGAAGATAGATACCTGCCAGATTCTCCAGGCATATGATAAGAAGCAGAAGAGATATTGATCCCTGCCACATATTGCCAATACCTGCTGGGACCCAAGGCTATTGCTGTAACTCGTGTGTATTCATGCTGCCATTCAGTAAAGACAAGTTGGATTATATCACCAGTCTGGATCTCATTCCTTACTACCAAAGTTCCTCAATTACTCCTGCTAACAACACTCATTTATTGCAAGTGAGCCAGGATCCAGGAGTCCAGTCGTACCAAGGTAGGAGACACCGTTGACATTACTCAGCGACACTATCCCCACTCTGGCATTCCGCACCTGGTACGTGAGTTATAACATCTTAAAGGGCCCTGCAACAGTACCCTGCGCAAGCTGCAATTGGCGTCACAAACAAACCATAGACTTTTATACACATATCCTGACCCACTGCATAGTTGGCCACCATACCATGGTCCTGCTCATTGCAGAAGCACAACAACCCCCCTCTGGTTTACACAAGGGACTAACTACCTCAAGGAGGTATGTAGTGAAAGCTGCTGGGGACGTACTCCCTTAACGTGGCTAGTTGGACATAGTAGCAAGAAGAAGCTGTGCAAAATCAGGATCCAAGAGAACGGTGAAATGAAGTCAAGATTAAGGTTACAGACATTGATTCAGAGTCGCAAGCCTAGGTCAGGTACACAAATTGAAATCTACAGACACAATATCTTTGAGTCATGATGGTAGATAATGCTCTGGCACAGGTTTGTGTTGAGAAAACGGTTCATATACATAGTCCTATTAGATTAGGTGTCATACGGGCAGCACGGTGGTTAGCACTGGTGCCTAGCAGCACTGGGGTCCTAGGTTCAAATCTGACAAAGGGCAACAGCTGCATGGAGTTTGTATGTTCTCCCCGTGTTTGCGTGGGTTTCCTCCAGTTTCCTCCCACACTCCAAAGACATACTGATAGGGACCTTAGATTGTAAGCCCCATTTGGGACTGTTAGATGCTAATGTCTGTAAAGCGCTGCAGAATATAGTAGCGCTATATAAGTGCACACAAGAGACCACACAGAACATTTACAAAAGGTCCCAGAGCCCCCAAAAACAGAACAATTACCTAAACGCTATTTTTCACCACTGCCTATCTCAGACTCACATGACTGTCAGAAGCCCATACATTATAGGCTTTACAGTGACATACACTGGCCACTGGCTTTGTAAAAAGCAGAAAGATGGCATCTGACAGTTTGCCCAGGTGCCGGAACCAATGAAAACAATATATAGGTGCTTGGCACTGTTTGCTAGGACGTTATTTGTAGCCTAGTCTTAATTATCCATTGGCTCTCACTGGCAATGACATTTACTTCTGCATTTGCTTCTCATTTTGTTTATTTATTGATTCTAGTCTGTCATTACTGTGGGTCTTGGTACTGACTGCAGCATGACTACTGAATTGAGTTGACGAATTTAAGAGGAATGTACAGTATATTTTACTTAACCAGCTCCCGACCACCTAACGCAGGGATGCGTCCTGCAGGCGGCCGGGTTATTCCTCGTTGACGGCGAGCTGGTTAAGTAAAATATATCTCGAGAGGCGAGATTTCATGTGAACGCGCGCGCGGCTAAGAAGATGATCTACAGCCTGCCAGCAGCGATCATTCGCTGGCAGGCTGTAGATGCGATTTTTTTTAACCCCAAAAAGGTATATTAGACGCTGTTTTGTTAACAGCGTCTAATATACCTGCTACCTGGTCCTCTGGTGGTCCCTTTTGCTTGGATCGACCACCAGAGGACACAGGCAGCTCTGTAAGTAGCACCAATCACCACACTACACTACACCCCCCCTGTCACTTATTAACCCCTTATTAACCCCTGATCACCCCATATAGACTCCCTCATCACCCCCTGTAAGGCTCCATTCAGACCTCCGTATGTGTTTTGCGGATTCGCGGATTCGTAAAACACGGACACCGCGGATCCGCAAAACACGGACACCGGCAATGTGTTTTCCGCAATTGCGGACAAGAATAGGACATGTTCTATAGGCTCTACAAAAAACGCAGTGTTCGCCCGATCAGGCCTGATCTTGTGCGCACACTTGCGTTCAGTCCGCCCCACCGCAGTGACAGAATATTATTTTTTTCTGATCACTGCAAAAACACCGTAAAATCGCTGCGGCACTATAAAGATCACTTTTGAGGGGCATGGCGAGTTCATAGAAGATATTATTTTTTTGGCACAAGTTAGCGGAAATTGTTATTTTTTTTTGTTTTTTTTGTTTTTTTTCTTACAAAGTCTCATATTCCACTAACTTGTGACAAAAAATAAAATCTCACATGAACTCACCATACCCCTCACGGAATCCAAATGCGTAAAAATTTTTAGACATTTATATTCCAGACTTCTTCTCACGCTTTAGGGCCCCTAAAATGCCAGGGCAGTATAAATACCCCACATTTGACCCCATTTTGGAAAGAAGACACCCCAAGGTATTTCGTGAGGGGCATGGCGAGTTCATGTAAAATTTTATTTTTTGTCACAAGTTGGTGGAATATGAGACTTTGTAAGAGAAAAAAAAAAAAAAAAAAACATTTTCCGCTAACTTGTGCCAAAAAAAAATATTCTAGGAACTCGCCATGCCCCTCACGGAATACCTTGGGGTGTCTTCTTTCCAAAATGGGGTCACTTGTGGGGTATTTATACTGCCCTGGTATTTTAGGGGCCCTAAAGCGTGAGAAGTAGTTTGGAATCCAAATGCGTAAAAAATGCCCTGTGAAATCCTAAAAGTACTCATTGGAATTTGGGCCCCTTTGCGCACCTAGGCTGCAAAAAAGTGTCACACATGTGGTATCGCTGTACTCAGGAGAAGTAGGGCAATGTGTTTTGGGGTGATGTGTTTTGTTGAATAAATCATACCCGCAGGTTGAGGAATTTAAAAAAAAACCTCTTATTTGTAATAAAAAGAATCCTAGTTATCGTGACAAAATAGTACAAGCAGATTTAGGTAGTACTAAAGCCATACTGAAACAGCAACGGATATCCACGCCCGGATGGGTACTTCCCCCTGCCTGCATTGTCTACAGTGCTCTCATATAATTAAAGGCCCTTCATTTCACCATCCACATACTGGGAAAACCTTTGGAGTAAAAGTTTTTTTAACCTGTGACTCAGCAAACGTAATATACCTTATTATATACCTTATTAAATGTCCTTGTGGCCTTTTGTATGTGGGCGAGACAATGCAGGCAGTGAGGGATCGGATTAGTAAATAAATCCGATATAAGGACAAAAAAACTTATGTTACCGGTCCCATATCATTTTGAAAAATGTAAACATACAGTTGCACAATTGCGGTTTCAAGTGTTGGAACAAATAAAGAGACCTAGAAGAGGAGGTGATATCAAAAGACTTCTCCTCAGAAGAGAGGCTTTTTGGATACACACCTTGGATACGCTGCATCCAAGGGGTCTAAACAGAGACTATGAGGTCATACATTTGTAAGACTGTTATGAACAGATTAACACGTTTATTATAGATGATTGATATACATTTTTATGCACTTTCTCTAGACCTCAGCCTTTTGATGGAAAAAGAACATTTAGATTCTTCAATAAGGTAGAATATAAATTTCAGTTATATGTTACTTTGTCTCACCTTGTTTAATCAGTTTGATTGATCATTAATTGAATACCACACATTAGAATGGGTGGAGACGTCCCTAGATGGGCGGTACTATATGTTATATATAGCTTGATTTTTCTTTTTGGATGTATCTGTTGAGAAAGGCTTGTATGCCGAAACGCGTCCTGGTTGTACGACATTCTACTTTGAGAAAATAAAAAGAAGCTTATTCATAAAGACACAGCAGCTGGGATTCCTTTATCTTTGATACATTGGAGGTTGCTCCTCTCCCGTGCAGCGTGCAATACCAAGGTGAAGTGCTGACCTGTTTCCTTCTTTCCATTAGGTGTGTAAAGGGGCCGAAAGTCCAACGAGTACCTTTAGGCTTTACAGGGTTGCTCACAATTTAGCCCCGCCCAAAATGCCAGAACAGTAAACACACCCCACAAATGACCCCATTTTGGAAAGTAGACACCCCAAGGTATTTGCTGACGGGGCATATTGAGTCCATAAAAGATTGAACTTTTTGTCACAAGTTAGCGGAAAGGGAGACTTTGTGAGAAAAAAAAAAAATAATCAATTTCCGCTAACTTTTGCAAAAAAAAAAAACTTCTATGAACCCGGAATACCTTGGGGTGTCTTCTTTCCTTAAGGTGTCTACTTTCCGAAATGGGGTCATTTGTGGGATGTTTCTACTGTCTGGGCATTGTAGAACCTCAGGAAACATGACAGGTGCTCAGAAAGTCAAAGGGCCAGATTTATCATTAGCTCAAGTCAGAATAATGGAGTGAAAAAGTCCCAAAAAAGTCCCAAACGCTAAAACTGCGCACAAATTTGAGACTTTTTTCTGCTCTGCACTATGCTCGCCAGTTTTCTGAAAGTGGGCGTGTTTTCTTATGTAAATGAATCTCTAGACAGATTTACTATTGGGACTATTTAAAAAAGTCGCAAAAAAGTCGCAAAAAAGTCCCAATTTCACTCCAGTGAGGACCATGCTTATCTTATGAGACTTTTTAACAGAACATGCGACTTTTTCATAAAAACGTGTGACTTTTTCGTAAAGATGTGCGACTTTTGTAAAGCTGCTTACTGACGGATAAACTGCTACCGTCAAACCACATTTATTACAGTCTTAAAGGGCCGATCATAAATCTGACTTGGCTAAAACTGACTTTAGCCATATGTTAAAGTGGAGTGAGCTGTCAGAGGAATGATAAATCTGGCCCATGGTGCGTAAATTCACATTTTTGCACCATAGTTTGTAAACGCTATGGGCCAGATTTATCATTAGCTCAGGTCAGAATAATAGAGTGAAAAAGTCCCCAAAAAAGTTCCAAACGCTAAAACTGTGCACAAATTTGCGACTTTTTTCTGCTCTGTACTATGCTCGCCAGTTTTCTGAAAGTGGGCGTGTTTTCTCATGTAAATGAATCTCTAGACAGATTTACTATTTGGGACTATTTAAAAAGTCGCAAAAAAGTCGCAAAAAAGTCGCAATTTCACTCCAGTGAGGACCATGCTTATCTTATGAGACTTTTTAACAGAACATGCGACTTTTTCATAAAAACGTGCGACTTTTTCGTAAAGATGTGCGACTTTTGTAAAGCTGCTTACTGACGGATAAACTGCTACCGTCAAACCACATTTATTACAGTCTTAAAGGGCCGATCATAAATCTGACTTGGCTAAAACTGACTTTAGCCATATGTTAAAGTGGAGTGAGCTGTCAGAGGAATGATAAATCTGGCCCATGGTGCGTAAATTCACATTTTTGCACCATAGTTTGTAAACGCTATGGGCCAGATTTATCATTAGCTCAGGTCAGAATAATAGAGTGAAAAAGTCCCCAAAAAAGTTCCAAACGCTAAAACTGTGCACAAATTTGCGACTTTTTTCTGCTCTGTACTATGCTCGCCAGTTTTCTGAAAGTGGGCGTGTTTTCTCATGTAAATGAATCTCTAGACAGATTTACTATTTGGGACTATTTAAAAAGTCGCAAAAAAGTCGCAAAAAAGTCGCAATTTCACTCCAGTGAGGACCATGCTTATCTTATGAGACTTTTTAACAGAACATGCGACTTTTTCATAAAAACGTGCGACTTTTTCGTAAAGATGTGCGACTTTTGTAAAGCTGCTTACTGACGGATAAACTGCTACCGTCAAACCACATTTATTACAGTCTTAAAGGGCCGATCATAAATCTGACTTGGCTAAAACTGACTTTAGCCATATGTGAAAGTGGAGTGAGCTGTCAGAGTCATGATAAATCTGGCCCTCTAACTTTTACCCAAACCAATAAATATACACTTATTGCATTTTTTTAAATCAAAGACATGTAGAACAATAAATTTAGAGAAAAATGTATATAGAAATGTAGTTTTATTTGAAAAATTTTACAACAGAAAGTGAAAAATGTCATTTTTTTGCTAAAATAATATTAAAAAAAGTAAAAATGTCAGCAGCAATGAAATACCACCAAATGAAAGCTCTATTAGTGAGAAGAAAAGGAGGTAAAATTCATTTGGGTGGTAAGTTGTATGACTGAGCAATAAACCGTGAAAGTTGTGTAGTGCAGAATTGTAAAAAGTGGTCTGGTCATTAAGGGGGTTTAAGCTAGGGGAGCTGATGTTCTTTTCATTATCTAGATTTAGTTTTAGCTGTATTTCAATTATCTGAAGAGTTAAAATAATATGTTGCTCTTTTTTTAAATGTAGATATTTATTTTTCTAAATTTCCCTGGGGCAGTCATGTTGGAAACACACATTGGGCCAGATTTATCATTCCTCTGACAGCTCACTCCACTTTAACATATGGCTAAAGTCAGTTTTAGCCAAGTCAGATTTATGATCGGCCCTTTAAGACTGTAATAAATGTGGTTTGACGGTAGCAGTTTATCCGTCAGTAAGCAGCTTTACAAAAGTCGCACATCTTTACGAAAAAGTCGCACGTTTTTATGAAAAAGTCGCATGTTCTATTAAAAAGTCTCATAAGATAAGCATGGTCCTCACTGGAGTGAAATTGGGACTTTTTTGCGACTTTTTTAAATAGTCCCAATAGTAAATCTGTCTACAGATTCATTTACATAAGAAAACACGCCCACTTTCAAAAAACTGGCGAGCATAGTGCAGAGCAGAAAAAAGTCGCAAATTTGTGCGCAGTTTTAGCGTTTGGGACTTTTTTGGGACTTTTTCACTCCATTATTCTGACTTGAGCTAATGATAAATCTGGCCCATTGTCTGTATTGACAGTATCATACATTATTGCAGTCTCCAAGAAGTGCTAGAGATAGTAGAGAACAGCTCCCTCCTCCAGAGACCAGGATGTGTCAATACACTATAGATGCATACAGAACATAACCTGCATAGTGTTGTTATCCTGCCTTATGTGGGCCTCTGCAGTACAATGGAACTGTGATAATCCTAAATTCTTCTCTGAGATGACTCTGCTTACTCTGTCAAAGTCTATACAGCAAAGTTTAAATATAGGCTGCAGAAAACAGTAGACATTATTGTGTAGGCTCTGATAGCCAATGTGAAAACACTGTATGGAATACTTTATGATTTTTTTATATATAGTCATATAAGAATTAAAAAATTGCACCAAGAGTAAAAAATAAATAAATAAAAAGATAACAACGACAACAATAATAATAATAATAATAATAATAATAATAATAATGCCATTTTCTGATGATGATGTGCATAACTAGGGATGAGCGAACCCGAAATGTATAGTTCGTACCGAATTTTGGGGTGTCCGTGACACGGACCCGAACCCGAACATTTTCGTAAAAGTCCGGGATCGGGTTCGGTGTTCGGCGCTTTCTTGGCGCTTTTTGAAAGGCTGCAAAGCAGCCAATCAACAAGCATCATGCTACTTGCCCCAAGAGGCCATCACAGCCTTGCCTACTATTGGCATGGCTGTGATTGGCCAGTGCAGCATGTGAACCAGCCTCTATATAAGCTTGGGTCACGTAGCGCTGCACGTCCCTCTGCTGATACAAGTGTAGGGAGAGGTTGCAGCTGCGACGTTAGGGCGAGATTAGGCAGTGATTAACTCCTCCAAAAGACTTCATTCAGTGATCGATCTACAGCTGTGGATCATTGAACTGCTGCTATTCAATTGCTCACTGTTTTTAGGCTGCCCAGAGCGTTTTTCAGTCACTATTTTCTGGGGTGATCGGCGGCCATTTTGTGGCTTGTGGTGCGCCAGCACAAGCTGAGCCTGTCACCCAAGTGCATTTAACCATCAATAGTGTGGTTATTTTTTGCTATATCCTACATCAGGGTCAAGCTGTCATCAAGTGCATTTAACCATCAATAGTGTGGTTATTTTTTGGCCATATACTACATCAGGGGCAAGCTGAGCCTGTCACCCAAGTGCATTTAACCATCAATAGTGTGGTTATTTTTTGGCCATATACTACATCAGGGGCCAGTTGAGCCTGTCACTCAGCGCCTAAAAAATAGGCCTCATATTTATATTCATCCAAATCTGTCATTACTGTTTTAGCTGGTCAAGTTATTTAGTGTCCGTCAAAGCACAGTTTTTGTTCTGGGTTGAAATACAATTCCCAATTTTGCAATTCTCAAAATTAGTGGTTTCTGCTGTATCAGGCCTACTTTAAATCTATCCCTAAAAGGGTATATTAGATTCAAGGTGCTGATAGGGTAATTCTCAAGAACTTCACACACACGCTACAGTGCAGATCCAAGTCTAATTCTGTGATTAAACGTATACCTGTCACCCAGCGCCTAAAAAATAGGCTTCACATTTATATTCATCCAAATCTGTCATTACTGTTTTAGCTGGTCAAGTTATTTAGTGTCCGTCAAAGCACAGTTTTTGTTCTGGGTTGAAATACAATTCCCAATTTTGCAATTCTCAAAATTAGTGGTTTCTGCTGTATCAGGCCTACTTTAAATCTATCCCTAAAAGGGTATATTAGATTCAAGGTGCTGATAGGGTAATTCTCAAGAACTTCACACACACGCTACAGTGCAGATCCAAGTCTAATTCTGTCCGTAAACGTATACCTGTCACCCAGCGCCTAAATAATAGGCCTCACATTTATATTCAGCTAAATCTGTCATTACTGGTGTGCCTGTATTAGTGTAATACGGTACCTAAATAGATAGCCAGATAGTGTTAGGTGTCTGTAAAAAAAAGGCCTGAATTTGAATTCAATACATTGGCCCGAATAATATTTTTCTTATTGTGGTGAACGGTAACAATGAGGAAAACATCTAGTAAGGGACGCGGACGCGGACATGGTCGTGGTGGTGTTAGTGGACCCTCTGGTGCTGGGAGAGGACGTGGCCGTTCTGCCACAGCCACACGTCCTAGTATACCAACTACCTCAGGTCCCAGTAGCCGCCAGAATTTACAGCCATATTTGGTGGGGCCCAATGCCGTTCTAAGGATGGTAAGGCCTGAGCAGGTACAGGCATTAGTCAATTGGGTGGCCGACAGTGCATCCAGCACGTTCACATTATCTCCCACCCAGTCTTCTGCAGGAAGCACACAGATGGCGCATGAAAACCAAGCCCATCAGTCTGTCACATCACCCCCATGCATATCAGGGAAACTGTCTGAGCCTCAAGTTATGCAGCAGTCTCTTATGCTGTTTGAAGACTCTGCTGCCAGGGTTTCCCAAGGGCATCCACCTAGCCCTTCCCCAGGGGTGGAAGAGATAGAATGCACTAACGCACAACCACTTATGTTTCCTGATGATGAGGACATGGGAATACCACCTCAGCACGTCTCTGATGATGACGAAACACAGGTGCCAACTGCTGCGTCTTTCTGCAGTGTGCAGACTGAACAGGAGGTCAGGGATCAAGACTGGGTGGAAGACGATTCAGGGGACGATGAGGTCCTAGACCCCACATGGAATGAAGGTCGTGCCACTGACTTTCACAGTTTGGAGGAAGAGGCAGTGGTGAGACCGAGCCAACAGCGTAGCAAAAGACAAAGAGGGAGCAGTGGGCAAAAGCAGAACACCCACCGCCAAGAGACACCGCCTGCTACTGACCGCCGCCATCTGGGACCGAGCACCCCAAAGGCAACTTCAAGGAGTTCCCTGGCATGGCACTTCTTCAAACAATGTGCTGACGACAAGACCCGAGTGGTTTGCACGCTGTGCCATCAGAGCCTGAAGCGAGGCATTAACGTTCTGAACCTTAGCACAACCTGCATGACCAGGCACCTGCATTCAAAGCATGAACTGCAGTGGAGTAAACACCTTAAAAACAAGGAAGTCACACAGGCTCCCCCTGCTACCTCTTCTGCTGCTGCCGCCTCGGCCTCTTCTGCTGCTGCCGCCGCCTCGGCCTCTTCCTCCGCCTCTGGAGGAACGTTGGCACCTGCCGCTCAGCAAACATGGGATGTACCACCAACACCACCACCTGCGTCAACAAGCATCTCAACCATGTCACACGGCAGCGTTCAGCTCTCCATCTCACAAACATTTGAGAGAAAGCGTAAATTCCCACCTAGCCACCCTCGATCCCTGGCCCTGAATGCCAGCATTTCTAAACTACTGGCCTATGAAATGCTGTCATTTAGGCTGGTGGACACAGACAGCTTCAAACAGCTCATGTCGCTTGCTGTCCCACAGTATGTTGTTCCCAGCCGGCACTACTTCTCCAAGAGAGCCGTGCCTTCCCTGCACAACCAAGTATCCGATAAAATCAAGTGTGCACTGCGCAACGCCATCTCTGGCAAGGTCCACCTAACCACAGATACGTGGACCAGTAAGCACGGCCAGGGACGCTATATCTCCCTAACTGCACACTGGGTAAATGTAGTGGCGGCTGGGCCCCAGGCGGAGAGCTGTTTGGCGCACGTCCTTCCGCCGCCAAGGATCGCAGGGCAACATTCTTTGCCTCCTGTCTCCTCCTCCTCCTACTCAGCTTCCTCCTCCTCTTCTTCCACCTGCTCATCCAGTCAGCCACACACCTTCACCACCAACTTCAGCACAGCCCGGGGTAAACGTCAGCAGGCCATTCTGAAACTCATATGTTTGGGGGACAGGCCCCACACCGCACAGGAGTTGTGGCGGGGTATAGAACAACAGACCGACGAGTGGTTGCTGCCGGTGAGCCTCAAGCCCGGCCTGGTGGTGTGCGATAATGGGCGAAATCTCGTTGCAGCTCTGGGACTAGCCGGTTTGACGCACATCCCTTGCCTGGCACATGTGCTGATTTTGGTGGTGCAGAAGTTCATTCACAACTACCCCGACATGTCAGAGCTGCTGCATAAAGTGCGGGCCGTCTGTTCGCGCTTCCGGCGTTCACATCCTGCCGCTGCTAGCCTGTCTGCGCTACAGCGTAACTTCGGCCTTCCCGCTCACCGCCTCATATGCGACGTGCCCACCAGGTGGAACTCCACCTTGCACATGCTGGACAGACTGTGCGAGCAGCAGCAGGCCATAGTGGAGTTTCAGCTGCAGCACGCACGGGTCAGTCGCACTGCGGAACAGCACCACTTCACCACCAATGACTGGGCCTCCATGCGAGACCTGTGTGCCCTGTTGCGCTGTTTCGATTACTCCACCAACATGGCCAGTGGCGATGACGCCGTTATCAGCGTTACAATACCACTTCTATGTCTCCTTGAGAAAACACTTAGGGCGATGATGGAAGAGGAGGTGGCCCAGGAGGAGGAGGAAGAGGGGTCATTTTTAGCACTTTCAGGCCAGTCTCTTCGAAGTGACTCAGAGGGAGGTTTTTTGCAACAGCAGAGGCCAGGTACAAATGTGGCCAGACAGGGCCCACTACTGGAGGACGAGGAGGACGAGGATGAGGAGGAGGTGGAGGAGGATGAGGATGAAGCAGGTTCACAGCGGGCTGGCACCCAACGCAGCTCGGGCCCATCACTGGTGCGTGGCTGGGGGGAAACGCAGGACGATGACGATACGCCTCCCACAGAGGACAGCTTGTCCTTACCTCTGGGCAGCCTGGCACACATCAGCGACTACATGCTGCAGTGCCTGCGCAACGACAGCAGAGTTGCCCCCATTTTAACGTCTGCGGACTACTGGGTTGCCACCCTGCTGGATCCACGGTACAAAGACAATGTGCCCTCCTTACTTCATGCACTGGAGCGTGATAGTAAGATGCGCGAATACAAGCGCACGTTGGTAGACGCGCTACTGAGAGCATTTCCAAATGTCACAGGGGAACAAGTGGAAGCCCAAGGCGAAGGCAGAGGAGGAGCAAGAGGTCGCCAACGCAGCTGTGTCACGGCCAGCTCATCTGAGGGCAGGGTTAGCATGGCAGAGATGTGGAAAAGTTTTGTCACCACGCCACAGCTAACTGCACCACCACCTGATACGGAACGTGTTAGCAGGAGGCAACATTTCACTAACATGGTGGAACAGTACGTGTGCACACCCCTCCACGTACTGACTGATGGTTCAGCCCCATTTAACTTCTGGGTCTCCAAATTGTCCACGTGGCCAGAGCTAGCCTTTTATGCCTTGGAGGTGCTGGCCTGCCCGGCGGCCAGCGTTTTGTCTGAACGTGTATTCAGCACGGCAGGGGGCGTCATTACAGACAAACGCAGCCGCCTGTCTACAGCCAATGTGGACAAGCTGACGTTCATAAAAATGAACCAGGCATGGATCCCACAGGACCTGTCCATCCCTTGTGCAGATTAGACATTAACTACCTCCCCTTAACAATATATTATTCTACTCCAGGGCACTTCCTCATTCAATCCTATTTTTATTTTCATTTTTCCATTATATTGCGGGGCAACCCAAAGTTGAATGAACCTCTCCTCTGTCTGGGTGCCGGGGCCTAAAAATATCTGACAGTGGCCTGTTCCAGTGGTGGGTGACATGAAGCCTGATTCTCTGCTATGACATGAAGACTGATTCTCTGCTGACATGAAGCCTGAATCTCTGTTATGGGACCTCTCTCCTCTGTCTGGGTGCCGGGGCCTAAAAATATCTGACAGTGGCCTGTTCCAGTGGTGGGTGACGTGAAGCCTGATTCTCTGCTATGACATGAAGACTGATTCCCTGCTGACATGAAGCCTGAATCTCTGTTATGGGACCTCTCTCCTCTGTCTGGGTGCCTGGGCCTAAATATGTGACAATGGACTGTTCCAGTGGTGGGTGACATGAAGCCTGATTCTCTGCTATGACATGAAGACTGATTCTCTGCTGACATGAAGCCAGATTCTCTGCTATGGGACCTCTCTCCAATTGATATTGGTTAATTTTTTATTTATTTTATTTTTATTTTAATTCATTTCCCTATCCACATTTGTTTGCAGGGGATTTAACTACATTTTGCTGCCTTTTGCAGCCCTCTAGCCCTTTCCTGGGCTGTTTTACAGCCTTTTTATTGCCGAAAAGTTCGGGTCCCCATTGACTTCAATGGGGTTTGGGTTCGGGACGAAGTTCGGGTCGGGTTCGGATCCCGAACATTTCCAGGAAGCCACACGCCGCTCGCATAGACAACAAGTGAATGTGGTAGTCGGGAAACGGAGCTGCCTGGGGCCCCCAGGAGCAACTGGGCCCGGGGCAGCTGCCTCTTTTGCCCTGCGGCAAAGACGGCCCTGCCTGGTCTCGGGAGGGGCACTTCCCTGGGCAATAGGGGATTATGGGGCCCCTGTGTCCCCAGCCACCCTCAAGCCACACCCACAAACAGCCCCACCAATATATTGCGCCTATACTTCTTAAGTCCAGTGACGTCTCCTTTGATGTAAATATTCTCTTTCTTCATCTTCTCCATTCAGACTAGACCACCATGATGATTTATTTCAGCCATCTCTCATCTCTGTTGAGTTTGACAGACAGACATCTTAGTTTCCTACTTTTCCTCCCACCTTCTCAACATCCCATCATGCACCCCCAATACTGAGACGCTGTGCCCCCCAAAACTATACTGTAGAATCAGATAAACCCCCTGAAAATACTAGTTACACACAGATAGCGCCCCATTCAATAATTATTGGAACACAATGCTCTAAAAAAATAACTGCACCCGGCAAATAGTGCCCCTGACCAGGGCCGTCTTTAATATTATTGGACCCTGGGCAAGAATTTACTTGGGCCCCCTGGATCCCGCCCCCCGCACTTTGCTGTACTTGCTATACAGCAGCACTTACCTGTCACGTCCAGGGCCTCCAGGTGACGTCTCCTTTCTGTCATCATCTTCTCTGTAGATCTTCTCTCTCATCATCTTCTCCACTCGGTCTGGACAACTTCTCTCAGCCGCTTCGTCTCTGCAGAGTGTGACACACAGACATCTTAGATTCCTCACATTCTATCATTATCCCCCAACTGGAGTCCCCACAGTGTTATCCTGAGGCTTGCTGTGCCCCCCCCCCCCCCCCCCCCCCCCCTGCCAGGGGTGTAGCACTGAGGGAAGGGGGGCCCAAGCTGAACTCTTGCACCGGAGCCCATGAGCCTTTAGTTACGCCCCTTCCCCCCCCCCCAATACCCCCAAATACTATCCTGAAGAAACATTACTGCCCCCCATAGTAATAGTGCTCCTCATAGTCCCACCAATAGTAATTCCCTTCTAGAATGCCCTCATTAGTAACACTGCCCCAACCGTGATAATGCTCCTCAACAATGCCCCCATTATTAGAAGAGCCCTCCCATATTAATAATTCCCTCACAGAGTCCCCAGTAGAAATAAGGCCCCCTATTGTACCCCCAGTGGTAATAAAGCTCCCTACAGACCCATCAGTAGTAATAAGGCCCCCATAGTGCGCTTAGTAGAAATAAGGTGGATCTATAAGACCCTCCTATAGAGCCCCCAGTAGTAATAAGACCGCCTATAATGTCCCCTGGATCTGCAGTGCCCTCTGCAGTTATAATTCTCCCTCCACCATACAGTCCCATGTAAATAACATCACCTCCTCCCCAGCCGCCTCCAACACACAATCCCATGTAAACATCACCCTCTAAGGCTACTTTCACAATTGCGTTCGTGCGGATCTGTGATGTACTTGTACAGGACGGATCCGCACCGATAATACAAACAAATGCATCCGTTCAGGACCGATTCGTTTGTATTAGATTTGAATTTCTAAGTCCCAATACGGATCCGTCCTGACTTACATTGAAAGTCAATGGGGGACGGATCCGTTTACAATTGCACCATTTTGTGTCAATGCAAAGGGATCCGTCCCCATTTACTTACATTGTAAGTCAGGACGGATCCGTTTGGCTCTGCAAGGCCATGCGGACACAAAAACGCTGCTTGCAGCATTTTGGGGTCCGCCTCCAAAACGGAACGGGGGGCTGTACGGAGCCGAACGAATGCATTCTGAATGGATCCGCATCCATTCAGGATGCATTTGGGGCTGCTTGTGAGAGCCTTGAAACGGATCTCACAAGCGGATCCCCAAACGCAAGTGTGAACGTAGCCTAAACATTAAGTCCCATGTACATAAACATCATTCCCTCCCACCATCCACTTTCAACATACAGTCCCATGTAAATAACATCACTCCCTCCCCCAGCCACCTCAAGCACACAGTTCCATGTCAATAACATCCCTCCCTTCAGCCCTAACATACATCCTAGTTAAATAACTACAACTCCCAGCATTGCTCTGCCTCTCCCTTCACTTACCTCTCCAGTCCTCATATACAGACATCAGCATTAGGGTCTTTCTCCTATTCACTCCGGTCCAATCCTGCACTGGTCACATGATGGTGACATCATCCAGGTCATCCTATCACAGCCTGTTTTCCCACAGGTCCTTCACCTCTTCCCAGTGTATAAGATTCAATTGTATTGTCGTTCTGTGTACAGCAATACAGTTGTATCTAGCAGGCAGGACATTCGGGGCATGGGACAAAACATCCGGGGCCCAGGCCCTGAATGTTTTAACCTAGCGACGCAGTCACTAGTGAATGGGAGTCGGGAAACGGAGCTCCCTTGGGCCCCCAGGAGCAACTGGGCCCGGGGCAGCTGTCCCTTTTGCCCTGCGGCAAAGACGGCCCTGGCTGCAGCTGAAACTCCACTATGGCCTGCTGCTGCTCGCACAGTCTCTCCAGCATGTGCAAGGTGGAGTTCCACCTGGTGGGCACGTCGCATATGAGGCGGTGCGCTGGAAGGCCGAAGTTACGCTGCAGCGCTGACAGGCGAGCAGACATCCCAACCTGCAAAAACTCATTTCAGAGAGGTGCACTTCTCATTTCAGGGCCGTTTTCTTTTTTTTCTCTTTCACAAACTTTTTATTACATTTTCCAAACATATGAAGTATCTGCACACTTTGCTCTATGGTGTGGAGGACTGGGATCATTACCCTGCCCCAAATTATCATATTTATGTATATGATTAAAGCATCCGGGGGGAAGGGGGGGTGAATTTAACACTGGGGTAAATAATATAAATAAAATGGAGGGTTAAATGTGTAAATGTATTTAAAAAAAATACATCTCTCTCAATAGATATATAGCTACTGAATGAGACAGAAGAAGGGATGCCTTTAACATACAGTACAGACCAAAAGTTTGGACACACCTTCTCATTCAAAGAGTTTTCTTTATTTTCATGACTATGAAGGCATCAAAACTATGAATAAACACATGTGGAATTATATACATAACAAACAAGTGTGAAACAACTGAGAATATGTCATATTCTAGGTTCTTCAAAGTAGCCACCTTTTGCTTTGATTACTGCTTTGCACACTCTTGGCATTCTCTTGATGAGCTTCAAGAGGTAGTCCCCTGAAATGGTCTTCCAACAGTCTTGAAGGAGTTCCCAGAGATGCTTAGCACTTGTTGGCCCTTTTGCCTTCACTCTGCGGTCCAGCTCACCCCAAACCATCTCGATTGGGTTCAGGTCCGGTGACTGTGGAGGGCAGGTCATCTGGCGCAGCACCCCATCACTCTCCTTCATGGTCAAATAGCCCTTACTTTCAAAGTTTCCCAATTTTTCGGCTGACTGACTGACCTTCATTTCTTAAAGTAATGATGGCCGCTCGTTTTTCTTTACTTAGCTGCTTTTTTCTTGCCATAATACAAATTCTAACAGTCTATTCAGTAGGACTATCAGCTGTGTATCCACCTGACTTCTCCTCAACGCCACTGATGGTCCCAACCCCATTTATAAGGCAAGAAATCCCACTTATGAAACCTGACAGGGCACACCTGTGAAGTGAAAACCATTTCAGGGGACTACCTCTTGAAGCTCATCAAGAGAATGCCAAGAGTGTGCAAAGCAGTAATCAAAGCAAAAGGTGGCTACTTTGAAGAACCTAGAATATGACATATTTTCAGTTGTTTCACACTTGTTTGTTATGTATATAATTCCACATGTGTTAATTCATAGTTTTGATGCCTTCAGTGTGAATCTACAATTTTCATAGTCATGAAAATAAAGAAAACTCTTTGAATGAGAAGGTGTGTCCAAACTTTTGGTCTGTACTGTATATATCTCCTTCAGAAGCCAATTTGATCTTAAAGGGTTAATTCAACCTGTAATCTAAACTCTGTGTCCTGTCACTTATCTTATCTCTCTGCTGACTGTCCGTCTGTCCCTTAACCTTATCACTGCTGCAGTCTGGTAATCAGCCTCAGTGTAAACTGTTCGAGTGATTCACGATTCTTTTAACTCAAAGAATCGAATGAGTCTCTAAGTCGGAACTTTAGATTCTTTTAACCTGTGACTCATTCGATTCTTAGACTCCGTGGACTGTGTGACTCAGAGCTGCTAGTGCTTGCCTCAGCTCTGATTGGTTGCAGGCCGGGGTGGGCGGGTAGGGGAGGGGCTGGCTTCCAATCTAGGATCAGATTACGCTCCTCCCTGCTGCCAGCGTCTCTCTGCTCTGCTATCTGACTGAGCGGCTTCACACGGATCAGCTCAGTCAGAGGATTCCGGGATATATTGTTTCACATGCGGGCGTCAGGGAGCCGCTATCTAATAGCGGGAGACTCCCTGAATGTCCGGGAGACTTGAGATCCCTGGGCGAGCAGCAGCAGGGTGAGAACGCCGAAAGCGCGCACAGACGGCCCGCACTTTATGCAGCAGCTCAGACATGTCGGGGTAGTTGTGAATGAATTTCTGCACCACCAAATTCAGCACATGCGCCAGGCAAGGGATGTGCGTCAAACCGGCTAGTCCCAGAGCTGCAACAAGATTTCGCCCATTATCGCACACCACCAGGCCGGGCTTGAGGCTCACTGGCAGCAACCACTCGTTGGTCTGTTGTTCTATACCACGCCACAACTCCTGCGCGGTGTGGGGCCTGTCCCCCAAACACATCAGTTTCAGAACGGCCTGCTGACGTTTACCCCTGGCTGTGCTGAAGTTGGTGGTGAAGGTGTGTGGCTGACTGGATGAGCAGGTGGAAGAAGAGGAGGAGGAAGCCGAGTAGGAAGAGGAGGCAACAGGAGGCAAAGAATGATGCCCTGCGATCCTTGGCGGCGGAAGGACGTGCGCCAAACAGCTCTCCGCCTGGGGCCCAGCCGCCACTACATTTACCCAGTGTGCAGTTAGGGAGATATAGCGTCCCTGGCCGTGCTTACTTGTCCACGTATCTGTGGTTAGGTGGACCTTGCCACAGATGGCGTAGCGCAGTGCAAACTTTTGTCCGATTTTATCCGATACTTGGTTGTGCAGGGAGGGCACGGCTCTCCTGGAGAAGTAGTGGCGGCTGGGAATGACGTACTGTGGGACAGCAAGCGACATGAGCTGTTTTAAGCTGTCCGTCTCCACCAGCCTGAATGACAGCATTTCGAAGGCCACCAGTTTAGAAATGCTGGCATTCAGGGCCAGGGATCGAGGGTGGCTAGGTGGGAATTTACGCTTTCTCTCAAAGGTTTGTGAGATGGAGAACTGAACGCTTCCGTGTGACATGGTGGAGATGCTTGGTGACAGAGGTGGTGTTGTTGGTGGCACATGCTCTGTTTGCTGGGCGGCAGGTGCCAACGTTCCTTCAGAGGTGGAGGAAGAGGCCGAGGCAGCAGCAGAAGAGGGAGCAGGAGGGGCCTGAGCCCTTTCTTGGTTTTGAAGGTGCCTACTCCACTGCAGCCCGTGTCTCGCATGTAGATGCCTGGTCATGCAGGTTGTGCTAAGGTTCAGAAGGTTAATGCCTCGCTTCAGGCTCTGATGGCACAGCGTGCAAACCACTTGGGTTTTGTCGTCAGAACATTGTGGGAAGAAGTGCCATGCCAGGGAACTCCTTGAAGCTGCCTTTGGTGTGCTCGGTCCCTGGTGACGGTGGCCAGTAGCAGACAAACTGTTTTGGCGACGGCTGCTCTGCTATTGCACCCTGCTCCCGCTTTTGCTACGCTGTTGGCTCGGTCTCACCACTGCCTCTTCCTCCGAACTCTGAAAGTCAGTGGCACGACCTTCATTCCATGTGTGGTCTAGGACCTCATCGTCCCCTGCATCGTCTTCCACCCAGTCTTCCTCCCTGACCTCCTTTTCGGTCTGCACACTGCAGAAAGACGCAGCAGTTGGCACCTGTGTTTCGTCATCATCAGAGACGTGCTGAGGTGGTATTCCCATGTCCTCATCAGGAAACATAAGTGGTTGTGCGTCAGTGCATTCTATGTCTCCCACCCCTGGGGAAGGGCTAGGTGGATGCCCTTGGGAAACCCTGCCAGCAGAGTCTTCAAACAGCATAAGAGACTGCTGCATGACTTGAGGCTCAGACAGGTTCCCCGATATGCACGGGGGTGATGTGACAGACTGATGGGCATGGGTTTCAGGCGCCACCTGTGCGCTTTCTCTAGAAGACTGGGTGGGAGATAATGTGAACGTGCTGGATCCACTGTCGGCCACCCAATTGACTAATGCCTGTACCTGCTCAGGCCTTACCATCCTTAGAACGGCATTGGGCCCCACCAAATATGGCTGTAAATTCTGGCGGCTACTGGGACCTGAGGTAGTAGGTTCAGTAAGACGTGTAGCTGTGGCAGAACGGCCACGTCCTCTCCCTGCACTAGAGGCTCCACCAACACCACCACCACGACCATGACCGCGTCCCTTATTAGATGTTTGCCTCAAAGTTAGCGTTTACAAAGCAAAGTAAAAAGTGGTTAAGTCTGTTAAAAAAAATTTACCGCCAATAAAAACCCTGATGTAAGGTATTGCACTCTATTTTTTTTTTTAAACTCTATATGACAGCGGTATTTGTGGCCTAAATGTGACACTCACTTATGCACGTGTAATCCCAGATGTGCAATATATTAGAGGCTCCCCAGTAACCAAAAAGGCCTATTTCTGGCCTAAATGTGACAATCGTAATCAGAGATGTACTTATAGAGATCACTTATGCACGTGTAATCAGAGATGTGCAGTATATAAGAGGGTTTTTTCACCCCAGTATGCCAAAGCAGGATTTCTGGCCTTAATGTGACAATCACTTATGCACGTGTAATCACAGATGTGCAGTATATCAGAGGGTTTTTTCACCCCAGTAAGAAAAAAGCTGTATTTCTGTCCTAAATGTGACAGTGACTTATGCACGTGTAATCACAGATGTGCAGTATATCAGAGGGTTTTTTCACCCTAACCAAAAAGCTGTATTTCTGTCCTAAATGTGATAGTGACTTATGCACGTGTAATCACAGATGTGCAGTATATCAGAGGGTTTTTTCACCCTAACCAAAAAGCTGTATTTCTGTCCTAAATGTGACAGTGACTTATGCACGTGTAATCACAGATGTGCAGTATATCAGAGGGTTTTTTCACCCCAGTATGCCAAAGCCGGATTTCTGGCCTTAAAGTGACAATCACTTATGCACGTGTAATCACAGATGTGCAGTATATTAGAGGGTTTTTTCACCCCAGTAAGAAAAAAGCTGTATTTCTGTCCTAAATGTGACAGTGACTTATGCACGTGTAATCACAGATGTGCAGTATATTAGAGGGTTTTTTCACCCTAACCAAAAAGCTGTATTTCTGTCCTAAATGTGACAGTCACTTATGCTTGTCTAATCCCAGATGTGCAGTATATTAGAGGGTTTTTTCACCCCAGTATGCCAAAGCTGTATTTCTGGACTTGCAGATAGCCTATGCTGGTGCACTATCGTTGCATAAAATGGCTGTCGATTATGTATTGATATTGATGAAATGAAGAAAAAAAAGTTCGTTTTCAGCAGTAGTTGCACTGCACCCACAAAACACTTTTTCTGTAGATCGCTGAGTACATAAACCAGTTCTTGATAAGATCGCTCCCTGATCTCTCCCTTACAGCAGCTGCAGCCTCTCCCTACACTAATCCGAGCAGAGTGACGGGCGGCGCTAAGTGACTCCAGCTTAAATAGAGGCTGGGTCACATGCTGCAGTTGGCCAATCACAGCCATGCCAACAGTAGGCATGGCTGTGATGGCCTTTTGGGGCAAGTAGTTTGACGCTTGTTGATTGGCTGCTTTGCAGCCTTTCAAAAAGCACCATAAAAATCGCTGAACACCGAACCCAAACTTTTACGTAAATGTTCGGGTTCGGGTCTGGGTGCCATCAAACCTAAAGTTCGGTACGAACCCGAACTTTACAGTTCGGGTTCGCTCAACTCTACACACCAGCAATCCACAACTCAAACAGAAGCTATAAACCGCATAGCAAAGTGGGAGAAACAACAATAAATAGAGAAGGTTAAATGACCCTAATAGCCACACCTGGGGAACGAAGGTGTTGCAAGCACCAGAAACAACACAGACGTCATTTTATCCAAACGGAAAACATGTCAGATCAAAGCACGTGTTGCCAGTCTCACTAATATCCTGCCACCTGACGCGGGAAAGTCCGTGACAGGTACTGGCTTTTACTCCACCAAGGCCGGGCACCTTAGTGACACATCTCAGGTGAAACACAGCAAACCATGATATGCATCTCCTCTAATAGGTTTCCTGCACCATTCTAGGAGACGCATATCTTCCCTCATAAATGAGGCCTGTCACTGCCTCACACCCTGCACCAAATTTATCATCCAGGATGAGAAATGTATAGATGGCCTGTCTGTGTTTATCTATCTAGTACATTGGTAAGTTTAGTAAATTAAACGTAATTACCAAATTTGGTTATTGCTTTTAGGTCTAATTTACTAATATATAACCATTTTATAAGAAATACTTTGCTAAATGTATTGTTCTGTCAGTAAAGTACCGTATATTTAAAGGGATTCTGTCACCTCCCCTAACCCAAAATCGGATTTTAAAGCAGTCATGCAGCACAGCTTACCTTGAATCGGCTGTGCTCTTCTATCTTGTAATCCGTCCAGTAGTTTATGAGAAAAACGACTTTTATGATTATGCTAATTAGCCCTGAAGGTGCCCAGAGGGGCGTTTTATTCCCCTTAGTGTGCCCAGTAACGCCCCTCTTACAGTGCCCAGAACGCCTTCCTTCCGACTGCCTAACCGCCCACAGCCTCTCATCCCTCTCCTCCCCCTCCCTCACGGCCGAACGAACTCTCGCGCAGGCGCAGTACCCACTGAGGACTGCGCCAGTGCGATTTGCTGGAGACTGAGGGAAGAGCGAGCATCGGACGTCACTGGGCTCGGCGCATGCCCAGTGACGAGGATGAAGCTCCTGCCCTCAGTCTCCAGCAAATCGCACTGGCGCAGCCCTCAGTGGGTACTGCGCCTGCACGAGAGTTCGTTCGGCCGTGAGGGAGGGGGAGGAGAGGGATGAGAGGCTGTGGGCGGTTAGGCAGTCGGAAGGAAGGCGTTCTGGGCACTGTAAGAGGGGCGTTACTGGGCACACTAAGGGGAATGAAACGCCCCTCTGGGCACCTTCAGGGCTAATTAGCATAATCATAAAAGTCGTTTTTCTCATAAACTACTGGACGGATTACAAGATAGAAGAGCACAGCCGATTCAAGGTAAGCTGTGCTGCATGACTGCTTTAAAATCCGATTTTGGGTTAGGGGAGGTGACAGAATACCTTTAATATAGAGTTTACTTTATGATTGAACTTTATGATTAAATGACTTAATTACTTTCATCCTACAACTCATTTATTAGTATAAGTCCAGCTAATGGACCAGCGTGCTGTGGTATCATAATCAAAACCTGTGATATTGTATTGTAATCATGCTGTTTCTGGGAGGAAATCCAGATTAAACATTAAAGTGATGAGAACAACATTTCAATGATCTCTTTTGGACGATGCAGTTATCTGTTTTTGGGATGGCTGCCATATTCTAAATTTAGTAGAAGTGCGATCTACACCTGTCCGATTTACCTGTCCAAACTTAGCTTAGTTATTATGGAATATAATGTAATCAAGCAACAGGAAAGTATTGTATTCACTGTAATTTAAAGTCAAATGAAAGATATGATTCTTACCAGGCTGTATCTCTTCTTCATCCATTTTCATTGAAATCAGGAGAGGCCCATAGGGTGAAAACACTGGATTCATAAACTGCAAGTAGAACATATTTTTCATACAAGCAAACGAGTAAATTGGGGGTTATAAAGAAGGAGAAATATGATAATTATGGTTGAGAGGAAGTTATTAAAACCAGCCTGGGGTGTAAAAATTTGGAATTTCAACTTGATTATTATTGCAGCAGCTCCCCGGACTCTTTAACTTGCATTCGTTACTACAAAAAGTGAAATTATTTGTACATCAAAGAACACAATGTTTATGCACTTTACCTTTCGAACCATTAGAGAAGATGCACCTACGCAAATAAATTAGAATTACATTGCACAATTCTAAAAAAGATTTTATTTTTTTGGCCCTTAGAACATCCACAAAACTAACAGTGTAATGCTATTGTAGCTTAGGACATATAGGTTTTAATGTATAAAGTTTTCTCGGATCTCTTTATAGGGTTTGTCGGGGATAAGAAGTTTTAATGCCAACAGTCTGTCTCAGTAATGGAAAGATTCATACTTCCCTGCTCCTTGCTGCCCCGGTGTGTCCATCTTCTGGTCCCCAACTTGTTTACTGCCGGTGTACAATGGGCATGGTCACATGCTCCACTGCAGCCAATGATTAGCTTCAGCTATGACATTGGCTGGCTTCAGAAGAGTCATTGGCTGCAGTGGAGCATGTGATGATGCGTTGGAAGGAAAAAAGCCAGGGACCGGAAGATGGACACAACAAAGCTATTGCAGAGGACAGCAGGTCAGTATCAATCTTTTGCTTAATGAGGCTAGCTGTGGGATTTAGGTAAAAACTACTTGTTCCTGGAGAACAGCTTCAAGGGGTTTTTCTTATATATATATATATATATATATACAGTTGCAAGAAAAAATATGTGAACCCTCTTGAATGATATGGATTTCTGCACAAATTGGTCATATAATATGATCTGATCTTCATCTAAGTCACAACAATAGACAATCACAGTCTGCTTAATCTAATAACACACAAATAATTAAATGTTACCATTAGTTACCATTAGGGATGAGCGAACCCGAACTGTATAGTTCTGATTTTGGGGTGTCCGTGACACGGACCCGAACCCGAACATTTTCGTAAAAGTCCGGGTTCGGGTTCGGTGTTCGGCGCTTTCTTGGCGCTTTTTAAAAGGCTGCAAAGCAGCCAATCAACAAGCGTCATACTACTTGGCCCAAGAGGCCATCACAGCCATGCCTACTATTGGCATGGCTGTGATTGGCCAGTGCACCATGTGACCCAGCCTCTATTTAAGCTGGAGTCACGTAGCGCCGCACGTCACTCTGCTATGATCAGTATAGGGAGAGGTTGCAGCTGCGACGTTAGGGCGAGATTAGGCAGATTAACTCCTCCAAAAGACTTGATTCTGTGATCGATCTGCAGCTGTGGATCATTGAAGTGCTATTATTGACTTGCTCACTTTTTTTGAGGCTGCCCAGAGCGTTTTTAGATCACTTTTTTTCTGGGGTGATCGGCGGCCATTTTGTGACTTGTGGTGCGCCAGCACGAGCTATCACCAAGTGTATTTAACCATCGATAGTGTGGTTATTTTGTGCTATATCCTACATCAGCTGCAGGCTGAGCCTGTGTCACCGAAGTGCATTTAACCATCAACAGTCTGGTTATTTTTTGGCCATATACTACATCAGCTGCAGGCTGAGCCTGTGTCACCCAAGTGCATTTAACCATCAACAGTCTGATTATCTTTTGGCCATATACTACATCAGCTGCAGGCTGAGCCTGTGTCACCCAAGTGTATTTAACCATCGATAGTGTGGTTATTTTGTGCTATATCCTACATCAGCTGCAGGCTGAGCCTGTGTCACCCAAGTGCATTTAACCATCAACAGTCTGATTATTTTTTGGCCATATACTACATCTGGTGCAGGCTGAGCCTGTGTCATCCAAGTGCATTTAACCATCAACAGTGTGGTTATTTTTTGGCCATATATTACATCAGGGGCAAGTTGAGCCTGTCACCCAGCGCCTAAAAAATAGACCTGACATTTCTATTCAACCAAATCTGCACAGTTTTAGCTGGTCAAGTTATTTGTAGTGACCGTAAAAGCAGACTTTTTGTTCTGGGTTGAAAAAGCATTCCCAAATTTGCCATTCTGAAAATAACTAGTTTGTGGTATTTGAGGCCTACTTGAAATCTATCCCAAAAAGAAAATCTTACATTGAAGGTATTGATAGTGTCATTCAGAAAAACCTAAGACACACGCTAGCGTGCTGATAGAAGTGTCATTCTGTGATCAAACCTATAACTGTCACACAGCGCAAAAAAAAAACAGGTCTCACATCTCTATTCAACCAAATCTGCACAGTTTTAGCTGGTCAAGTTATTTGTAGTGACCGTAAAAGCAGACTTTTTGTTCTGGGTTGAAAAAGCATTCCCAAATTTGCCATTCCGAAAATAACTAGTTTGTGGTATTTGAGGCCTACTTGAAATCTATCCCAAAAAGAAAATCTTACATTGAAGGTATTGATAGTGTCATTCAGAAAAACCTAAGACACACGCTAGCGTGCTGATAGAAGTGTCATTCTGTGATTAAACCTATAACTGTCACACAGCGCAAAAAAGGTCTCACATCTCTATTCAACCAAATCTGCACAGTTTTAGCTGGTCAAGTTATTTGTAGTGACCGTAAAAGCAGACTTTTTGTTCTGGGTTGAAAAAGCATTCCCAAATTTGCCATTCTGAAAATAACTAGTTTGTGGTATTTGAGGCCTACTTGAAATCTATCCCAAAAAGAAAATCTTACATTGAAGGTATTGATAGTGTCATTCAGGAAAACCTAAGACACACGCTAGTGTGCTGATAGAAGTGTCATTCTGTGATTAAACCTATAACTGTCACACAGCGCAAAAAAAAAACAGGTCTCACATCTCTATTCAACCAAATCTGCACAGTTTTAGCTGGTCAAGTTATTTGTAGTGACCGTAAAAGCAGACTTTTTGTTCTGGGTTGAAAAAGCATTCCCAAATTTGCCATTTTCAAAATTGTGGTGAACGGGAACAATGAGGAAAACATCTAATAAGGGACGCGGACGCGGACGTGGACATGGTCGTGGTGGTGTTAGTGGACCCTCTGGTGCTGGGAGAGGACGTGGCCGTTCTGCCACAGCCACACGTCCTAGTGAACCAACTACCTCAGGTCCCAGTAGCCAGCAGAATTTACAGCGATATTTGGTGGGGCCCAATGCCGTTCTAAGGATGGTAAGGCCTGAGCAGGTACAGGCATTAGTCAATTGGGTGGCCGACAGTGGATCCAGCACGTTCACATTATCTCCCACCCAGTCTTCTGCAGAAAGCGCACAGATGGCGCATGAAAACCAAGCCCATCGGTCTGTCACATCACCCCCATGCATATCAGGGAAACTGTCTGAGCCTCAAGTTATGCAGCAGTCTCTTATGCTGTTTGAAGACTCTGCTGGCAGGGTTTCCCAAGGGCATCCACCTAGCCCTTTCCCAGGGGTGGAAGAGATAGAATGCACCAACGCACAACCACTTATTTTTCCTGATGATGAGGACATGGGAATACCACCTCAGCACGTCTCTGATGATGACGAAACACAGGTGCCAACTGCTGCGTCTTTCTGCAGTGTGCAGACTGAACAGGAGGTCAGGGATCAAGACTGGGTGGAAGACGATGCAGGGGACGATGAGGTCCTAGACCCCACATGGAATGAAGGTCGTGCCACTGACTTTCAGAGTTCGGAGGAAGAGGCAGTGGTGAGACCGAGCCAACAGCGTAGCAAAAGAGGGAGCAGTGGGCAAAATCAGAACACCCGCCGCCAAGAGACTCCGCCTGCTACTGACCGCCGCCATCTGGGACCGAGCACCCCAAAGGCAGCTTCAAGGAGTTCCCTGGCATGGCACTTCTTCAAACAATGTGCTGACGACAAGACCCGAGTGGTTTGCACGCTGTGCCATCAGAGCCTGAAGCGAGGCATTAACCTTCTGAACCTTAGCACAACCTGCATGACCAGGCACCTGCATGCAAAGCATGAACTGCAGTGGAGTAAACACCTTAAAAACAAGGAAGTCACTCAGGCTCCCCCTGCTACCTCTTCTGCTGCTGCCGCCTCGGCCTCTTCTGCTGCTGCTGCCGCCGCCTCGGCCTCTTCCTCCGCCTCTGGAGGAACGTTGGCACCTGCCGCCCAGCAAACATGGGATGTACCACCAACACCACCACCTGCGTCACCAAGCATCTCAACCATGTCACACGGCAGCGTTCAGCTCTCCATCTCACAAACATTTGAGAGAAAGCGTAAATTCTCACCTAGCCACCCTCGATCCCTGGCCCTGAATGCCAGCATTTCTAAACTACTGGCCTATGAAATGCTGTCATTTAGGCTGGTGGACACACACAGCTTCAAACAGCTCATGTCACTTGCTGTCCCACAGTATGTTGTTCCCAGCCGCCACTACTTCTCCAAGAGAGCCGTGCCTTCCCTGCACAAACAAGTGTCCGATAAAATCAAGTGTGCACTGCGCAAAGCCATCTGTGGCAAGGTCCACCTAACCACAGATACGTGGACCAGTAAGCACGGCCAGGGACGCTATATCTCCCTAACTGCACACTGGGTAAATGTAGTGGCGGCTGGGCCCCAGGCGGAGAGCTATTTGGCGCACGTCCTTCCGCCGCCAAGGATCGCAGGCCAACATTCTTTGCCTCCTGTCTCCTCCTCCTCCTACTCAGCTTCCTCCTCCTCTTCTTCCACCTGCTCATCCAGTCAGCCACACACCTTCACTACCAACTTCAGCACAGCACGTTCTGAAACTCATATGTTTGGGGGACAGGCCCCACACCGCACAGGAGTTGTGGCGGGGTATAGAACAACAGACCGACGAGTGGTTGCTGCCGGTGAGCCTCAAGCCCGGCCTGGTGGTGTGCGATAATGGGCGAAATCTCGTTGCAGCTCTGGGACTAGCCGGTTTGACGCACATCCCTTGCCTGGCGCATGTGCTGAATTTGGTGGTGCAGAAGTTCATTCGCAACTACCCCGACATGTCAGAGCTGCTGCATAAAGTGCGGGCCGTCTGTTCGCGCTTCCCGCGTTCACACCCTGTCGCTGCTCGCCTGTCTGCGCTACAGCGTAACTTCGGCCTTCCCGCTCACCGCCTCATATGCGACGTGCCCACCAGGTGGAACTCCACCTTGCATATGCTGGACAGACTGTGCGAGCAGCAGCAGGCCATAGTGGAGTTTCAGCTGCAGCACGCACGGGTCAGTCGCACTGCGGATCAGACCCACTTCACCACCAATGACTGGGCCTCCATGCGAGACCTGTGTGCCCTGTTGCGCTGTTTCGAGTACTCCACCAACATGGCCAGTGGCGATGACGCCGTTATCAGCGTTACAATACCACTTCTATGTCTCCTTGAGAAAACAGGGCGATGATGGAAGAGGAGGTGGCCCAGGAGAAAGAGGAGGAAGAGGGGTCATTTTTAGCACTTTCAGGCCAGTCTCTTCGAAGTGACTCAGAGGGAGGTTTTTTGCAACACCAGAGGCCAGGTACAAATGTGGCCAGACAGGGCCCACTACTGGAGGACGAGGAGGACGAGGATGAGGAGGAGGTGGAGGAGGATGAGGATGAAGCATGTTCACAGCGGGGTGGCACCCAAAGCAGCTCGGGCCCATCACTGGTGCGTGGCTGGGGGGAAACACAGGACGATGACGATACGCCTCCCACAGAGGACAGCTTGTCCTTACCTCTGGGCAGCCTGGCACACATGAGCGACTACATGCTGCAGTGCCTGCGCAACGACAGCAGAGTTGCCCACATTTTAACGTGTGCGGACTACTGGGTTGCCACCCTGCTGGATCCCCGGTACAAAGACAATGTGCCCACCTTACTTCCTACACTGGAGCGTGATAGGAAGATGCGCGAGTACAAGCGCACGTTGGTAGATGCGCTACTGAGAGCATTCCCAAATGTCACAGGGGAACCAGTGGAAGCCCAAGGCGAAGGCAGAGGAGGAGCAAGAGGTCGCCAACGCAGCTGTGTCACGCCCAGCTCCTCTGAGGGCAGGGTTAGCATGGCAGAGATGTGGAAAAGTTTTGTCAACACGCCACAGCTAAGTGCACCACCACCTGATACGGAACGTGTTAGCAGGAGGCAACATTTCACTAACATGGTGGAACAGTACCTGTGCACACCCCTCCACGTACTGACTGATGGTTCGGCCCCATTCAACTTCTGGGTCTCCAAATTGTCCACGTGGCCAGAGCTAGCCTTTTATGCCTTGGAGGTGCTGGCCTGCCCGGCGGCCAGCGTTTTGTCTGAACGTGTATTCAGCATGGCAGGGGGCGTCATTACAGACAAACGCAGCCGCCTGTCTACAGCCAATGTGGACAAGCTGACGTTCATAAAAATGAACCAGGCATGGATCCCACAGGACCTGTCCATCCCTTGTGCAGATTAGATATTAACTACCTCCCCTTAACAATATATTATTCTACTCCAGGGAACTTCCTCATTCAATACTATTTTTAATTTCATTTTACCATTATATTGCGGGGCAAACCAAAGTTGAATGAACCTCTCCTCTGTCTGGGTGCCGGGGCCTAAATGTGTGACAGTGGCCTGTTCCAGTGGTGGGTGACGTGAAGCCTGATTCTCTGCTATGACATGAATACAGATTCTGCGCTGACATAAGGCCAGATTCTCTGTTACGGGACCGCTCTCCTCTATCTGGGTGTCGGGGCCTAAATGTGTGACAGTGGCCTGTTCCAGTGGTGGGTGACGTGAAGCCTGATTCTCTGCTATGACATGAAGATTGATTCTGCGCTGACATGAAGCCAGATTCTCTGCTATGGCATGAAGAGACTGATTCTCTGCTGACATGAAGCCAGATTCTTTGCTATGGCATGAAGAGACAGATTCTCTGCTGACGTGAAGCCAGATTCTCTGCTATGGGACCTCTGTCCAATTGATATTGGTTCATTTTTATTTTTTTAATTTTAATTTTAATTCATTTCCCTATCCACATTTGTTTGCAGGGGATTTACCTACATGTTGCTGCCTTTTGCAGCCCTCTAGCTCTTTCCTGGGCTTTTTTACAGCCTTTTTAGTGCCCAAAAGTTCAGGTCCCCATTCTCGAACCCGAACATCCAGGTGTTCGCTCAACTCTAGTTACCATGTTTTTATTGAACACCCCATGTAAGCATTCACAGTGCAGGTGGAAAAAGTATGTGAACCCCTAGACTAATGACATCTCCAAGAGCTAATTGGAGTGAGGTGTCAGCCAACTGGAGTCCAATCAATGAGATGAGATTGGGGGTGTTGGTTACAGCTGCCCTGCCCTATAAAAAACACACACCAGTTCTTGGTTTGCTTTTCACAAGAAGCATTGCCTGATGTGAATGATGCCTTGCACAATAGAGCTCTCAGAAGACCTACGATTAAGAATTGTTGACTTGCATAAAGCTGGAAAGGGTTATAAAAGTATCTCCAAAAGCCTTGCTGTTCATCAGTTCACGGTAAGACAAATTGTCTATAAATGGAGAAAGTTCAGCACTGCTGCTACTCTCGCTAGGAGTGGCCGCCCTGTAAAGATGGCTGCAAGAGCACGGCGCAGACTGCTCAATGAGGTGAAGAAGAATCCTAGAGTGTCAGCTAAAGACTTACAAAAGTCTCTGGCATATGGTAACATCCCTGTTAGCGAATCTATGATACGTAAAACACTAAACAAGAATGGATTTCATGGGAGGATACCACAGAGGAAGCCACTGCTGTCCAAAAAAAACATTGCTGCACGTTTACAGTTTGCACAAGAGCACCTGGATGTTCCACAGCAGTACTGGCAAAATATTCTGTGGACAGATGAAACCAAAGTTGAGTTGCTTGGAAGAAACACACAACACTATGTGTGGAGAAAAAGAGGCACACCACACAGCATCAAAACCTCATCCCAACTGTGAAGTATGGTGGTGGGGGCATCATGGTTTGGGGCTGCTTTGCTGCGTCAGGGCCTGGATGGATTGCTATCATCGAAGGAAAAATGAATTCCCAAGTTTATCAAGACATTTTTCAGGAGAACTTAAGGCCATCTGTCCACCAGCTGAAGCTCAACAGAAGATGGGTGTTGCAACAGGACAAAGACCCAAAGCATAGAAGTAAATCAACAACAGAATGGCTTAAACAGAAGAAAATACGCCTTCTGGAGTGGCCCAGTCAGAGTCCTGACCATAACCCGATTGAGATGCTGTGGCATGACCTCAAGAAAGACACACCAGACATCCCAAGAATATTGCTGAACTGAAACAGTTCTGTAAAGAGGAATGGTCAAGAATTACTCCTGACCGTTGTGCACGTCTGATCTGCAACTACAGGAAACGTTTGGTTGAAGTTATTGCTGTTAAAGGAGGTTCAACCAGTTATTAAATCCCCGGGTTCACATACTTTTTCCACCTGCACTGTGAATGTTTACATGGTGTGTTCAATAAAAACATGGTAACATTTAATTCTTTGTGTGTTATTAGTTTAAGCAGACTGTGATTGTCTATTGTTGTGACTTAGATGAAGATCTGATCACATTTTATGACCAATTTGTGCAGCAATCCATATCATTCCAAAGGGTTCACATACTTTTTCTTGCAACTGTATATATATATATATATATATATATATATTTATTAATGGGTGCACACTGCAGTGAAGGGACTGTGATGCTCCTCCTTTGCCTCTGTGCTAATTGGCAGGAATCTTGGGACTCAGGACTAGGGATGAGCGAACCCGAACTGCAGAGGTGTTTTTTTTATATACTTTATATTATTTTCTGTCTTAACACGGTTATTTCGGAAAATAATGGTATTCTTTAGACGGAAAGCACAAGTGAAACCTTTAGAGTCATTCCATTTTGCATTCCGTCATAATAGAAGTCTATAGGAGCATAAGGGATCCGTCCTAGTTTATTATGGAATGCCTTCCACGGGTTCGCTCTTCCCTACTCTGGACCTCACGAATAACATCTTACAAGCCTATACTAAGGACTGATCATTGCTAAAAACCCATTTAATTCCCCTCAATAATCAAAATTATATATTTTTTTGTTCATGGGTAATGTTGAGTGAATTTCAGGATAAATTTGATTCTCTGCAAAGTCGAACTTAACCTGAAATAGTGCAAAAAAATATATATAAAATCATACTTAACTGATCCATTTGCTCACGACAGGCTGACCGCCGCCATCTTGCTTGCAGATCACGGCCGAAATCTCGGGCTTATCTCGGTCTGCGCAAGATTTTGCGCCAGATCTTCAAGCAAAATGGAGGCGACCGGCCCTTTGCAAGCAAATGGATAAGGTAAGTATTATTTTTTATTTATTTTACACTGTGTTATGTATGAATGCGGCATCTGAGGGGTACAATGACGGGGAGTAGCGCAATCGACGCTCCCTGTCATTTCACCCACTAATTACAAAGAAATGCGCTTCATAGTTAGTCAAGAAGCTATTTTTTTTGTCTAAGCAGCCGAAATGAATTTTCCAATACTTTACTTATCTCTTTTCATTGTAATAACCCCTTACCTGGGGCAGTGCTAAGAATGTGGGCATAAAAACATATATTATGCTGCATTTACACAGGGGCAACGAGTAGACAATTATTGGGAAGGAAGCGTTCCATCCCGACAGTTGCATTCTTGTCCGTGGAGTTAATGAGCTCCATTTACATGCAGCACCTCCATTGTATGAGGATGAGTGATGGCCACTGCCATACAAATTCATTGTATCTGGGCAGCTGAAGTTCACACAGCATGATCTCTTTCCCAAAGCCAACAACTGAGGTGTCCACACCAACAATCATTTCTGATCCTCAGATCTGCAGCACCTTTGCATGTTCGTATGAACGTTTATTCCTGATAATCTGCCCGACCATCAGACAGTGTACATGCAGCTTTAGTGCTAACATAAGATCTCTTCTCCTTTGTGGTCTGAACAGTATTGTGTCATCCATCCAACATCTGTTCTCTATTTGTATCATTGTTTTCAAGGGGTAAACAGTCACCATTAGTGAAAAGTGAGCATTCTTATGTGGAAGAGAATTCAATAACATCCTCTAGTTCCTGAAGCCTCAGTGGTGAAATGATTCCTTAGTGACACACAATTTCCTTGTAGCTTATCAAACTTGGACAAGGTTCCAAACTTCTATTCTGTTTACTTCTTTTTAATATCTTTTCAGAGTAAACAGGGTACATAAATAGTCTTAAGAGACACTCAGTCTTCCGTGAAAATGACCTCCATAGCAGATTCACACCATTCTTCGGTCATTAAAAATGGAATTTACAACATCAGTAAGTGGTTTCATCTGGTTGTGATCTGGAGGAGGACTCTCCAAAAGAGATCAGATTAAACATGTTTAAATCATCACAAACATGTCACTATAATTTAAGTGTTTGTCATTACATAATTCGTAAATCTTTCCAGCATACTCTACAGAACAGGCTTAGGAAATCTGTAATTCTCCACTTGATGTGGGACTGGAAAACTGGCACAATAAAAAACTCTCAAGACTGTACTTCTAGGGTGTTATGGATCAGCGAGTTTGGGCTCACTGTGCCAACTAACCGGTTTGGCTTTGGGCTAGACCCTAAAGGCGTTATTCCGGGGCTTCCCTAGTATTCACCCTTTAAGCCTTGTACAGGGATATGGCCTTCGCTGCAGGGAAGCAACCAGATCGCTACCTCCTGGGATAGTCCTGGTGTAGTTAAAGGGGTTCTCCGGCCCTTTAATATTGATGAACTATCCTCCCAGAATGTTTTGGAAAGAAAATATATAACAAAGGATTACCAATACAATTTTCACAAAATTTGTTATTCTAGTTTAAAATAGGTTGAAATAAATTGAATAATAAATTAACAGCTAGCACTGAAAATTATTTTTCGGGTTAAAATATACAAGAGGATTTTTTTGAACAGTTTTTTGGTCTTGGTGTCTTAATGTTCTGTTATTTGACAATGTAATGAGTAAATAACTGGCCAGTTTGTACACCTGAGCATATTGGAGGACTCTTCATGGATATTTTTTTACACTGCTTTAATTTTCTTAAAGGGTTATGCCATGATTTATATAAAAAATAAATACCAGACATCATGTAGCACGTGACATGATATTCAAGAAAGCTAGACCCAGCCCTCTATCTCACATGGATCCTGAGATCATTGTTTCAGTTGCTCTGTTCAATTCTTCTGGCAGCTCTGGGGGCATGTCTTTTCTCAGGTGGTGTGTCCTTTCTACAGCAGCTCTCCCTATTACAGCTCAGGGGGGGTGTCTGCTGTGCTACAACTCTCTCCCTGTAACTGTAACAGCAGATATGTTTGGATGCAGTTAAAGGATGGAACTAAGCATGTGCGACCAACTCAGTAGGTGGACGTGCACATTACTATATAGAATAATAACCAGGGGGTATCATTATAATGAAGTAAAGAGAATATCTGTTACAGATAAGTAAATGTAGACCTACTGTGCCAACTAACTGGTTTGCCCTTGGCCCAAACCCTAAGGACGTTATTCTTGCTCTCCCTTGGTATTCACCTTTTAACCCCTGTACAGGGACCTGAACTTCACTACAGGGGAGCAACCAGACCGCTTACTCTTGTGATAGTCCCAGTATAATTGGCAGCTGACCCATATGGGTCAGGGACTCTAATACAAACACCAGGAGCTCTAGGCACAAAAAATGAACCACAATTGCAGGTAGAGTCTGAACAGTCGCTTATTCTAATTATGTGGTTATTTGAAGAACTTGACTGTAGGAACTGTGGCTGAATAGCAGGGACACAGGGAAACCATACCACAATCGCAGAAGCAATCAGAACAAGTTCTGAATTTGTCCTGAATTTCCTAAATAGCTCAGATTCTAACAAACTGAGGGAGTGAGTGAATGAGTGAGTGAGTGAGAGAGTGAGTGAGTGAGTGAGAGACCAACTCTTTTTGGCTAACTACCCTTTAGCAGAGCTGAGCAAAGAAACTTTGCTTGGTTGCTTGAGAGGACTTGGTTGTGATACTATTTTTTCTTATGGAGGGCTCCAAGTATGCATGAAGTGTATTGTTACCCAGTCAATGTTCCTCTGGGTTTCTGCGAAAAATATATGAAAATTAGCACATCTTAAATCTGCTGGCCTTAGATTGACTTAGGAAAGATAATTTGAATATCTTTCCCAGAAACCGAGAGGGGCATTGTCTGGCCCACAATACTCTGCACAAGTACTATGCATACTAGGTGCTCTCCATAGTGAGAAAGAGTACCTTACCATATTTCGCTCATTAATATCGACATGAAGCTTCTCATCAAAATATTAGCTACTTGTCTTAAAACTGCTCTTTTTTCCCTGATAGGTAAAGATCAACTAGGGTTTGTCCCACAACGCCAAGCCCTAGATAACATTAGACGCATGACCCATCTCATTAACACTTGTAATACTCGGAACATCCCTGCCATGTTGTTTTCCCTAGATATACATAAGGCGCTTGATACCCTGGCATGGCATTACCTCTTCTCTGTGCTCCATACTTGGGGATTCCCCATGGAATTCCTAACATGGCTCCGTGTTCTGTAACGGAACCGCAGGCCTTTGTCTGCTATAAGGACTTTTGCTCTGAGCTGTTCCATATCCGTTGGGGCACACATCAGAGATGTCTCCTTTCTCCCTTCCTCTTCATACTGGCATTGGAACAATTAGCTACCGAATTCGGGACAATATAAACATTTGAATAGTGGAACGTCTATTCATCACAAACTATGCATATGTGCGGACAACATTCTCATGCTAATTTCATCCCCCCATATTTCTCTCCCAAACCTACTCCTGGAAGTATCAAACTGCGAGGAAGTGTTCGGCCTCGCTATCAACAACACAAAATCAAAGTCCTTTAACATATCACTACTGGAGCCTGAAGTCTCCCGCATTCATTCACACTTCCTTTTCAATTGTCATTGGGACATCTGGACTACCTGGGAATTAGAATAACAGCCTCCTACCATACATTTTGGTCTCATAATTACGAACCTCTCATTTGTAAGTTAAGGCAACTTCTAGAAAGTTGGAGCCTCTATTACATATCGTGGTTTTGGAGAATTAACTCGCTAAAATAGTCCTTTTTACCTACTGTAAGCTGCTTTACTTTTTCAGAGACCACCCGATCATGGTTCCCACTCATATCCTGAAAATGTGTGAAAACTCATGTCCCTCTGATTCATTTGGAATAATTCCATCCCTAGGGTAGAGTGTTCCACTCTCTATCAACACAGACTCTGTGGTGTCCTTGAAGCCCTATTACATGGGCAGATTATTGTTAAGATGATCACTAACGAGCGCTCGTATGAACGCTCGTTATCGATCATCTGGCAATGTAATACTGCCACTGATTAACCTGATTAACCGGGTAATTGGGATCTTTTAACATGTTAAAAAATCCTGGTTTGACAGCGGCAGATCGCGCCATGTAATAGACAAAGCAGACTATAGTAGCAGCTTGGAAAAAAACATCCTTAGATTTCTCCACAGTCAAGCGCAGTCTGGATTTCTACATCATTAACGAGAAACTAAGGCTACTTTCACACTAGCGTTCGGGGCTCCGCTTGTGAGCTCCGTTTGAAGGCTCTCACAAGCGGCCCAGAACAAATCCGTACTGCCCCAATGCATTCTGAGTGGATGCGGATCCGCTCAGAATGCATCAGTCTGGCAGCGTTCAGCCTCCGCTCCGCTCAGCAAGCGGACACCTGAACGCTGCTTGCAGCGTTCGGGTGTCCGCCTGGCCGTGCGGAGGCAAACGGATCCGTCCAGACTTACAATGTAAGTCAATGGGGACGGATCCGTTTGAAGTTGACACAATATGGCTCAATTTTCAAACGGATCCGTCCCCCATTGACTTTCAATGTAAAGTCTGGACGGATCCGTCTGAACTACTTTCACACTTAGAATTTTTTTTAAACTATAATGCAGACGGATCCGTTCTGAACGGATCCAAACGTCTGCATTATAGGAGCGGATCCGTCTGTGCAGACATCAGACGGACCCGCTCTGAACGCAAGTGTGAAAGTAGCCTAACTTCCATTACCACAGACCGTCATGACCGATTCTTGGAGATTTGGACTCCGGATTACTCAATCCAGGATCATTCTCATACATTCCTTCTCTCTATATAAGATCCTGTCTCTTGTGACTTGTGTAACCTCTGGTCTGGGCTTATTTGCTTACCTCTTTCATTTTTACTCCCCATGTTAGCTCCCCTGCCCCTTTCAGTCAATGACCATATCCCAGGGTATGGATCTTGTACTTGTAAGCCGTGTACCAGGGTGGGCTCCCCAGGATATAGCGAAGTCACGAACGAGGAAAACAACTCCACCACCAGCTTTTGCCAAAACAGAATTTTACTTAAACGTGGTAGTGAACACAACCACAAATGCTGGGAACACACAATAAATTTACATACACCAAGCTTGAAGGCTGAGACCCTAGTGCTGCACAGCACGGCGCCCTCTGATGGATGCAGGAGTAAAGCGGGGTAATTTACCTACTGGCGGGCATGACTAAACTGCCACACCTTACCTGTTATTACCCTAAAAAACAAGAATAACTGTATGGGTGTGGTGCGGGCTAGCCTGCAGTGCAGCACAACAGCTTACAAACTTACAAAGCTCTACAGAATCCCCCCTTCCATAACTGGTCCTGTAGCACGTGCCTGAGTATTCCTTCTGAGCAAAACACCAGCCTGGCTTGAGTTTGTGGGAAGTTTATCAGCTCTCCAGTGTGAAATGTCACTTTAAGTTATGGAGTCCTTGCAATAAACAATAGCAACACTTATGGCCTGACACAAACAGAGACCCTAACTAATTAACTACAGGCCTGGTCTCAGTCTCTAGGCGCCAACACTGTGAGGAGGTGCGTGCACGATTTTACCAACCCGGGTCTGCTCTGCCTCCGCTGGTGAACTGAACAAATGCCTCTCTAACAAGCATGCGGTGCCGCAGTGTATGTAGATTTGCTCCTCAGCTCTCATCAGCGTTCCTGGAAGCAATCCTTGTTCCTCTAGACAGGATCAGGGTCTTGGACACAATCAGCTTCACTTAGCTGCCGCTCTGGTCACTGAGGTAGGCGCTCACACCTGGATGCCGTTGGATCCTCTGCTAACATAGTTCCTCAGTCTCAGCTCCCTCTAAGGTGGCTGCTCTCTTTCTCTTCCTTTCCAGGCTCTGTGTAACCCCACCTCTCATGAATATGGACATATATAGAGTCTGTAGCTGTGTTTAGGAAACAGCGGCATCTTGTGGCCAAACAGCAGAATGTCAGTCCAGATCACTTAATTTAATCTACACAAACAGTGCAGACAAGGAGAGCTGTTTCCCCATTTCACATACCCACACAATTGATATCTGTAGAGTCTGCTATTCTGCGAGAGTCCCCCTTGACTACCCTTCCCTCTCTTCCCAATACGTCATGTCTGTCGGTTTCCCAGACCCTTTCAGGTTAATATTTAATTTGATGGCCACATAGACCTTGTTCATGTAGCAATGTTGTACTGTGCATTACTATTCACAGAGGATGTACTAGACACATGTATATTTTTTCTCTCCTTCTATATTGTCCTCTTCTCTCTTTGCAACATTGACCCATGCCTATATTTCTGTTACGAAATGTTAAAAAATGCTTTCAATAAAAATAGTAAAAAAAAGAACGTATGTCCCGCCATAAAACTAATATATTGGCAAGAAACCCACAGTAACCAGCTCACTCCCTCTCTTGCTGTAAAGCACCAAATAATTAGCCATTATTCGCTAGCGTACTTAGTGGTTTTATGGCAACATCTAGAGGAAAGAAATTCATTTTAAACCCCTGGTGGTCTATGGCAGAGAAGGGGTTAATTTTACAATCCTTGGTGGTCTAGCTAAAAGAATGGGTTAGGCTAGTTTCACACTAGCGTTAGACATCTCCGACAGGCTCTTCCAACAGGGGGCAGCCTGTTGGAGATGTCTGGATCCGGCACTGCCGGACTCTACCTGACACTCTCCAGCCCTATTCATTGTAATGGGAACTGGCGGAGCTTCAGCCACAATCTGGCAGACATGCCACGAATCTGCCATGCAAAAAAACACTGTGCGGCAATACAGAATGCAGAGAGATCCGGCAGGCTGTACCAGTGTAAAACTAGCCATAATGTCAGAATCCCTGGTGGTCTAAGGAAATGTAGAAGTTAATTCTTCATACCTGTTGTCCAGTGGATTACTCACCACACCAGGCTCCAGCATTGTTCTTTTTGTAACAGGAGACTGAATACTGCCTTAGCCTCTGGCCCATGGCAACCTTCCAAACTACCAATATTATAATACCACTGATATATACCCGGTGAGACTATGGTAGAGGTACATACATAGCCTATTATCCTAACACGAACTGAGCTAATGAGGAGAATGGCGCAGGTTCACACAGCAAGAAGACTCATACTTTCTCAGCTGATCCATTATGGGGATAAGCTGCTCTAACATGGAATGTGCAGTTTCAACTTATCTAGCATCTAGCATTTGGAGTCTAGAACCTTAAATCAGGAAAGTGATTAGCACCAGGAGTTACTGGTTTGGAGTGTAAGCGCTAAGGTCAAGGACTGTGGAAAACGTCCCACGTTTCTGAACAGTGGAAGCTGTTTTGGATGCTGTAGAAGGTCAGAGACTTCAGGAAATCAGGTGCTACTTTTAACTTGTTTTGTGGGCCGAGGGCCATTGCACAGTAAAGGGGGTTGTCAAGGGAATAATAATTATCTTTAAAATGACTCATGTTGTATGCTCACCTGACCGATCCCCTGCTATTCCTGTTCCCAGGTTTCCCACATCTCCTGTCAGATTATTATTGGCTGTAGTGCTGTGGCCAGTGGTTGGCTGCAGAAGTCAAATGTCCCTTTAAAAGCACTTTTAGACATATTTATTTATTTTATTTTATGCACTTATATAGCGCTACTATATTCCACAGCACTTTACAGACATTAGCATCCAACAGTCCCTAATGGGGCCCACAATCTAAGGTACCTATCAGTATGTTTTTGGAGTGTGGGAGGAAACCTACGCAAACACGGGGAGAACATACAAGCTCCATGCAGATGTTGCCCTTGGTCGGATTCGAACCTAGGACCCCAGGCACCAATGCTAACCACTGAACCACTGATTAATATTCAGAAATTAATTAGCACAAAATGTTGAACAGATTTTTGGCATTCAAAAGTGAACATTCAATTGTTCAATACTGTAGATGAACTAATAAGAAAAAAGCATTAAAATCCTCATGTGTTATTTCTATTTCATCAGTAGTTTTTTTAAATAATGTAGGTAATTATAGCCTTTCTTAGGCAAGTTTCACACTAGAGCTAAAATGTTTCGGCAGAGGAACAGCCTGCTGGAATTCATCGTATCCAGCATTAGAGATGTCGCGAACATAAAATTTTCCGTTCGCGAACGGCGAACGCGAATTTTCGCAGATGTTCGCGAACAGGCGAACTGGGCGAACCGCCATAGATTTCAATAGGCAGGCGAATTTTAAAACCCACAGGGACTCCTTCTGGCCACAATAGTGATGGAAAAGTTGTTTCAAGGGGACTAACACCTGGACTGTGGCATGCCGGAGGGGGATCCATGGCAAAACTCCCATGGAAAATTACATAGTTGACGCAGAGTCGGGTTTTAATCCATAAAGGGCATAAATCACCTAACATTCCTAAATTGTTTGGAATAATGTGCTTAAAAACATCAGGTATGATGTTGTACCGATCAGGTAGTGTAAGGGTTATGCCCGCTTCACAGTGACAAACCAAACTCCCCGTTTAACGCACCGCAAACAACCGCAAACAGTCTGTAACGGATCTCCTGGCACCCCGACCAGGTACCTCCGTTGATAGTTGCTCCTAGTGCTTCCCGAGGACTCCAAGCACTCCACTTGACACCGTAAGCGCTGCAGACCCCACAAACCGCCGAAGCTTGGTTGAGGTCTCACCGTCTCCTACCCACCCTGGACCTATGGCAAGGCTCCAGGCTCCAGTGGGTGAACCTCTCCTTAATCCAGAGAGCAGGAACAGCTCTTACAAGAGCTAGTAGTTATGCCAGGGGAGTATAGCAAATCTTCAGCGTATAGCAATCCCCCAGCTGTCGATCAGTTACCCAAACACCAGCCTCAACTTGGTAAATGGTAAAAACAGGATCTCTTTATTGAAGGCTACCCGCCCGTATTTATGCAGGTCCCCATCTGGTGGACACTCCCCTAGACCAGATGGAAGACTGTGACACAGGACAGATATGCAGCAATTAAGGATACACAGACACAATACATCCCCACAATGCATCATGGTTTCCTCCTCTCTGCCCTGGAGACACCCGAGGAGTAATTCAATTATCTCTCAGGACAAAGGGAAATCCCCAATACACATGTGGGGACAACAGGACAGAAATCACCATTTAAACATACAATGTCACAATCCTTACAGTAAACACAGACATTTAACATATCCCCAGATAGCTCAAGTCTGAGTGAATATTATTAGGTGAATGGCACTCAGATTACACGAATACAATAAAATTAGCTATCTGGGTACCCTCACATAACATACAATACAATTCCAAAGACAGATGGTTCTGTCACACACCTCAAAACCCCACATATCCCCATAATGTATACATCCATGGATAGCTCTGATCTGGGTGAACAACATATCCAAAAGTCACCCAGATCCGAGCAGGGGTTCCCGAATTCCATGGAAGTCACATTTGGCCGACCGCTCGCATGGCTTTCCTGCCCAAAACAGTTCCACAGATTTAAGCTGTGTGGCCAGTCTGTCTTCTCCTTCAAAGTTAGTATGGGCCATAATCCTGGGGCAAGAGGCTGGCAACCAGGCCCCTCCAAAACCCAGTGGTGAGGTTGGTTTCGCCACACAGTCCATTTGCACAATCGCAAACTCCCTATTTGCACAAGGTTGGATACCAAGCTAGCCATGTCCCGTTCCTTGTCCTCACTATTGTCATTGAAGGTCTCTTCCTCCACCCAGCCACGTACAACACCAAGGGTCCCTGAAAGGTGACAACAAGCCCCCTGGGACGCCTGCTGTGGTTGGTCTTCCACCTCCTCAAAGCCACCTTCCTCCTCTGACTCTTCTTCAGACTCCTCTCTCGGCATTGTCGCAGGTCCAGCAATCGACGACGACAAGGCTGCTTCTGGTGGTGATGGTGACCACAACTCTTCCTCTTCATGCTCATCTACGGCCTGATCCAGCACTCTTCGCAGGGCACGCTCCAGAAAAAACGCATATGGGATGAGGTCGATGATGTCACCTCTGCAAAAGGACGCATGAGCCTACAGCCATTGTGCATGAGCGTTCAGTAACGCGGCCAAAAAATACCCAGCTCCGCAGAGGCTGTCCTCTTTTTTTTTAATTAAAAAAAATCTGTTCTTAACAGTTTAATCTCTGTTTTGTCCCCTATCATGGGCCGGTGTATGGAATAGATTTTAGGAACCGGGAGATGGAAGAAGATGCTTGGTCGGTCCTCTTACTTCCAATTTGGGGCACTGCACGTGCGCCGTGTAATGTACTGTGCAATCCCAATATGAGTGGTGTGTTTAAGTAGTACTATTCCTATCAGTTTAATCTCTGTTCTGTCCCATATCAGGGGCCGGTGTATGGAATAGATTTTAGGAACCAGGAGATGGAAAAAGATGCTTAATCGGTCCTCTTACTTCCAATTTGGGGCGTACGCGTTGCAATGTACTGTGCCACCAGATATGAGTGGTGTGTTTAAGTAGTACTATTCCTATCAGTTTAATCCCTGTTACGTCCCCTATCAGGGGACGTGTATGGAATAGATTTTAGGAACCGGGAGATGGAAAAAGATGCTTGGTCGGTCCTCTTACTTCCAATTTGGGGCACTGCGCGTACGCCTTGCAATGTACTGTGCCACCAGATATGAGTGGTGTGTTTAAGTAGTACTATTCCTATCAGTTTAATCCCTGTTACGTCCCCTATCAGGGGCCGGTGTATGGAATAGATTTTAGGAACCGGGAGATGGAAAAAGATGCTTGGTCAGTCCTCTTACTTCCAATTTGGGGCACTGCGCGTACGCCTTGCAATGTACTGTGCCACCAGATATGAGTGGTGTGTTAAGTAGTACTATTCCTATCAGTTTAATCCCTGTTACGTCCCCTATCAGGGGCCGGTGTATGGAATAGATTTTAGGAACTGGGAGATGGAAAAAGATGCTTGGTTAGTCCTCTTACTTCCAATTTGGGGCACTGCGCGTGCGCCGTGTAATGTACTGTGCCACCAGATATCAGTGGTGTGTTAAGTAGTACTATTCCTATCAGTTTAATCCCTGTTACGTCCCCTATCAGGGGACGTGTATGGAATAGATTTTAGACAACCGCAAAGAGTTGTCAATAGTTGACACACTCATGACATAAATTTTATTCCTCTATGCGTCAATCTTGGTGTAGCGATGACTGTGCTCGTGCAGACGTTTGGGAGATTGCAGGCGATGGGGGTTTTTCAAAGTCTATGGTCGTGCTGACTGAGGTAGTTCAGTGACAGTTAAGTGACCCAGAAAACAATGATTCTGCAGTGTGGGCCCATTGTTAGCCTTGTATGCTTTAATGATCACCTTAGATGATCACAAAGAAAATTAATGTTTTTTCTATGCAAAATTATCCAGCCGATCGCTTTTGGTCTGTTCACAATGAAGCAACGACCTTATCATCTGGGGTGTGCCAACATTGCCATTGCCAACACACTCATAGAGGTGGTCGCTTCATTGTGATACGCAAGCCCCTTCACCACAACAAGGTAATGATCACGAAGGGGAATTGACACATGTATGTGCCTTTTTTTTTGTTTTGTTTTTGCAGCCACAGTGCAGCACCAGAGGCCAGAAAAATTTGGCATGTACACATGCCTGAAAAATTTGGTATTGTTGCAGCCGCTGCTGTAGCAGCGACCAGAAAAATTTATGTTTTCCAGGCCGAAAGTGCACTAAAACATTTTGGCTTGAACCCTAGTTGGTGGCAGATAAGTCACGCAAGTCATCCGGCATGGAGAGATAAAATACAGCAGCGTGTGGACCATTTTTAGCCCAAGGCAGCTCATCTCATCACCAGGCCTTTATTACTCAAATGTATCGCCCACTGTCAGTCCCTTCGGGATCCATGCCTCATTCATCTTAATAAAGGTGAGGTAATCTAGACTTTTTTGACCTAGACGACTTCTCTTCTCAGTGACAATACCTTCTGCTGCACTGAAGGTCCTTTCTGACAGGACACTTGAAGCGGGGCAGGCCAGAAGTTCTATCGCAAATTGGGATAGCTCAGGCCACAGGTCAAGCCTGCACACCCAGTAGTCAAGGGGTTCATCGCTCCTCAGAGTGTCGATATCTGCAGTTAAGGCAAGGTACGCTACCTGTCGGTCGAGTCGTTCTCTGAGGGTGGACCCTGAAGGGCTGTGGCGATGCGTAGGACTTAAAAAGCTCCGCATGTCCTCCATCAACAACACGTCTGTAAAGCGTCCTGTCCTTGCCGGCGTGGTCGTGGTTGGAGGATTACTCTCACCTCTTCCCCTGTTAGATTCCCGTTGTGCTGTGACATCACCCTTATACGCTGTGTAAAGCATACTTTTTAATTTATTTTGGAACTTCTGCATCCTTTCCGACTTGCGGTAATTCAGTAACATTTCAGGCACTTTCTGCTTATACCGGGGGTCTAATAGTGTGGCCACCCAGTACAGGTCGTTCTCCTTCAGCCTTTTTATACGAGGGTCTCTCAACAGGCACGATAGCATGAAAGACCCCATTTGCAGAAGGTTGGATGCCGAGCTACTCATGTCCCGTTCCTTGTCCTCAGTGATCTCACTGAAAGTCTGTTCTTCCCCCCAGCCACGTACAACACCACGGGTACCAGATAGGTGACAACGAGCACCCTGGGATGCCTGCTGTGGTTGGTCTTCCTCCTCCTCCTCAAAGCCACATTCCTCCTATGACTCCTCTTCCTCACACTCCTCTACCAGCGTTGCCGCAGGTCCAGCAAGCGATGCTGATAAGGCTGTTTCTGGTGGTGATGGTGACTACAACTCTTCCTCTTCACGCTCATCTACGGCCTGATCCAGCACTCTTCGCAGGGCACGCTCCAGGAAGAAAACAAATAGGATGATGTCACTGATGGTGCCTTCGGTGCGACTGACTAGGTTTGTCACCTCCTCAAAAGGACGCATGAGCCTACAGGCAAATACTCGTTGACGGCTTTTTCTTGTTGGAGCAGGCGGTCAAACATTAGGAGTGTTGAATTCCAACGTGTCGGGCTGTCCGTTGCTTCCGTTGTCACACACCACTTTGCCGATCTCCAGTTGGTGCGGAGTCAGCCACTGATCCACCTGTGCATTCAGGGTGGACAGGAGTGCTGGTCCGGTGTGACTCTCTGCTTTCAGGCAAGTCAACCCCAAGATGGCGCGACACTGTCGTATCCGGGATGTGGAATAGCCCCTGGGGAGCTGGGGGGGTGCAGTTGATGTGGAGCAAGACGCAGCAGCAGAAGAGGACTCAGCCAAGGAGGTTATGGAAGAGGATGGAGTAGTAGGAGTAGTGGAGGTGGCAGCAGGCCTGCCTGCAAGTCGTGGCGGTGTCACCAACTCCTCTGCAGAGCCACGCATTACATGCAGGTTTACCCAATGCGCAGTGTAGGTGATATACCTGCCCTGACCGTGCTTTGCAAACCAGGTATCAGTGGTCAGATGGACCCTTGCCCCAACACTGTGTGCCAGACATGCCATTACTTCCTTTTGCACAATCGAGTACAGGTTGGGCATTGCCTTTTGTGCAAAGAAATTTCGGCCGGGTACCTTCCACTGCGGTGTCCCAATAGCTACAAATTTTTTGAAGGCCTCAGACTCCACCAGCTTGTATGGTAAAAGCTGGCGGGCTAAGAGTTCCGACAAGCCAGCTGTCAGACGCCGGGCAAGGGGGTGACTTTGTGACATTGGCTTCTTACGCTCAAACATGTCCTTGACAGACACCTGACTGTGGGCAGATGAGCAGGAACTGCTCAAGGCGAGAGACGGAGTGGCGGATGGTTGAGAGGGGGCAAGGAGGACAGCAGTGGTTGACGTGGCTGAAGATGCTGGACCAGGAGGAGGATGGCGGCTTTGAGTTTGTGTGCTGCTTGTACTCATGTGTTGATCCCATAGGCCTTTGTGATTTGAGATGATGTGCCTTCGCGAAGCAGTTGTAGCTAGGTGGGTGTTGGACTTCCCACGACTCAGTTTCTTTTGGCACAGGTTGCAAATGGCATCGCTGTTGTCAGAGGCAGACACGCAAAAAAAATGCCACACCGATGATCTCTGCAATGACGGCATTCTGGTGGTGGCAACAGCATGCGTTGATTGGCGTGCTGTCTGGCTGACCCCGGGTGCCGATGCATGCTGTCTGACTGTGCCACTTGCGACGACCTCCCCCTGCTTCCAACTCGTCTCCTCCTCCTCTCTGTCTCCCCATCTGAACTTTCCCCCTGTTCTTCTTCTCTTTGAGCGGGCACCCACGTGACATCCACGGACACATCGTCTTTATCAACCGCTTCACTTGTATCTGACAACTCAGCAAAGGAAGCAGCAGCGGGTACAACATCATCATCATCACACCGTACGTCCATGTGTGTAATGCTGCCTGACTGAGACATATCCCTGTTATCTACATCCTCTGGCAATAATGGTTGCGCATCACTCATTTCTTCCAACTGATGTGTAAATAACTCCTCTGACAGATCAAGTGAAGCAGCTGTGGTGCTAGTGTTGGTGGTGGTGGCAGGCGGGCGAGTGGTAACTTGAGAGGTGCCCGAAGCTGAGCTGGAGGAGGATGGTGCGTCAAGGTTCCGAGCGGAAGGTTAGAAAATTGGGTGTCCTGTGTTAACCAGTCAACTATGTCCTCAGAACTTTTCGAGTTCAGGGTACTTGGCCTCTGAACACTGGGCATTATTCTAGGGCCAAAGGGAATCACAGCACCACGACCACGATGGCCCCTGCGGGGTGGCCTGCCTCTGCCTGTCATTTTTTTTAGATTTGTTTAGTTGTACTGTGCGTGCAAGCTACTGTGACACCAGATATGAGTGGCACTGTGCACTGGCAGAAGTTGGCAGAGTAGACGCCGTAGGCCTGACACACACGCTTGCAGACAACTAACTGCTATTCAATCTATTACAGTCAAATTTTTTTATTTTTAAAAAAATGTAATCTACTGTGACACCAGATATGAGTTGCGCTGGTGACACTATGCACTTGCAGGGCCTGAAACACACACACACGTGCAGGCAACTGACTGCTATTATTTCACAGTCAAAATTTATTTTATTTTTTAATGTAATCTACTGTGACACCAGATATGAGTTGCGCTGGTGACAATATGCACTTGCAGGGCCTGAAACATACACACGCGTGTAGCAACTGACTGCTATTATTTCACAGTTAAAATTGTTTTTTTTATTTTTATGTAATCTACTGTGACACCAGATATGAGTTGCGCTGGTGACACTATGCACTTGAAGGGCCTGAAACACACACACACGTGCAGGCAACTGACTGCTATCATTTCACAGTCAAAATTGTTGTTTTTTTAAAAATGTAATCTACTGTGACACAAGATTTGAGTTGCGCTGGTGACACTATGCACTTGCAGGGCCCGAAACACACACACACGTGCAGGCAACTGACTGCTATTATTTCACAGTCAAAATTGTTTTTTTTTTTTTTATGTAATCTACTGTGACACCAGATATGAGTTGCGCTGGTGACACTATGCACTTGCAGGGCCTGAAACACACACACACGCGTGCAGGCAACTGACTGCTATTATTTCACAGTCAAAATTTATATATTTTTTTAATGTAATCTACTGTGACACCAGATATGAGTTGCGCTGGTGACACTATGCACTTGCAGGGCCTGAAACACACACACGCGTGCAGGCAACTGACTGCTATTATTTCACAGTCAAAATTATATATTTTTTTAAATGTAATCTACTGTGACACCAGATAAGTGTTGCGCTGGTGACACTATGCACTTGCAGGGCCTGAAACACACACACGCGTGCAGGCAACTGACTGCTATTATTTCACAGTCAAAATTGTTTTTGTTTTTTAAAATGTAATCTACTGTGACACCAGATATGAGTTGCGCTGGTGACAATATGCACTTGCAGGGCCTGAAACACACACACGTGTGTAGCAACTGACTGCTATTATTTCACAGTCCAAATTGTTGTTTTTTTTAAAATGTAATCTACTGTGACACAAGATTTGAGTTGCGCTGGTGACACTATGCACTTGCAGGGCCCGAAACACACACACGTGCAGGCAACTGACTGCTATTATTTCACAGTCAAAATAGTTTTTTTTAAAAAATGTAATCTACTGTGACACCAGATATGAGTTGCGCTGGTGACACTATGCACTTGCAGGGCCTGAAACACACACACGCGTGCAGGCAACTGACTGCTATTATTTCACAGTCAAATTTTTTTTATTTTTTTTTATGTAATCTACTGTGACACCAGATATGAGTTGCGCTGGTGACACTATGCACCTGCAGGGCCTGAAACACACACACACGCGTGCAGGCAACTGACTGCTATTATTTCACAGTCAAAATTTTAATTTTTTTTAAAATGTAATCTACTGTGACACCAGATATGAGTTGCGCTGGTGACACTATGCACTTGCAGGGACTGAAACACACAAACGCGTGCAGGCAACTGACTGCTATTATTTCACAGTCAAAGTTTTTTATTTTTTTAAAATGTAATCTACTGTGACACCAGATATGAGTTGCGCTGGTGACACTATGCACTTTCAGGGCCTGTAAAAAAAAAACGCGTACAGGCAACTAACTGCTATTATTTCACAGTCAAATTTTTTATTTTTTTTTAAATGTAATCTACTGTGACACCAGATATGAGTTGCGCTGGTGACACTATGCACTTGCAGGGACTGAAACACACAAACGCGTGCAGGCAACTGACTGCTATTATTTCACAGTCAAATTTTTTAATTTTTTTTAAATGTAATCTGCTGTGACACCAGATATGAGTTGGGCTGGTGACACTATGCACTTTCAGGGCCTGTAAAAAAAAAAACGCGTACAGGCAACTGACTGCTATTATTTTACAGTCAAATTTTTTTTAATTTTTTTATGTAATCTACTGTGACACCAGATATGAGTTGCACTGGTGACACTGTGCACTTGCAGGGCCTGAAACACACACACGCGTGCAGGCAACTAACTGCTATTATATTACAGTAAAAAAAGTTTTTTGTTTTTTTTTATGCAAGCTACTGTGACACCAGATATGAGTGTTGGCACTGGGCAAGTGGGCACAGTATACGCTGTTAGCCTGACACACACGCTGGCAGGCAACTGCAATTAGATTACACAGGAAAAAAAAAAAAAAGCAGACTGATGTACTAGCCCTAAAAAAGGCTTTTTGGGGTGCTGTCCTTATAGCAGAGATCAGATGAGTCTTTCAGGACTGTAGTCGACACTGAATACACTAGCCTAGCTATCGATTTACCTATTAAATCAGCAGCAGCTACACTGTCCCTCCTGTCACTAAGACTGCAGCTTCCGAATGAATCTAAAATGGATGCTGTCCAGGAGGTGGGAGGGTCTGGGAGGGAGGGTATGATGCTGATTGGCTGGAATGTGTCTGCTGACTGTGAGGTACAGGGTCATAGTTTACTCAATGATGATGAATAGGGGGCGGACCGAACATCACATATATTCGCCCGCCGCAGCGAACGCGAACAAGCTATGTTCGCCGGGAACTGTTCGCCGGCGAATAGTTCGGGACATCTCTATCCAGCATAGCTGGATACTATCCTTCCCCGCCAGAGCCCATTGACTATAATGGGACTTGGCGGGGATCTGGCCTGTTTCCGGCATTAGTAGTGCTTGCAGCAGTATTTGTCCGGCCGAATCTTGGCACTAATGCTGGAAAAAGGCCAGGTCCCCGGCGTGTCCCATTACAGTCACTGGAGCCTGGCGGTGCTCCGCACACTCTGATGATGAAGCTAAGAACGCTATACTTCACTACCCATGTGCTTGAAGTGCAATACATGTGCAGTGAAGCAAAATGTACTGTGCTCAGCGTCATCAGCACAGTACACGTGTTCCTGTTGCCTCCTGGACTTCTCTCCAGGTAAGTTTGAATTTCATTTACTATCCTTTGTGGGGACAGATAGGTTTGCAATAGGCAGATTTGGAACCCTAAACCCCAGCTGCACAACAGAATGCTGGTGAATAAGTTACCCCAAACCTGGTGACCGGTTCCCCTTAAAACTCTGTAGCAGAAATAATATTATAGAAATGCATTAAGGAATGAATCAGCACTGAATTTTGAATCTATTAAGATAATAAGTTAAGATCCAACATTTCATTTATTATAAGTAGAGATGAGCGAATCAAAGTTGACGAAGTGGAATTCGAATTTCAGGATAACTTTCATTTGTCCAGAAGTCTAATTTCCTCATGGTTCGTGGTAACGAATTGCATTTTTTCTAAAATGGCTGCTGCACATGTTACAAAGTAATAGTAAGAAGCCCGGGAATGAAGGATCACCCATAATGCCACGCAGACAGCCAATCAGCAGATAGCCAGCCCCTGTGATGTCAAAGCCCTATAAAAAGTCTCAGCCTGCTCAGTCTCTGCCATTTTACAATGAATTTAGTGCAGGGAGAGATGTTAGAGGCACTAGGGTCAGTGATTAGGAAAGACTTTATAAAAAAAAAACAACAACTACTGAGCAGTTCAGGGAAAGATTATTCATAGTGTAGGGAAAGCATAGGGAGGAATCATCTACACTATAAAAGGAGAACAGGGTGTAATAGGGGAGTGAAAAGCCTGGGTAATAGGAGCGATTATATTACACCTTGCTGCACAATTGGCAATTTTCTCAAAAATTCAATTTGGACGGTTCGCCGAATTTCCCTAAAAGATTCAATTCAATCCGAATTTATTTGTGGCGAATCGCGTTAAAAAACAGCTATACAGCTATGCAGAAACATGCATAGGGAGTCTGCTGTGGTAGTGAGTCAGTATGACATGCAGATGACAGGCGTCACTCTTAGAATCACTGCACACTTCACTTATTTAGGCAGTTATGGGGCCAAAACTGACCAAATAACTCAAGTGTGAACTCAGCCTAACAGGTTGATGTTAGCGTCAAGAAGAAGCGCACGCCTTTTACACCATCGTCAGCTAATTGCACATAGATGTCTACAGAACCTGTTCTATTAAACGCTATGTACTTTTATACAGTACAGACCAAAAGTTTGGACACACCTTCTCATTCAAAGAGTTTTCTTTATTTTCATGACTATGAAGGCATCAAAACTATGAATTAACACATGTGGAATTATATACATAACAAACAAGTGTGAAACAACTGAAAATATGTCATATTCTAGGTTCTTCAAAGTAGCCACCTTTTGCTTTGATTACTGCTTTGCACACTCTTGGCATTCTCTTGATGAGCTTCAAGAGGTAGTCCCCTGAAATGGTCTTCCAACAGTCTTGAAGGAGTTCCCAGAGATGCTTAGCACTTGTTGGCCCTTTTGCCTTCACTCTGCGGTCCAGCTCACCCCAAACCATCTCGATTAGGTTCAGGTCCGGTGACTGTGGAGGCCAGGTCATCTGGCGCAGCACCCCATCACTCTCCTTCATGGTCAAATAGCCCTTACTTTCAAAGTTTTCCCAATTTTTCGGCTGACTGACTGACCTTCATTTCTTAAAGTAATGATGGCCACTTGTTTTTCTTTACTTAGCTGCTTTTTTCTTGCCATAATACAAATTCGAACAGTCTATTCAATAGGACTATCAGCTGTGTATCCACCTGACTTCTCAATGCCACTAATGGTCCCAACCCCATTTATAAGGCAAGAAATCCCACTTATTAAACCTGACAGGGCACACCTGTGAAGTGAAAACCATTTCAGGGGACTGCCTCTTGAAGCTCATCAAGAGAATGCCAAGAGTGTGCAAAGCAGTAATCAAAGCAAAAGGTGGCTACTTTGAAGAACCTAGAATATGATATATTTTCAGTTGTTTCACACTTGTTTGTTATGTATATAATTCCACATGTGTTAATTCATAGTTTTGATGCCTTCTGTGTGAATTTACAATTTTCATAGTCATGAAAATAAAGAAAACTCTTTGAATGAGAAGGTGTGTCCAAACTTTTGGTCTGTACTGTATATGAAATATGTTATTATATATTTAAAAGTAAGACACCCCCAAATCTGTTTGTATCAGACCGCACTTTCAACCCAATAAAAGATGCTAGGATTACTGCAATTACTCTTTAAAACAACCTAAAATCTGTAGCAATAGATCAAAAGTGAAAGTGATACTATCAGTTTTGGGGTGTGTTTATTTCATATATAAAAGTATATAGCGTGTAACAGAACAGGTTCTGTAGACATCTATGTGGAATCAGCTGCCGACGGTGTAAAAGGAGTGTGCTTCTTCTTGGCGCTAACATCAACCTGTAAGGCCTCTTTCAGACGGGCGTTGCGGAAAAATGTGCGGGTGCGTTGCGGGAACACGCGCGATTGTTCCGCGTGAGTGCAAAACATTGTAATGCTTGGGATGGGTGTTCTGTAGATTGTATTATTTTCCCTTATAACATGGTTATAAGGGAAAATAATAGCATTCTGAATACAGAATGCATAGTAAAATAGCGCTGGAGGGGTTAAAAAAAATAATTATTATTTAACTCACCTTAATCCACTTGACCGCGGAGCCGGCATCTCCTTCTGTCTTCATCTTAGCTGTGTGGAGCAACAGGACCTGTGGTGACGTCACTCCGGTCATCACATTGTCCATCACATGATCCATCACCATGGTAAAAGATCATGTGATGTATCATGTGATGATCGGAGTGACGTCACCACAGGTCCTGTTGCTCCTCACAGCTAAGATGAAGACAGATGGAGATGCCGGCTCCGCGATCAAGTGGATTAAGGTGAGTTAAATTATTTTTTATTTTTTTTAACCCCTCCAGCGCTATTTTACTATGCATTCTGTATTCAGAATGCTATTATTTTCCCTTATAACCATGTTATAAGGGAAAATAATACAGATCGGGTCTCCATCCCGATCGTCTCCTAGCAACCGTGCGTGAAAATCGCACCGCATCCGCACTTGCTTGCGGATGCTTGCGATTTTCACGCAACCCCATTCACTTCTATGGGGCCTCAACGTGAAAAACGCAGAATATAGAGCATGCTGCGATTTTCACGCGACGCACAAGTGATGCGTGAAAATCACCACTCATGTGAACAGCCCCATAGAAATGAATGGGTCGGTATTCAGTGCGGATGCAATGCGTTCAACTCACGCATCGCATCCGCGCGGAATACTCGCCCGTGTGAAAGGGGCCTAAGGCTGAGTTCACACTTGAGTTATTTGGTCAGTTTTGGCCCCGTAACTGCCCAAATAAGTGAAGTGTGCAGTGATTCTAAGAGCGATGCCTCTCATCTGTGTGTCATACAGACTCACGGTTTTGTTTCACTACCACAGCAGACTCTAATTCGTGTTACTGCAAGGCACAGTGTTCTACACCACTATAAAGGCTCTCTGCAGTCCGGAAATAGACGTTTTTTAACCGTCCAAATCAAATTTTTGAGAAATTCGCTCATCTCTAATTATAAGGTCTATAGCGCCATTAGCTTTTGAAGCTACGATAGTACTAGAACAAACAGTTGTTCCCATGATCTCTTACTCCATTTGATCGTATTAGCATGGGAAAACATAATATATTTATAGCAATTGAGTCCCATCAGATCTCTCTAAATGCTGAGTCAACTTCATCCAATACTGGATAGAAAACTGAGGAATAGAAATGAAAGTTTGGTTCAAAATGAATTTAGCCAGAGGACACATAGACATATTGTGGCATGAATCCAAGCTAGTAGATTTGAAAAGCCTGTGCATCTGAGAGCAATCTTTATTTCCTCATTTGGTCATTTTGGCTCATTCCAGCACTTTGCTTGTGTAATTCCCAGTCTTTACAACACACTTAAGTCTAGTATTACCCTTGTGCGAGAGGAAACTCTGAGAACATATAATGTAATCTAGCCTGCATTATGAAGATTTTCTGCTAATATAATTTATTATATATAACAAACCTCAACATATTCCTATGAAGTAGTTGTCCCATATCTTCTTAAGATTGTATTGGAACCTTCATCCTGGGAGGTCTTGGCATGAAGGGTTCCTGGGTGGTTTTTATTTCTGTATCAGCTGTATTGTAGCAAACAGTGTTTGATCTGTGTTGACATTGTTTGCCTTGTAAGCGTAACCCCATATACGTGACCATTGACAAGGACTTTCTTACAAATAACATCTGTATTTTGTATACTCTTAAAGGGGTTGTTCAGTTTGTCCAGTTTCGGGAAGAAAACCAAACAACACATGTGATCCACTTGCAATAAACAATAGATTGATACAGACGTGACAGCTCTCATGCTGCCATTCCGGTTCTCCTAACAAGGCTCTGTTTACCTGGATGCAGCGGTAACCACGTTTACAACATGTGACTTCTGCAGCCAATATTTGGCCTCGGCAGTGCACTAAAGAGGCCAGTGATTGGGTGCAGTGGTCACATGTTGCCGATGTGACATCACTTCTGCAGCTGGGTAAATAGAGCCGTGACAGGAGAACCGCAGCAATGGTGCAGGATCTGTTGGCTAACTAATGATCTATCTGTTGGATAAGTAACAATCTATTCTTCATACAGGCAGATTGCATGGGCTGTTCATTTTCCTCCAGAAACAGAACAACCGCTTTAAATGAGACAGTGCAGTGACCGGGTTTGAGGAGGCCCCCAACGTTACGCTCTCCAGAGGGGATGGTAAGGTGTGGTGCACCACAATTGGAAATATGGACAGAGAGTCAGGGTTTGTAGTAAACTTGTGTGCTTCTTTACTAGAGGAACTCAAGTGCCAAATAATACAGGTAAGGTGCTGAGCTGGTGTCTCCAGTCTCCGCCCTGGCAGAAGAAAGTTCCATGCTGAGGAAAGGCCTGATCTAGTTGTCCCTCTCTCTCAGTAGACTGGTACCCTGGCCAAAGGGCTAATGGCTAAGGGTCTATGGCTCAGTCAGCAGGCAGAGTATCTTGTCTCAGTATCTTCTTTTGGTCACTCATGCAATTTGGCAGAGTCTCTCCTACTTTACACTCGTCCCTTATCTGCAGATACTTAGGAAGCTCTACTTTTATACATCCCCAGTTGATCCAGAACATTCTAGTAAAAGGGGTGAAGCTAGAGAAGCACAGTCTAAAAGAAACAATGTTGCGGTTCACGTTTGCCATAGACATCAAAAAGTTCACTCAGTTTTTTTTCCTTCCAAAACTTATCTCTGCAGAGTCCCTTAAAGAAATCATGGAAAATAACTAGATTTTCAATGCACAGGCTGGAAAGTCCCAAAGTCTCTCAGTATTAGTCTGGCTGTGCATTAACCCTGTCCACAGTGCAGATATATTGCAATTCAACAATATAAAATAGTATTAGTGTAAACAATGGCATAAATCATAGTGCAAGTTAACCCTTCAAAGTCCAATAAAGTAGGGGGTTAAGGCCTTTGCACAGCAACAATATGGACAAGTGCCCACAAATCTCCAGACTCCAAAATACCCTTGATCCAAGGCACTGTGGTAGCAAAGGCAAAAATATGCTATTCTGCAATGAGGACTAAAAGCTAAAGGTGTATACAGGAGTTTTGTATTTACAGTGTATATACCAGGTACATATACTTATTCAACTGACAGGGTAAGACCTCAGCTGTATGAAGGCACACAGTGGGGCAGATTTACTAATCCTAAAGTTGGTGTAAACTTAGACTGTCTAAACCTGCACCAGATTTATCACAGTGGCTCATACTAACTATTATTTGGCTTTAGTTTGAGACAGATTATTATCCTAAAATTGGGGTGCAATTTTGACACTAAATGTTGCAAATTAAGCCATACCTCTTTCCCATGAAACCACACCCTTTTCTAAGACACACTCTTTATTGGGCTACACATAGATAATTTCTCTAAATTTAGATGTGCCACATTTTGGCCCAAATTACGCAAGAATCTAGGTGCATTGACATTAGTAAATGTGGGCCTCTGTACCTGTGAGCTTTAGGCACTATGTAAATTAATGGTCTTTATGGTGCTGGATTATTGGGAGATTGCATTGCATCTAGACGAGAATAGCTTCATAAGACAGTGTCTAAAATCAGAGGTATGCAGAAGTGCAGTAGGGTTTAACAGTAGTCTATAGTGTCATATTATGGCTTTGGACAATTAAGAGGATGTAAGAGACCATAATGCACCTGTGTGCGTGAGACTTTCTGTGATAATGGCCTGAAATCAAGGGTCTTCTCAGATTGTTTTTCCACTTTTAAAAGGAGTCAGGCTACTTTCACACTTTTGTTTTTGTTTTCCGGTATTAAGATCCAGCAGAGGATCTCAATACCGGAAAAAAAGACATTACCGTTTAGCAGGGCTTTTTTTCTCAGAGAAAAGGTGGTGGAACTCACCCCCCCTCCCCTGGCCACGCCCCTACCCACCCCCTAGGACCGCCCCCTAAAACCGCCCCTTTAGAGAACAGGGATGCAAGTAAAATTGCCAGTGACAGTCGTGACAGCCAGGCTGCCAGTGTCAGCGGCCGCCGCCGCCCTAGTCCACACATGGCCCCTTCCTTCCCTCCCAGTATAAAATGCCCCTATACAGAGCCCCCATATAAAATACCCCTTCTTTTTAGCCTCTGTAGATGTCCCTATAGTGCCACCCAACAATGTGCCAGTAATAAGTGCCCCAATAGATGCCCCCCAATCATGTACCAGTAAGATGTGCCCCCATATCATGTGCCAGTAAGATGTGCCCCCATAGATGCCCCCCAATCAAGTGCCAGTAATAAGAGCCCCCCACCATCATGTGCCAGTAGCCTGAGTGCCCCCCATCATGTGCCAGTAGCCCCCCTATCATGTGCCAGTAGCCCCCCTATCATGTGCCAGTAGCCCCCCTATCATGTGCCAGTAGCCCCTCTATCAAGTGCAGTAGCCCCCTATCAAGTGCCAGTAGCCCCCCTATCAAGTGCCAGTAGCCTCCTATCATGTGCCTGTAGCCCCCCTTATGTGCCAGTAGCCCCCCTTATCCCTTATGTGCCAGTAGCCCCCCTTATGTGCCAGCAGCCCCCCTTATGTCTGTGCCAGCAGCCCCCCTGTCTGTGCCAGAAGCCCCCCTTATGTGCCGGCAGCCCCCCTTATGTGCCAGTAGCCCCCCTTATATGCCAGCAGCACCCCTTATGTCTGTTCCAGCCCAGAAGCCCCCCTTATGTCTGTGCCAGCAGCCCCCCTTATGTCTGTGCCAGCAGACCCCCTTATGTCTGTGCCAGCAGCCCCCCTTATGTCTGTGCCAGCAGCCCCCCTTATGTCTGTGCCAGCAGCCCCCCTTATGTCTTTGCCAGAAGCCCCCCTTATGTGCCAGCAGCCCCCCTTATGTCTGTTCCAGCCCAGCAGCCCCCCTTATGTCTGTGCCAGCAGCCCCCCTTATGTCTGTGCCAGCAGCCCCCCTTATGTGCCAGTAGCCAGTAGATCCCCTTATGTGCCAGCAGCCCCCCTTATGTCTGTGCCAGAAGCCCCCCTTATGTGCCAGCAGCCCCCCTTTTGTGCCAGTAGCCAGTAGCCCCCCTTATGTGCCAGCAGCCCCCCTTATGTGCCAGTAGCCAGTATCCCCCCTTATGTGCCAGCAGCCCCCCTTATGTCTGTGCCAGCCCAGCAGCCCCCCTTATGTCTGTGCCAGCCCAGCAGCCCCCCTTATGTGCCAGGATTGTCATTTTTACATATAAAAAAAATAAAATAAACTTATATTTACCTCCTCCAGAATGCAATGCAGGCCTCTTCCGGCCTGTGTCCCTCGCTGGCTCAGGCGGCGCGATGACGTCATCGCGCCGCCTGCATCGGCCTCTGATAGGCTGCCGGCCTAGTGCTGGCAGCCTATCAGAGGAACAGGGAGGGGACACACCTCTCCCTGCCCTGCCGCATTACAGACATTTGTATCGCCGTCCTGAGGACGGCGATACAGATGAGATGACTTTGGAGATGAGTGAGCGCTTCCACAATGGAAGTGCAGCGCTAATCTCCTGCTGTGCCCTGCCGGCGCCCCCCTTCTGACAGCGCCCCGGGCGGCTGCCCGGCCCTGCAGTAACTAAAGGGGGGCGGGGCTAGTCGGCAGAAAATAGGTGGCGGAACGCCGTTCCGGGGCGTTCCGCCAGAAAAAAAGGCCTGCCGTTTAGTCCTCATGCATTCTGAATGGAAAGAGATATGTTCAGGATGCATCAGGATGTCTTCTATTCTGGGAGCATTCCGTTTTGTGACCGGACACAAAACCAGTACAAGCTGCGGTTTTGTGTCCGGTCATAAAAACAGAACAAAACAGATCCGTCACTGAAAACAATGTAAGTAGTCAATGGTGACAGATCGTTTATTTTTCTGTTTTGATTTCACACGACCGCATCCTAACAGAGTGGATGCATCCTGATGTGTAAAATCAAAACGGATCCGTTTAATTCCGGTATTGAGATCCTCTGCCAGATCTCAATACCGGGATTAACAACGCAAGTGTGAAAGTAGCCTTACCCACTCCATGGAATGTTTTACAAACAGCTGATAATCGTATAAATTAACAAAAAAGTAATACATTACCAAACCCCTGCTGACACATTCCTGGTCCCTGGCTGGTTTCTGCTCACCCGGTTCCAGTGATATCATGTTGACTTGACATGTGACCACTGCAGCTAATCACTTGTCTCGGTGGTGTTGACATGTCACTACTACAGCTACTTATTGGCTGAAACAGTCACGTATTAACATGTCACATCATCACAGGTATCAGAAACTGGCCAAGGACCAGGGAAGTGTCGGCACAGGAGCAACAGGGTAAGGTGAGTATTACGCCTTTTGTTATTTAGCTATTTGTAAAAAAACAAATATGGGGTATTGGGGTTGGATAACATCTTCAAAGTATTTTTTTAAGGAGAATTGATCTTGTGCCTCATTTATCAAAACGGCTTATGCTTAATTGAAGAAAACTTGTTAGTTACCCATATCAACTAATCAATGTGCAGTTTTTAATTTTCTTTACCAGTTTAAAAAATGAAAGCTCTACTGTGATTAGGTATAATTGCTTCTCAGTGTCTCCTTATCTACAGGCAGAAACTGTCAGTGAACCAACAGCCAATTGATAATGATAAAATATCACCGCAAAAAAAAAAATTAGGCGTGACCGATGCAAGCAATGATTCATCACCCCTGCACTAGAGCAGAATTTGTTAATGTTCAAAAATGAGTTATTGGGCAGATCTCAGACAACTCCTAGTGACATCACACTTTGTTATACATGGTTTTGGATAGGACTGCTTTGTGTGTCGAAGAAACAAATAACCAACCCAGCTCTGCTAAAGGTGCCGCCCTATACACATTATTTGAAACCCACCCATTTAAATGTGACTGGCAAAATATGAAGGGCTCCTGAATATCTTTTCACTGCAGATATTAGGAGAATAAGACTGTTTCTGACAAGTATAATGTGCCCAGATAGTTCTATGCAGGACTGTGGAGTCAGAGTCATGAAGCTAATTTTGGGTGGAATTGGAGTCGGTAGAAATGTACCGAATCAGAATGCAATGGCCGCCACCTACCTGTCCTAGAATGTGAACATGACTGGTTGCCTCTACTTGCAGAGCTGCCTAGGGGGGTGAGGGCATGGGGCCTGACTACACACTGCACTCTGGCACTTGCATATACCACATATTGGTGAGTTTTCCTGTCAGGCTGTTTAGCTATGATGGCATATCTTATGCAGGATCACATCATTACCATCTACTGTAGAGCAGTGCAGTGTTTAGTGAGGAAAATCATTTCTCACCTCTCCTTTGTTCCCTCCTGTCCCTTATACGTTAAACAGTGATACGCAGACTGTTCTAGGGGTGATAGATAATCAGTTCTCACCTCCCCTGTGTTCTCTCCTGTAGTTATACTATAATCAGTGATAAGCAGGGTGTTCTAGTGGTGATAGATAATCAGTTCTCACCTCCCCTGTGTTCCTTCCTGTCATTATACTATAAACAGTTATAAAAAGGATGTTCTAGTGGCGATAGATAATCAGTTCTCACCTGTGTGCTCCCCTGTCCTTATACTATAATCAGTGATAGGATCTCAATAGCGGAAGAAAACGCTTTAGTTTTGTCCCCATTCATTGTCAATGGGGACATTGTCAATGGGGACAAAACTAAACTGAACTAAACGGAATGCACCAAAATGCATTCCGTTCTATTTGATTGTGCTCCCATTGCGGACAGAATAACACTGCAGGCAGTGTTTTTCTGTCCGCGATGTGGTGCGGAGAAAGACGGATCCGTCCTGACACACAATTTAAGTCAATGGGGAGGTATCCGTTTTCTCTGACACAACAGAAAACGAATCCATCCCCCATGGTCTTTCAATGGTGTTCATGACAGATCCGTCATGGCTATAGAAAACATAATACAACCGGATCTGTTCATGACGGATACATGCGGTTGTATTATGGTAACGGAAGCGTTTTTACAGATCCATGACAGATCCGCAAAAAATGCTAATGTGAAAGCCTAATGCATTTACATCACCTTTTAGTACATTGTTTTGACAGCCCATACACATATTTAAAAAAGAAAATGGAAGACAACCAATAAAATAAGGACCTTTTTAGTTAACATTTATTTTAATAAAAAAATTTGTACATGAAGCAAAAGAACTAAAGAAGTATGGATGCCCTGTTAATACATAGCTACAAGATAATGAAATAATATGAAATCATAAAAATCCCAAGTGATATAATACAAGTACTTTTATTCACGTGTATTGGACAGATGAATAAAACATTCAATATTTGGCATTCAAAAATTCAGAAGTTTTGCAATAGATTTTGTAGTACTAGGCAGTGCTGTACCATTGTATAAATCTCTTTTCCACCATATTTATAGAGTGTATGTTTATGGTGAGTTTGCAGCTATACTTATGGATATAATTATTATTAACCCTACCCACTATGTTAATATAAAGTCTATTAGGGTATGTGCATAGTGGAGAATTTTTACATCCAAAAACTTGGGGAAGAATTCTTGGCAAAAAGCCAAGGCTGACCCTCAGATTTCTGTTGCAGATTTGCAGTTGTACATGCCATACATATTTTCACTCTAGGGTTAATAAGGGTTAATATATTAACTCTTATATTTATGAAAATGAGGTATTTGGCCACAGCACTAACACTGTGCTCTCCGTACCCATTGAGTGACAGGGCTGAATAACTCGTCCAGTCCGTTTTTGGTGACTCGATGCTCCAGAATTGTTAGTACAAGAGGATGCAATTAGTTGCTAAAACGGACATGTCAGGAGAGGTTACAGGTCCTCTTTAATGAAAGATTCACCACCACCAAGTTGAAAAAGTTTTAATTTTCTTTGTCTAAATGAAACATTAAAGACGTTTACATTGATGACATCATTTCAATAAGCCATCTACTGTGTATGTGGTGGGTGAGGTTCTGATTGTTGAGACCTTTAATGATCAGTAGGACAGAAGGGTCGCAGTGCTTACATACATGAACCTATGTCTAGTACAATAGATAAGCCCGAACTCAGCTCCATTTACTTGAATGGGGCTAACCTGTAGTACCAGGCACAGCCATATTCATGGATACAATTCTACCCCTTGGTTCTGATGAACATTGAGGCTCCCAGGGTTGGATACATTTTTGAGAAAAAATTAGCATGGGAATGTTTATTAATAGCTTCCTAATACTGTATTATAAATTCATTTTAGGTTGAAATAAAATGAGATAATAACAATACAAAAAATCTTGCTTCTTCATGATGTAACACATTTAAAGGTAAATTGAATATAATTCTATAGTCTACAGTAAGAAAAGGCATGTTACTACTCAAAACTTTTCTATAGTGGGGGTAACAATATACAGAAAGTTTTTATACACATTCGAGTCACATTATTATAACCACCAGCTAATATCAAGAGTAACCTCTATGTGCGGCACAGACAGCAGCTAGATGAGCTGAGACTGACTCAATAAGGTCCTGGTAGATTGTCACAGGTATCTGGAGCCATGCTGACTGCAGTGCATCCCACAGCTGCTGGAAGATGTGAAGGTCCATAGAGCAAACACAACGAGGTGGTCACACAGATACTTAATTGGGTTGAAGCCTGGGGAATTAGGGGGCCAGGGTTGTACTTGGAAGTCTTGGTCATGCTTTCCCAACCAATGTTGGACACTTCAAGTCGTTTGACATGTGGGATTGTTTTGCTGGAAGATCCCATCCGCCTCAGGGAAGAGTGTACATGATCTGCAAGGATGGATTCATACCCAGATTGGTTAAGTGTGATTTCCATATGGATGTTTTTTTATTCTCTGATGCTTCTTGTCTGACATGCTAACTTCTATCCATTCCATGAAACAGAAAATGTAATTCTTCGGAGAAGGCAACCCTTTGCCAATGAGAAGTAGGTCGGATTCCAATACTGCAGTGAAAATTGAAGCCTTTTCTGCTGATGCAACTCCGTTAGCAGAGACCATCCGTCTGCTTTGGAACCTCATACTCAGTAGGGTTCACTGAACAGTTTTTTTTAGACACACGTCTGGTAGCCCCCTGGTTCATTTTGGCGGTGAGCTGCCCCACTATAGTGTGTAGGTCCACCCTCGCGCACCTTCTTAGCCGACATTCACCTTTCACATCAAGGGCACGTGGTGCTCCCCAGTTTCCACGTTGCTTATTCATAATGGTGCCATTTGTTCACTCACAATATAATTTCACGACAGCAGCACGTGAACAGATCACAAACTGTGCAGTTTCAGAAATGCTGCCACCCTTGGCCCAGAAAGCTAATAACCCTTTTTGGAACTCTGATAAATTGCTCCTTTTACCCAGGACAACAACAAGGGATATGTGTGTAGACAGCCTATCACGCATCTTATAGACCCACTAAGCCAGCTCACCACACTTGACTTCCTTCATGAGCTACAGCTGCTGATGTTGAAAGTAGAAAGTGGTCATAATAATGTGACTCGACTGTGTAGTTGAAGGCTATGCAGACTATAACACAATTCGAAAATAAAAATAAATTTAACATACATTTACTAGAAATATTTTTACATGGTATGAACAAAATATAATTGTTTAAGTACTTAAAAATCCTTACGTATGTGGATTATAGAAGGTATCATCACTCTCACTGTGGAGGTACAGTAACCATTTGATTGGAGAAAACTGAACTCTAAGAAACCAGTTAATTAGAGGCTCTTAGATCTCTAGAAATGACCGTTGTAGTAAATATTTGCATTACCCATTCTGGAGCTCCTTTTATTAAATCTAGGTGTTGTGTTTTTCCTCTTTTAGTCCTCCTGGATATGTATGACTATACTGACAACTGGATGTTACCATTAGACCATTTACATGACATGGAGTTGCAGGTCCTCAGTAGACTTTTCAGAAAATCTGAAGCTCACAATTGTGCAGTGGATTTTCACCGGATTTACTCATGGATTAGTGGCCTTGTAATTCAATTGAGCTAATCTGTGGCTTTTTCGTGCAGAATTGGTGGCGATAACAAACACACTGTGGATTTTAAAATCCATAATGCATTTATTATTGCACGGGGAGCACAGGAAAGAGATAAAAATTACCAGTGGAATGTCAGTAGACTCTGTCCGGATTTAGGCGTGGATTCTGTGCCCTCACTCCTTAGGGTATGGTCACATGATTTAAACACACATTGGAAAAATGTGATGTATTTTTGCAGTGGATTACACAGTAGAAATCTGAGGCTGACCCTTATAGCACTGTGGACATGACAGACTCTGTAGATTTGAGGGGTACTATCTCTCCTTGGGAAGAGAAGGCCATACATGCTCCAAAGGGATGCAAATGAGCTCTTAACAAGCTCTGCCTCTAATGCCACCAGATATAAGGCTGCTATCCTATAAGTCAATGTTCAACCCTTTACATACGCCTTGAGACATTGCCCCTCATCAGTGCAGAGCAGAAAGTACTGGTTTAACTGGGTGAGGGCCAAGTCAGCATTTGGTGGGTACTGTCTCTCCTTGGTGAGAGAGCACCTTAGTCGGCATGAGTAGATTAACGGCCATACATGCTCCTCTGGTATGCAAATGAGATCTTAACAAGCTCTGCCTCTAATGCCACCAGATATAAGGCAGCTATCCTAAAAGTCAATGTTCAACCCTTTAAATACACCTTGAGACATTGCCCCTCATCAGTGCAGAGCAGAAAGTACTGGCTTAACTGGGTGAGGGCCAAGTCAGCATTTGGTGGGTACTGTCTCTCCTTGGGGAGAGAGCACCTTAGTCAGCATGAGTAGATTAACGGCCATACATGCTCCTCTGGTATGCAAATGAGATCTTAACAAGCTCTGCTTCTAATGCCACCAGATGTAAGACAGCTATCCTATAAGTCAATGGTCCATCTTTTAAATAGGCCTTGAGACATGACTCGGATATTAAATAAGCCAGCATCTCATCTGCAGACAGCTGTTTGGGGGTGATTGCCCCCTCATCAGTGCAGAGCAGAGTACTGGCTTAACTATAGAGACACACCCTGTTGACAAAGGAATGTTTGCACCCAGTTGTCAATTTATTCATATATTCTCAGGAGGAATAACAGTGGAATGGCACAATATATAGATTTCTAAGACAAGATGCCTCAGTTTTGTCATGGAATAGGAAATATATTCCAGATATTTAAAGGAGTTATCCCATAATTAATGCTAAATAAGAACAGACATCATACAGTATATGACATGACAGTCTCTTTCTAACAAAGCTAGAACCAGCCATGTAACTCACATGGACGATCTCCAATTTATTGCTCCAATTGCTCTGTTAGATTAATTTTAGGCTGGCAGCGCAGGAGTGTGTGACCTTTTTCAGGGGGTGTGTCAGTTCTGCTGCAGCTGTCTCCTTGTAACTTTCACAGTTTCCGACATTAGATGCAGCTGATGACAGCTGAAGGATGAAGTGAGCATGTGCGACCATCTCAGTTATTACTGAGGTCGACAGAGAAAAAGATTAAAAGAACAAACAGCAGGTGGAGCCTTACATCTACATTTTGAATTGATTAACTCGCTGGCTATACAAAATTTCTAATGACACATGATTATAAAAGTATTCATATCTGGTGCTGGTTTGAAAAATGTAGACTATCTGTCTTAGGACAACCCCCTTAATAAAACAGACATGTCACATGTCAGGAGAGCTCACAGGTCTTCTTTGATTCACCTGAAGTTGGTGATACCAGTAAGATATAAGGCCATTTGGTTCAGACCATAAAATGGCTTGCTCCACCACTGTATACCATGACTACAATTTGACAAAAAAGAACACTGCATTTGAAATGTAATTACCAAAAAATGTGAGTGGTCTATGTGTACAACGTGATTAAAAGAAGACACTTCTATAAATAAAAGGTAATGTGGAATATGTTTTTGCTCCCAGTGTCATTGTGAAGTCACTAGAATGGGTATGGGCCAACTACTATAGTAAGTCGTAAAATTGAGCTTGACCGATAGTTCATCAAACTGTTTACAGTCACCATTTCCAGGTCAACAATGTATTCTCTTGGTCCAGTTAGTGGCCTGATCAGGACAAGCATTGCACTTACTCCACTGGTATGCTGGAATGAAAATCATTGGTGAAGTCAAGATGATGCATTTTAATACTTATGTTCATTAACATTTTGTACATTTTAAAGGGGTTTTCTGGGATTTCAAAATTGATGAACTATCTTCAGGATAGGTCATCAATAGTGTTGAGCGAATCGAAGTTAAACAAATTGACTTCAGGAAAGATTCGATTAACTACAAATCCAAATTTCCTCACGCTTCATGGTAATGAATCAATTTTCCCGGAAATAGTGGTAAAAAAAAACCATACTCAGCTCATCCATTTGCACGCGAAGCGGCCATCGCAGCCATATTGATTGAAAATACCGTGTGAAATCTCGTGTGCGGTGATGTATGACGTCACCACACCGGGCACTGTGATAACATCATCAAGTTGGCTGTGATGGCCTCTATGTGATCAAATGGATGAGGTGAGCATTTTTTTTTTTTTTTTGCCTGATTTACCGCTGAAAGGCCTAAATGGTATCTTCAGATGCCGCGATCAGTGATGAACACGGCACATGAAGGGTTCAATGATGGGGGAGGCACGATCACCGTTCCCTGTCATTGTGAGCGCTACATACAAAGAAATGCGATTTGTGATGAAGTAATTCACCATGAACCTAATTTCTTTGTGAAATTTGGCACAGCAGCTGAATAGAATTTTCCATAACTTCGCTCATCACCAGTCATCAATATCCGATCAGTGTGATCTGACCTCGAGCTGAAGCTGACCAGAGCACCAAGGCCTCTTCCTAGGTCTTCACGTCCATTAGTCGCATATTTTTTTGTGCAGCTCAGTCCCATTGAAGTGAATGGGATTGAGCTGCAATACTAATCACTGTCGCTATAGAATGCATGCTGCTATGCTGGGTATGCTGTGAAGACCCTGTAGTACTCTTCAAACAGCTGATCAGCGGAGTGCTGGGAGTCAGACCTTTATGATCAATGAACCCTTTGGTTTTCTGAAGCTTGACCCTACAGCAATCAGTTGACCCTTCCAGGCCAGTTCCAATCAGAAAATGTATGATGAGACAGCCCATTTGAAGCACAGTTACACAAAACTCAATAATTGGGATGGAGTCATAATCATTTAATATATTGTCTTTACTGTGCTCACCCTTACATCCCTACTATAGGAACAACCAGATAATATTATTTTCAGAATGTACATTAAGAGGTTCACTCACTAAAGAGAACAGCTATCCATATGCCCTATTAGGACACATGGACGTCATAGTGAGACACAAATGTGAACATAGCCTAACAAAATGCTGATCTCTGTGTCAGACCTGGCTAACTCATACATTTGGATGTTTTTTTTAGGTAACACTAGTTTTGACCTGCAGCTGTAGATATAATCAGCTATGAATTCCTCTGCCAACATCAGCTGTACAATGGCAGTGTCTGAAGCAGTGACCACCACAGTTAAACAACCGACTGTAAGAAGACGCTCAGAGTAAAAAAGAGCTCCCAGTAAATGTTGCTATCATTTATCAATGTTGTGTATGACTATGTGCTACTAACAGTTCTGTTTTTAGATTACAACACGACCGTGCTGGTCTCCTCTGTTGGCAGAGTCTGCTTCTGGGCATCTGCTCAAACTAGCTTATCATTGGCAGAGTTAAAGGGGCTCTCTAGGAATTAAAAAAAAGAAAATACTTAAACATTATTTTATAATAAATATATTCACAAATACCTTTCATTAGTTATAATGGCTTGTTTTGTCTAGGGAACAATCATTAGGAGAAATAAAATGGCAGCTGTCCTATAAGTACAAACAAAATCTGTCCTAGTCACACAGGAGGACAAGTTACTTCACCACAATGAGCCATAGTGCTGCCTCATCCTCCTCTCTGCTCTGCTTGTCAGGAATCATGATCCTGAATACAGGTGAATCTCTGTGGCAATGGAGAAGATGAGGAGACGTAAGAGGAGGTGGGGGATATGACTAAATGAGCAGCAGCAGTTGTATGCAGCTCCCATTACAATAGCAACACATTACCACAGCCTGTCCTGTCTGTCCTCTCTGTACTTCATGTCTCCTCATGAACTAAATTCCCCAGAGATTCACCTAAAGTTCTTATCATCTGTATTCAGGATCATAATCCCTGACAAGTAGAGAGGGGGATGGGGCAGCTATTTACATCAGTGTTGCAAAGTAACTTGTCCTCCTGTGTAATTAGGACAGGGTTTGTGTGAACTAATGGGATAGTGGCCATTTTGTTTCCCCTGATGATTGCTCCCCAGACAAAACGAGCCATTATAAATAATGAAAGGTATTTGAGAATATATTTATAATAAAGTAATATTTAAGTATTTTCATTTTCTTAATTCCTGGAGAACCCCTTTAATTAATTAGGAAATCTCAAGGACTCCCTACTGAATAATAGCAATCCCCAATAGTGCAATCTTTAGAACCGAAAGAGAAATCTTGACTTAAATATTTTTTTTAAATGCACTTTTTGATTAAATAAACTCACCCGTAAGAAGAAGTCTCCATTTTCATTTCCAGATTTAATCCTGAAAGTGTTGATTGTATTAGAATAAATTAATGTAGCCTGAACTTGGAAGATGTCAGAAGGTACGGCTCGGTTGGATCTGATGCTCATGTATTTATAGACAATACTGTATGGTTGATCTCGACAAAGAGGATTTGTAGCATGACAGACACAGCGGCTGAAACATCAAGATATGTATATTATTTTTTAATTAATAAAACATGAATTATGAATGTAAATAGACTAGTGCCATATGACCAAATTAGATGTCCTATAAATACCAATTCTGACAAAGCAGTTCAGGGTGTAGTAGTCTATATTTACAACAATTGAGTTGATGTCCGCCATTTTAAATTATAACTTGCCAGGGATGAAAGCCTTAAAATCTTTATTGTACTTGAATTTTTACCTATTCTAGCCATTGATCACTTCAAGACATTGGTTATCTTGTTCATCAGATAATCACGTTATCCTGGAAGTCTACTGTTTTTCATCTTTTAGCCCCCTATACAGGGATCTGGCCTTCACTGCAGGGGAGCCACCAGGTCGCTACCTCTTGGAATAGTCCTGGTGTGGTTGGCTGTTGATCCACCGGGGTCAGAGATACCGTCGCGAAGCACCAAGCTATTAAGCAATACACATATTCAGGAAACAGCTTAAGCTTAGGGCAGGCAGAGTTTGTGAGAATCTGTGAAACTAATCCAACAGGGTAGGCAGCAGAGGGTCAGCCAGTACAGTACACAGACAGAGGTTGGGTCAGGCAGTGGAAGGTAAGAAATCGGTAGACAGGTATAGGTCGGTACAGGAGCAGACAGGAATATCACACCTTCACTAGGAAACTATCAAGGTAGAAAAACCTTGAGCTCAGGCTAGGTTGCCAGTTGTAACGTGCCTGGGGTCCAAGGCAGAACCGGTTTACAGGTAAAACAGAACATGGATACAGACGTACGAACAGGCGCACTACAAGGAACAGCCGGTGTGGACCCACTGCGACACTGACTGACAATATCGGGTATTCACTAGAGCCTCAGATGGCGAGGATAGGCTTGGGCCAAAGGTAGTTGCCAGGGCCTACTCCAGAGCGTAAACTGAGTCAGTGGCAGCTGGTCCAGACAGACCAGAATGTACCTGGAATAGGTTCCGGCAGGAAGCATAACATACAAGACAGGAACTAGACATGACACAAGGCAAGGTAAAAGGCATGGTCAAGGCATAGCAAAGTACAGGACATGGGTAAGGGAGGGCATGGAACAAAACAAGAACAACGCATAGCGAAATACAGGACATGGATGAGGCATGGCATGAAACAAGACATGGACAAGACATAGAGACAGAAAAGGGGCATTCCCAGTCCAGGGAACACAGGAACCCTCTTCCGAAGGCAAGACAGAAACAAGGCATGGCATAGTACAAGACATGGACAAGGCAAGGCATAGAACAAGACCTGGATAAGGCAAGGCAAAGATCAAAACATGACATAAACACTATACAGGACATGGAACCGGAGCACAGATGCAAAACCAGGCGACACCACGCAGAAGAGTTGATGGAAAACCCCCAGGAACAGAAGTGAGGTGCTAACCTAGCAGCAAAGCATGGACAAGGCATGGCATGGAACAGGACCGGAACAGGGCATGGCATAGTACAGGACAGCCTGAATGAACAGTACTGACCCCCAGACTGCACACAGGAACAGGACAGCCTGAATTAACAGAACTGACCACACTGCATACAGCCTGACCAAGACCATCTTCCCAGAACCTCAGCTCACAGGACTATATAGCTGGGTAACGAGGCACCTAGAAAGCCACACCCAGGCACAGCAGACAGGGGAGTTAACCCCATCAGAACCGGAACTCAGAACAGCAGGATACTGAACCAGACATTGCCCCTGGCAACCAGCAACGGCATCACAGGGAAACAACCCTCCCGTGACACAGAGACGGAGAGAGTAACCATACACAGGCAGTTCACAACAGACCCCGCAGCCAGCACGCAGTCCCTAGCAACCGGCCTACACAGGATTTCGGCCTGCAGCCAGTACGCAAGGGCGTCTGCAGCCAGCCTACACGGAGAAGGCCGCAATGAACCGCACTATGACACCAGTCATAGGCTGTGGAAGAATTAGGACCTGTACTGACCCTTTAAGAGCCAGTAAGCATGCGAGGAGAGCAAGACAGTAGCAATCTTGAGACACTATACTAACACTAGCATTGCAGACAATGCCAAGCCCATGCTTAAAGGCTATGGACACCTTTGAAGATGTTTTTTTTATAATTGCATTCTACAAATTCTGGATGGAATTTTTTTTTACATTGGTGTTTGTTAAAAATTTTCAACAGTTTTCACTTTCAGCACATCTATTGCTTTCTGCTTCACAATTAATCCGTCAGAGAGCGATTTATAGTTTCCTAACAGCTCATATACATTAATTGTAGCTAAATTTGTATCACTTTGATAAGAATTTATCTTAAAATGAGTGTGTATGAGTTGTCAGGACTGGAGTTCAGAGATAAGGGCTATGAACTGAGCCATCAGAGCTGCTCCCTAGTGGATTCACTGAGAATAGGGAAGCAATAGTCTGCAGATGCACTGGAAATGAAAACTGTAAAAGAAAAACTGTTGAAAATTGTTAATAAATAACTATTATTATTTTTTATTTTTTTGCCTAAAATGAGTAGAATGCAATTATAAAAAATTGTCCCCAAAGTTGTCCACAGTCTTTAATTTAACGGACCTAATGCAGATTTTTTTTAGCACCATACTGTTTGATGGGAATACTTAAAGGGATTTTCTGGAATTTAAATATTAATAACCTATCCTCAGAATAGGTCATCAATGTCTTTTTGCTGTTGGTCCAACCAGGGCCGGTACAAGGCAGGGGCCGAAGGAGCGGGTGCCCTGGGCGCTACCATTTGCGGACAGGAGGGGGGCGCAGGTGAAGTGCCAGCCACGGCCCCCCCTACATCATGCTGTGCCCCCCCATGTGCCCCCCCAACTAAAATGACCCCCCCACCCAAGTGAGCAGCCGCCGCCGGGCACAGGGAGATGAGCGCTTCCATTGCGCTCATCTCCATTGTAAACTGTCTGTGCCAGCGGAGGTGCAGGGGAGGGAGAGGCGTGTCCCTTCCCTTTCCTCTGATAGGCTGCAGGCAGGCACCGAAGTGGAGGAGAGGCCCCGCCCCCTAATTACTCCTGTTTACCTTTCTAAAGCTAAAGGACCTTTGATGATGTCATCACAGGTCCTGTAAGGGAACTGCACAGTGTAAAGTGTAGTTCCCAGGTTAGAACAGTGCATCTGCCAGGACCTGTGATGACATCATCTTCAACATCACAGGTCCTGCAGAATCTAGCAAAGGAACTGCACCAAAAATGGTGTAGTTCCTAGGTTTCAAAGGTACATCTGCCAGGACCTGTGATGACATCATCACAGGTCCTTCAACCCCTAACAGCAAGTATTAAAAGTTCACAAGCAGCTCTGTATTGATCCATACAGACTGGAATGGAGAGGTAAGAGGAGGTCCTCCACTTTTCATCATTTACCCCCCCCCCCCCTCCATGCCCTGTTTTTACTCATTGCTCACTCATGTATACTACTTCAGACAGTTACCACTACCTCATGTACCTCACAGTGACTATAATGCATAACTGACCACATATTTCTATAAACACTGCATCTACAGTATTATACCTTCTATGTGTCACATCAATACACTGCTCTGTATATATATATATATATATATATATATATACACACACATACATGCACACACACTGCATATATTACACAGTATTATACATGCAATATGTACAGATATATAGTATATACCGCAGTGCACTGATATGTGAGGTATGAGGTATAATAGATGCTGTGTGTACAGATATCAGTACACTTCTGTATATACTATATATGTGAGGTACGAGGTATAATAGATGCAGTGTGTACAGATATATAGTATATACAGCAGTGTACTGATATGTGAGGTACGAGGTGTCAATACACTGCTGTATTTACTATATACCTGTACACACTGCATCTATTATACCTCGTACCTCACATATTACACTACTGTATATACTGTATACACTGCATATATTATACCCCGTACCTCACATATCAGTACACTGCTGTATATACTATATACCTGTACACACTGCATCTATTATACCCTGTACCTCACATATCAGAACACTAGGGAATATACTATATACCTGTACACACTGCATCTATTATACCGCGTACCTCACATAACTGTACACTGCTGTATATAATATACATCTGCATCTATTATACCTCTTTTGTGTGCCAGGGCTGTTTTGTAATCCCATTCCGGCCCTGATGGCATAAATTATAAAACGCAGCAGCAAGAATAGTTCATGGAACAAAGGGAGGGGCTATAAAAGGGGAATGGGGGCCCAATTTAGATTCCTGCTATGGGGCCCAGTGATTTTTATGTATGCCCCTGGCTGCAGGCACTAGGCCGGCAGCCTATCAGAGGCCGGCGCAATGACGTCATCGTGCCGCCTGAGCCTTACATTACAGCGTGGGACACAGGAAGAGGCTGCATCGCATCGCTGACACTTAGGTAAGTATAAGTGTTTTTTTTTGTTTTTTTTTTACAATAGTGTTACTGGCACATTGGGGGGGCTTATTACAAAACTGGCACATGATGATGGGGGGGACTTTATACTGGCACATGATGATGGGGGGGAACTTTATAGTGTCTGTGACTTTCAAAGTCCCACAGTCCTTTGTTCTATTGCTTTAAGTATATTCTTGTTTTGAAACAACATTGATTCTTTCTTAAAAACGGGGGGGAGGGGGGGGGGGGGGCGCAGTTTGCCATCTTCGCCCTGGGCACCAAATGGCCTTGTCCCAGCCCTGGGTCCAACTCCCAGACTTAGGCCTATGATATCACGTTTGTCAGTTATATAACTTTTGTGCAGCTCAGTCCAAAAGTCAGTGCCTTAACCGCCTCCGGACCGCCTAACGCAGGATCGCGTTCTGGAGGCGGCAGCGCTGCGCAGAGTCACGCATATACGCGTCATCTCGCGAGACGCGAGATTTCGCTCAAAGCCGGCCCGCGCATGCGCATCACGGGCCGGCAAAAGTTAAAGAACAATTTCGTCACCAGCCTGCCAGCAACGATCATTGGCTGGCAGGCTGGCGATTTTCAAAAAAATGAATCACAAGCCATATAACAGATCATACAGTTGCAAGAAAAAGTATGTGAACCCTTTGGAATGATATGAATTTCTGCACAAATTGGTCATAAAATGTGATCTGATCTTCATCTAAGTCACAACAATAGACAATCACAGTCTGCTTAAACTAATAACACACAAATAATTAAATGATACCATGTTTTTATTGAACACACCATGTAAACATTCACAGTGCAGGTGGAAAAAGTATGTGAACCCCTAGACTAATGACATCTCCAAGAGCTAATTGGAGAGAGGTGTCAGCCAACTGAAGTCCAATCAATGAGATGAGATTGGAGGTGTTGGTTACAGCTGCCCTGCCCTAAAAAACACACACCAGTTCTGGGTTTTCCTTTTCACAAGAAACATTGCCTGATGTGAATGATGCTTTGCACAAAAGAGCTCTCAAAAGACCTACGATTAAGAATTGTTTACTTGCATAAAGCTGGAAAGGGTTATAAAAGTATCTCCAAAAGCCTCGCTGTTCATCAGTCCACAGTAAGACAAATTGTCTATAAATGGAGAAAGTTCAGCACTGCTGATACTCTCCCTAGGAGTGGCCGTCCTGTAAAGATGACTGCAAGAGCACAGCGCAGACTGCTCAATGAGGTGAAGAAGAATCCTAGAGTGTCAGCTAAAGACTTACAAAAGTCTCTGGCATATGCTAACATCCCTGTTAGCGGATCTACGATACGTAAAACACTAAACAAGAATTGATTTCATGGGAGGATACCACAGAGGAAGCCACTGCTGTCCAAAAAAAACAGTGTTGCACGTTTACAGTTTGCACAAGAGCCTGGATGTTCCACAGCAGTACTGGCAAAATATTCAGTGGACAGATGAAACCAAAGTTGAGTTGTTTGGAAGAAACACACAACACTATGTGTGGAGAAAAAGAGGCACAGCACACCAACATCAAAACCTCATCCCAACTGTGAAGTATGGTGGTGGGGGCATCATGGTTTGGGGCTGCTTTGCTGCGTCAGGGCCTGGACGGATTGCTATCATCGAAGGAAAAATGAATTCCCAAGTTTATCAAGACATTTTGCAGGAGAACTTAAGGCCATCTGTCCACCAGCTGAAGCTCAACAGAAGATGGGTGTTGCAACAGGACAACGACCCAAAGCATAGAATAAATCAACAACAGAATTGCTTAAACAGAAGAAAATACGCCTTCTGCAGTGGCCCAGTCAGAGTCCTGACCTGAACCCGATTGAGATGCTGTGGCATGACCTCAAGAAAGCGATTCACACCAGACATCCAAAGAATATTGCTGAACTGAAACAGTTCTGTAAAGAGGAATGGTCAAGAATTACTCCTGACCGGTGTTCACGTCTGATCTGCAACTACAGGAAAAGTTTGGTTGAAGTTATTGCTGCAAAAGGAGGTTCCACCAGTTATTAAATCCAAGGGTTCACATACTTTTTCCACCTGCACTGTGAATGTTTACATGGTGTGTTCAATAAAAACATGGTAACATTTAATTCTTTGTGTGCGTTATTAGTTTAAGCAGACTGTGATTGTCTATTGTTGTGACTTAGATGAAGATCAGATCACATTTTATGACCAATTTGTGCAGAAATCCATATCATTCCAAAGGGTTCACATACTTTTTCTTGCAACTGTATTAGTAAATATGATCTGTTATATGGCTTGTCTGCTCCTCTGCTGGTCCTTTTCGTCGGTTGGATCCAGCAGAGGAGCAGACTTCACAGTGAGTAGCACCAACACCACACTTTAGCCCCAGATCACCCCCTGCACCCCAATTAACCCTTTGATCACCCCTTTGATCGCCCCTGTCAATCACTTAGTGAAAGACAAAAAGTGATCAGTGTCGCCCAGCCCACCGCACCGCAGTCACTGATTCGCTGATTAGCGTATCGCTAATCAGCATTTGTACTTTTATAGTATCTGTAAGTGATCAAAACTGATCACGGTCAGATCTATAATAGTATTAGTGTCACTTTAGTTCGCCCTCCACCCAAAACGCAGTGTTTGCCCGATCAGGCCTGATCGGTCGCCCACACGTGCGTTCACCCACGCCCGCCCCACCGCAGTGACACAAAATATATATTTTTTGATCACTGCACATTCACTTTACAAGCACTGCGGCGATAAAAAAATCAGTTTTGATATTTTTTATCAACCGCAGCGGAATCCGGTACTTCGCTAGCCTCCCCTTTGTAAGACAGGCTTGCTTTTTTTCTTGGGTAGTCTCAGGGAATACCCCTAAATTTAGCAGTCCAAAATGTCAAACAGGGGGTATTCTTCTGAAGAGGCCTACAGGATTCTGACCCAGTCGGATGAGGAATGGGAACCCTCATCTGAAGAATCTAGCGGGTCAGAATATGAACCTGTAGAAAGCAGTGGCTCTCTGACCCAAAGTTCGGACGAGGAGGTGGAGGTCCCTGATAGAACCAGGCGTACCCGGCCCCGTGTCGCTAGACCACAGGTTATGCAGGATCCGCTTCACTGCGGAGCTCTTGGACTTAGTCGTGGCAGAGACAAACCGGTATGCCACACAATTTATATCCGCCAACCCGGGAAGCTATTATGCCCAGCCTTTCCGGTGGAAACCAGTCCAAGTTTCCGAAATGAAAATTTTTCTGGGCCTTCTCCTCAACATGGGTCTAACTAAAAAGCATGAATTGCGGTCATATTGGTCCACGAACCCGATTCATCACATGCCCATGTTCTCTGCTGCTATGTCCAGGGCACGATTTGAGGCCATCCTCCGTTTCCTGCATTTTAGCGACAACACCACCTCCCGTCCCAGAGGCCACCCAGCTTTTGACCGGCTCCACAAAATTCGGCCCCTCATAGACCACTTCAACCAGAAATTTGCAGATTTGTATACCCCCGAGCAAAACATCTGCGTAGACGAGTCCCAAATACATTTTACCGGGCGCCTTGGCTTCAAACAATACATCCCAAGCAAGCGTGCCCGGTATGGGGTCAAATTTTATAAGCTCTGTGAAAGGGCCACAGGCTATACCCACAAATTTCGGATCTATGAGGGAAAAGATCAGACCCGTGTCATTGAAAAGCCCCTCTCAGTCCACGACTATAATTTGCTCATGGGAGGGGTGGACTTCAATGACCAGATGTTGTCTCCGTATTTAGTTTCCCGACGCACCAGACGCTGGTATAAGAAGGTGTCTGTATATTTAATTCAATTGGCTCTGTACAATAGTTTTGTTCTCTACAGTAAGGCTGGGAGAACAGGATCCTTCCTCAAATTCCAGGAAGAGATCATCGAGAACCTCCTGTATCCAGAAGGTTCCGTGGCCCCATCCACCAGTGTAGTTAGCCGTCTACACGAGCGACATTTCCCCAGTGTCGTTCCTGGTACCTCAACCCAACCGTCACCCCGAAAAAGATGTTGTGTCTGTAGCAGGAGTGGAATAAGGCGTGACACCCGCTATTTCTGTCCTGACTGACCACCCTGCCCTATGCTTTGGAGAGTGTTTCCGGAAGTACCACACACAGGTACACCTAGCATAGGGATTGCATCTCACAGGACAGGCACACAGGGCTATTAGGGCCCTTTTACTCACAGCTGCTGCAAACCTCTCCTTTCACCTGGGATAAAGTGCATAACGTACTTCGCCACATCTTTGGGCGATTTGCGCTTTGCACATTGTCCCATGGGGAAGGAGAGGTTTGTTCTATAAAGGTAAAAAAAACTAAACAAAAAAAAAATTACCGTTAAGTAAAAAAGTTAACGTTCAGTTAAAAAAGTTAAAAAAAGTTTATATGTTCTGTTCAAAAGTTAATAAATTTATTGCGTTGCGGCCTGGTTTTTTCTTTTTTGTTTTGTTTTTTTTACCTTCCAGGTGGACCAACCGATCAACTAGCTGCAGCACTGATGTGCATTCTGACAGAAGCATTGCGCTGCTGTCAGATTACACGCAAGTCGGTGTACGCGGCGCTGCAAGACGAGATTTCTCCTCTGCAGTAAAAGATACGTTTGACGAGGCATATGAGGTGAGGAGGTGGCGGTGTTCATATACTTTGGCAAACACTTTGTATATATATATAAAAAAAAAAAAATCCCGGCAAGGATTTATTCATCCACATCGATTGATGTGAATGGAGAAATCTGGTTTGCCAGGGCAAACGATCTAAGTGGGTATGGATGTTGGGCGGAGCTCCTATGTCCTGGCAGACGCCTTTCCCCTCCTTTTTCTTTTTTTGGCAGAGATTTTTTCATCCACATTGATCGATGCGAATGAAGAAATCTGTGCCGTTCATTTTATTCTTTCAGCCCAGAGGCTGAACGGAAAAAAAAAATCTCATTACCCGTATGCTCAATATAAGGAGAATAGCAGGAACTCCTAATGCTGGGCATACATGTAATGATTGCGGAGACCCTCAAATGCCAGGGCAGTACAAACACCCCACAAATAACACCATTTTGGAAAGAAGACACCCCAAGGTATTCGCTGAGGGGCATATTGAGTCCATGAAAGATTGAAATTTTTGTCCCAATTTAGCGGAAAGGGAGACTTTGTGAGAAAAAAAATCAAAAAAATCAATTTCCGCTAACTTGTGGCAAATTTTTTTTTTCTATGAACTCGCCATGCCCCTCATTGAATACCTTGGGGTGTCTTCTTTCCAAAATGGGGTCACATGTGGGGTATTTATACTGCCCTGGCATTTTAGGGGCCCCAAAGCGTGAGAAGAAGTCTGGTATCCAAATGTCTAAAAATGCCCTCCTAAAAGGAATTTGGGCCCCTTTGCCCACCTAGGCTGCAAGAAAGTGTCACACATGTGGTATCTCCGTATTCAGGAGAAGTTGGGAAATGTGTTTTGGGGTGTCATTTTACATATACCCATGCTGGGTGAGAGAAATATCTTGGTCAAATGCCAACTTTGTATAAAAAAATGGGAAAAGTTGACTTTTGCCAAGATATTTCTCTCACCCAGCATGGGTATATGTAAAATGACACCCCAAAACACATTCCCCAACTTCTCCTGAATACGGAGATACCACATGTGTGACACTTTTTTGCAGCCTAGGTGGGCAAAGGGGCCCACATTCCATAGAGCACCTTTCGGATTTCACCGGCCATTTTTTACAGAATTTGATTTCAAACTCCTTACCACACATTTGGGCCCCTAGAATGCCAGGGCAGTATAACTACCCCACAAGTGACCCCATTTTGGAAAGAAGACACCCAAAGGTATTTGCTGATGGGCATAGTGAGTTCATAGAACTTTTTATTTTTTGTCACAAGTTAGTGGAATATGAGACTTTGTAAGAAAAAAAAAAAAATCATAATTTTCCGCTAACTTGTGACAAAAAATAAAAAGTTCGATGAACTCACTATGCCCATCAGCGAATACCTTAGGGTGTCTACTTTCCGAAATGGGGTAATTTGTGGGGTGTTTGTACTGTCTGGCCATTGTAGAACCTCAGGAAACATGACAGGTGCTCAGAAAGTCAGAGCTGCTTCAAAAAGGTTCACATTCACATTTTTGTACCATAGTTTGTAAACGCTATAACTTTTACCCAAACCATTTTTTTTTTACCCAAACATTTTTTTTTTATCAAAGACATGTAGAACAATAAATTTAGAGCAAAATTTATATATGGATGTCGTTTTTTTTGCAAAATTTTACAACTGAAAGTGAAAAATGTAATTTTTTTGCAAAAAAATCGTTAAATTTCGATTAATAACAAAAAAAGTAAAAATGTCAGCAGCAATGAAATACCACCAAATGAAAGCTCTATTAGTGAGAAGAAAAGGAGGTAAAATTCATTTGGGTGGTAAGTTGCATGACCGAGCAATAAACGGTGAAAGTAGGGTAGGTCAGAAGTGTAAAAAGTGGCCTGGTCTTTCAGGGTGTTTAAAGAGGACCTTTCACCGATTCTTACCCTATGAACTAACTATACAGACATGTGGAGCGGCACCCGGGGATCTCACTGCACTTACTATTATCCCCGGGCGCCGCTCCGTTCTCCTGATATGCACTCCGGTATCTCCGCTCACTAAGTTATAGTAGGCGGAGATACCAGTCCCTAAGTTATGGTAGGCGGAGTCTGCCCTAGCGCTGGCCAATCGCAGCGCAGAGCTCACAGCCTGGGAGGTTATTTTCTCCCAGGCTGTGAGCTCTGCAATGCGATTGACCAGCGCTAGGGCAGACTCCGCCTACCATAACTTAGGGAACGGAGATACCGGAGGACATAGCAGGAGAACGGAGCGGCGCCCAGGGATAATAGTAAGTGCGGAGAGATCCCCGGGCGCCGCTCCACATGTATGTATACTTAGTTCATAGGGTAAGAATCGGTGAAAGGTCCTCTTTAAGCTATGGGGGCTGAGGTGGTTAAAGATATGGATCTGAGAGATTATTTTACATCTAGATGGTATCTTTGGACTGTTCAACAGAAGAAAGTCATATTAATGATCCCTTTTCAACACTTTTATTGGATTGAAACATTGTCTACTTAAAACACGTATTCTCATACATATGAGTTTATTAGCTTTTGTCTATCGCCAGGTTATGACACAAGAAACAGAACACAGATTTGTCAGAACTGGTGTAAAGGAAAACTGTCTTAGTTGCCCATAGCAACCAATCAGATTCCACCTTTGGAAAATGAACGGTGGAATCTGACTGGTTGCTATGCAACAAAGCCAATTTTCCTTTACACCAGGGTTTTGATAAATGTCCCAAAGTATATTTACTGTACTTACTTATCTGACATGCGAACATAAGGGTCTTGACAGGGGTTTGCTGGGTAACATCGGAATCCGCCATAATAATTCCAACACATGGCATCTTCCCCACAATCATGTGTGTTGCTTTCACATTCATTTATGTCTAGAAATATATTAAATAGGGAAACGCATTTCTTTAATAATTGAAACAAAAATTTACCTCTGCACATTCAATATCTGTACTACGGACAGTGGACAAGCAGAAGGATGTCAACTTTTCTCAAGAGGTAGTTTTCAATAGTGTCCTTGAATATAATATTGAGTGCTTCATTACAGCTTTGCAAACGTTACCTTGAATTAGCAAATAATATTGCTTCATAAATATACAGTTTGAATTATATTTGAAAAGTAAATTGTGGATTTCTTAAGGGACTGTCTGGTCGATAAAAATTATGTAGAAAAAGCTGATAATGCTGTAAAAAAACATTAAGATGTCTAATTGGTGTCACTGTTTACCAACAAAAATGACTGCTCAGTCAATCACTGGCCATAGTGGTGATCTACCTAAGCCAGTGACTTGCTGAATGGTCATTTTCTGTGTATCAAGAGCCACAAGAAAGTAGGGACTGACGTGGACCAAAATAGGGATGATGGAGGATGATGGAAGATTGGAGATGCTTGTTTTTATTTTTACAGCATTTTGAACCATTTCAAAATATTTTTTATCAGCTTGACGATCCCTTTAATTCATTGTTTACGTTATTTCATTACATAAAAATTTTCTTTGTGCATTTCCAATCCATTTCCAAACAATATGCAAATTATTTTCTCAGAAAGGAAGTAAAGGAAAGAATTTTTTGTATGACTGTGGAATCTTTGTGTATTTTTTACATACTGTTATCTACCCAAACCTTTATGTTAATGTGTAAAGAAATTGTTGATAAAGCCATCATAATTATCAGTCCCAACAACAGAGTATTTACTATATTGTTTCATGATGTTTTCTTCTGAACCTACAATTTGAAAGTTAAATTACTTAAAGGGCATGTCTCATATATTAAAGTTGACTTCTATGAATTAGAGGTAAGTCTGTAGAAGACAAATAATGTGATTGTTCATTTTTTATAATGAAATGTATTTAATTGGTTTTAGGAAAATTCTCTGGGGATGGCCATATTGGAGATACACACTTCCTTCCTGTATTATCTATATAAAAATTGCATTAGGATGTACAGTACAGACCAAAAGTTTGGACACACCTTCTCATTCAAAGAGTTTTCTTTATTTTCATGACTATGAAGGCATCAAAACTATGAATTAACACATGTGGAATTATATACATAACAAACAAGTGTGAAACAACTGAAAATAAGTCATATTCTAGGTTCTTCAAAGTAGCCACCTTTTGCTTTGATTAATGCTTTGCACACTCTTGGCATTCTCTTGATGAGCTTCAAGAGGTAGTCCCCTGAAATGGTTTTCACTTCACAGGTGTGCCCTGTCAGGTTTAATAAGTGGGATTTCTTGCCTTATAAATGGGGTTGGGACCATCAGTTGTGTTGAGGAGAAGTCAGGTGGATACACAGCTGATAGTCCTACTGAATAGACTGTTAGAATTTGTATTATGGCAAGAAAAAAGCATCTAAGTAAAGAAAAACAAGTGGCCATCATTACTTTAAGAAATGAAGGTCAGTCAGTCAGCCGAAAAATTGGGAAAATTTTGGAAGTAAGGGCTATTTGACCATGAAGGAGAGTGATGGGTTGCTGCGCCAGATGACCTGGCCTCCACAGTCACCGGACCTGAAGCCAATCGAGATGGTTTGGGGTGAGCTGGACCGCAGAGTGAAGGCAAAAGGGCCAACAAGTGCTAAGCATCTCTGGGAACTCCTTCAAGACTGTTGGAAGACCATTTAAGGGGACTACCCCTTGAAGCTCATCAAGAGAATGCCAAGAGTGTGCAAAGCAGTAATCAAAGAAAAAGGTGGCTACTTTGAAGAACCTAGAATATGACATATTTTCAGTTGTTTCACACTTGTTTGTTATGTATATATATCCACATGTGTTAATTCATAGTTTTGATGCCTTCATAGTCATGAAAATAAAGAAAACTCTTTGAATGAGAAGGTGTGTCCAAACTTTTGGTCTGTACTGTATGTGCTTTATGGCAGCTGAAATGAATGCAAGTTAATTGATCTTCAGGAAGTACAAACCTCTCTCCAAGATATCAGGAAGTGGCAGGGGGATGCATACACCTGTACATAGCCTCGTCTGTATGTATAGTGTTACTGCCTAGGTCTCCAGCAGTACAATAGAACTGTCAGTATATCCCACCCCCTCTAATAATAATATGATGACTCTGCTCATTCTGTTTTTCTACACAGCAAAGTAGTCAAGTGAGCTGCAAATCTGTGAAAACTGTGCTCTAGCGGCCAGTGTAAAAAACTCACATAGAAATGGTAAAAAATGTGTAATAGAAACCTAATTATACATATTGCACCCTTTAAAAAATATACAAACCTTGACATGATCGAGTTCCAACAAGTTGATATCCTTCTGGGCATACACAGGAGAATCTTCCAGGCTCATTAACACATTGATATTGGCACAAGTAGGTAGATGTTCTGCATTCATCGATATCTGTTAAACAAGAAAGTTATGATGGGAACACTGACGATAAATGTGTTCATGTGTATTTGTCTTTCGGCAAGTTATTAGAAATAAATGACTGTGTTGAGGAAAAATAATGGCCCACAGTAATCAATGTGTTTACATGACTTTTCACTTTTACGCTCAACCTTGGTTTAATCATCAATGTGTCTTAAAGGGGTTGCCTGAGACCCTACAACCAGCTTTTGAGCTAATACTGCATCCCAAGTAATTTTATAATCTACAGGGTGGGCCATTTATATGGATACACCTCAATAAAATGGGAATGGTTGGTGATATTAACTTCCTGTTTGTGGCACATTCCTTTTTTCAATAGGAAGAGGGTCATGTGACACATCAAACTTATTGGGAATTTCACACGAAAAACAATGGTGTGCTTGCTTTTAACGTAACTTTATTCTTTCATGAGTTATTTACAAGTTTCTCTTTGTTTACAGCCATTGAAAAAAATTATGCCCACAGCGTAGCACTCGCCGCATGTCACTGGAGAGTGGCATTAGTCGAACATCCCTTCGGCGGATATTAGCTACTCACAAATGGCACCCTTACAAACTCCAGCTACTGCAGCATCTCAACGAGGATGACCCAGATCGGCGCACTGAATTTGCAGAATGGGCAAAACAAAAATTGGAACAGGACCCTCAGTTTACTCAGAATATTTTGTTCAGTGATGAGGCAAACTTTTATGTGAATGGTGAAGTTAACAAACAAAACCACCGCTATTGGTCTGACACTAACCCACATTGGATAGATCCCTCCAAGACTGTTGGAACAAAAAAATTGATGGTATGGTGTGGTATATGGGGTACAAAGATAGTGGGGCCATTCTTCATCAATGGAAACCTCAAGGCCACTGGATATGCAAAATTGCTACATGATGATGTGTTTCCCTCTTTATGCACTGAAGCTGGCACGTTCCCTGAGTTTTTCCAGCAAGATGGTGCACCACCGCATTATGGGTGTCAGGTCCAAGCATTCCTAGATGAACAGTTTCCTGGAAAGTGGATTGGTCGTCGTGGACCAGTTGAATGGCCCCCAAGGTCTCCCGATCTGACCCCCTTAGACTTTTATCTTTGGGGTCATCTGAAGGCAATTGTCTATGCTGTGAAGATACGAGATGTGCAGCACCTGAAACTACGGATACTGGAAGCCTGTGCTAGCATTTCTCCGGTGTTGCTATCAGTGTGTGAAGAGTGGGAGAAGAGGGTTGCATTGACAATCCAACACAATGGGCAGCACATTGAACACATTTTATAAGTGGTCAGAAACTTGTAAATAACTCATAAAAGAATAAAGTTACATTAAAACCAAGCACACCATTGTTTTTCTTGTGAAATTCCCAATAAGTTTGATGTGTCACATGACCCTCTTCCTATTGAAAAAACAAAAGTTGGATTCAAAATGGCCGACTTCAAAATGGCCGCCATGGTCACCACCCATCTTGAAAAGTTTCCCCCCTCACATATACTAATGTGCCACAAACAGGAAGTTAATATCACCAACCATTCCCATTTTATTAAGGTGTATCCATATAAATGGCCCACCCTATACTTCCTTTTCAAAATCTGTGCCATTCTCGAGATCTTTGGGTCAGCCAGAATTTCACAACATTCACCGACTTCACATAGACATTACCTCTTTAGCCTCAGTGCCAGAGAATGTGGAAGCCATCAAACCACCTGACCAATCAGGGGGCCATCTAAAACACGTTGCAGCACTTGCAAGCTCTCCATTCCCTAAAGTGTGCATGTGCTGCTTTTTATTTTTTGTCACAAGTTAGTGGAATATGAGACTTTGTATGGAAAAAAAATATATATAAAAAAAAATCATAATTTTCCGCTAACTTGTGACAAAAAATAAAAAGTTCCATGAACTCACTATGCCCATCAGCGAATACCTTAGGGTGTCTACTTTCCGAGATGGGGTTATTTGTTGGGTTTTCTACTGTCTGGGCATTGTAGAACCTCAGGAAACATGACAGGTGCTCAGAAAGTCAGAGCTGCTTCAAAAAGCGGAAATTCACATTTTTGTACCATAGTTTGTAAACGCTATAACTTTTACTCAAACCATTTTTTTTTTACCCAAACATTTTTTTTTTATCAAAGACATGTAGAACAATAAATTTAGAGAAAAATGTATATATGGATGTCGTTTTTTTTTCAAAAAAATTACAACTGAAAGGGAAAAATTTCATTTTTTTGCAAAAATATTGTTAAATTTTGATTAATAACAAAAAAAGTAAAAATGTCAGCAGCAATGAAATACCACCAAATGAAAGCTCTATTAGTGAGAAGAAAAGGAGGTAAAATTCATTTGGGTGGTAAGTTGCATGACCGAGCAATAAACCGTGAAAGTAGTGTAGGTCAGAAGTGTAAAAAGTGGTCTGGTCATTAAGGGTGTTTAAGCTATAGGGGCTGAGGTGGTTAAGGTAGACAGCCTAACTAAAGAGAATATCAAAATGCTGCAGAAATGTGTTTTGTGATGTGTTTTGTTGTTATTATTATTTACAGATGTATTAGAAATATTGTTGCCTAATTAATCATTCCTGCAGATATGCAAGGCACTAAATGGTTGTATAATGAAGACATATGGTCTATTATGGCAAATACAGTACAAGTCATCGACATGGGTCTACTGTTTAGGACCTTTTTAAATTAACCACAGTGAAGAGCCATGATGTAAAATTTCCTGCCCTCACGCTCACGGACTCCAGCCGCTGTCATGCCCCATATCTTGCTGGTTTCATGGAGTGGATTTGAGCACTGTTTTGTAGATATCAGGTGAAATTGCTTAATACAGACAACATAGTCATACTGTCTCATGAGTTCCCGTCAGAACAGTCGGCCAGAGCACCATGTAATACTACATGCAGCTGCTGTTGGAGAACTGTGTGGTCAGATGGTGATCGGCTGATTGTTGGGACAACTTTTTCTTATACAAGGAGTTTGCTTAATAAAGTTCACTGTACCCTAAAAATGTTATTAAATGTTACCCTTAAAGGTAAATCAAGGATTTTACTATTGATGTTCTATCTTCAGGAACGGCCATCAATATCTGCGAGACACTCTGTGTAATAGACACAGCTGGTTACTGCTCCCATTGAAGCGAAGCTGTGTAATTCTGCTTCTGACTTCTTGTACCCTAAAACAGCTGGTTGGCAGAGGTCCCTCGCCAAACAGATACTAGTAGCCTATCCTGTAGGCCATCAATTGTATAAAATCATGAACAACCCCTTTAATGAGATCGGTATGTAAAATAGTAAAAAGCAAAATAATTTCCAAAGCCTGACTTTTGTGCCAGAGATTTTTGTTGTGTTGGCCCCATCAATACACATGCCTTTAAATGTCACATGTGTTATCTGTTGAGATGAGATAAACTGGGAACATAAGTGTGTTTATTGCTTAATCATTTCTGTTTATTTGCTACACAGATGCAACATTAATGGAAACGCCTCGGCAGTTCAATATGATTCAACACAATTTGGTTAAAATGTGGAATTATTTACTCATTAGAAAAATCATTTTCAACCTGCCAATTTTTGTTTTGCAGTTTGCTGATAAAAAGATTCCTTTTCCTGCTACATGATAGTGAGAGTATTCCATCAGGAACTAATGAGCTGCACATTGAAGTGTATGTGTATTCTGAACCTACAAGTAAAATATAGTAGGGAATTGCTTAAAGCGGCTCTGGAGCTGTTGTAAAACTACAACTCCCACCATGCCCTGCTCTAGGCTAATAGCAGTAGACAGTAGGCTACAGCTGGGCATGCTGGGAGTTGTAGTTTTGCAACAGCTGGAGAGCCTCAGGTTGGCCATCCCTGTCCTACTATAATACATGTCAATGTACATTATCCATAGACAAGTCTGTAAATGACATCTATCTTATCACTACATTTAGATGCCATGTGTCGGTCTTAAATTTATACTCCTATGTCCACTATTGATTGACTTATATTTAGTGCTTCCCCTGTCTTTAAAAAGAAGTTCATCAGCAGCTGCAGTGTGCATTATATGTGCTGTACCCCAGCTGTTGCGGAACAACATAATACACGTCCCAGTTGCTCCAAACTGGGCGATTAAATTTTTTTTTAAATAATCTGTTTCTTGTATCTCAATCAAACAGTGGTGGAAAGGAAGCTCTGCTTATTCTAGGTTCTGCAGCAGCTGAGTTGTGTAGTTGAAGGAATGTGCCCCAACCAAAAATTATTAAGAATAGTAGAAGTCCCTTCGGAGTTCAAGGACAACCACTGTCCGTTCGGAGAATATGAACATTCCTTGCTTGGTGATCCAACTATGAGCTGTCAAGCAATGGCTTTCACCCTGCTGGTCTCAGGTCATCCACATATTACCATGCCTACTATGTAATGAATCATTTCCCCCTGAATTTATTTTTTTCCAGGTCTGTTTTCATGGAAAGGTATCTGTCACTGTACAACAGCTATCAGCCAATTGCTGCATCAGCTCCCATATTGAAGGGTCTGCCTGTTATGTGACAACTCTCTTTAATCATATATACATATACAATTTAAACAGGACTATAAAGTATTTTTTAAAAAAAAACACCAAATACATACGTTAAGAAATACCTAAAATGGAGGATAATTACCTTCACAATTGACTCTGTCTCTGCTCAGTTCATAGCCTGGATTACATTGACAGATGTATGAGCCAATCATATTATAGCATTCCTGTGCGCAGGGACTACTGGTGCTACATTCATCAACATCTGAAGATTTAGAAACACATTTTCATGTTTATTTATTATGTCATTTCATATATTATACACTGAGCAAAAATATAAACGCAACCCTTTCGGTTTTGCTCCCATTTTGCATGAGCTGAACTCAAAGATCTGAAACATTTTCTACATACACAAAAGACCCATTACTCTCAAATATTGTTCACAAATCTGTCTAAATCTGTGTTAGTGAGCACTTCTCCTTTGCCGAGATAATCCATCCCACCTCACAGGTGTGGCATATCAAGGTGCTGATTAGACAGCATGAATATTGCAGAGGTGTGCCTTAGACTGCCCGCAATAAAAGACCACTCTGAAATGTGCAGTTTGATCACACAGCACAATGCCACAGTTGTCGCAACGTTTGAGGGAGCGTGCAATTGGCATGCTGACTGCAGAAATGTCTACCAGAGCTGTTGCCCGTGCAATGAATGTTCATTTCTCTACCATAAGTCGTCTCCAAAGGCGTTTCAGAGAATTTGGCAGTACATCCAACCGGCCTCACAACCGCAGACCACGTGTAACCACACCAGCCCAGGACCTCCACATCCAGCATGTTCACCTCCATGATCGTCTGAGACCAGCCACCCGGACAGCTGCAGCAACAATCGATTTGCATAACCAAAGAATTTCTGCACAAACTGTCAGAAACTATTTCAGGGAAGCTCATCTGCATGCTTGTCGTCCTCATCAGGGTCTGGACCTGACTGCAGTTAGTCATCGTAACCGAATCGAGTGGGCAAATGCTCACATTCTATGGCGTCTGGCACGTTGGAGAGGTGTTCTGTTCACAGATGAGTCCCGGTTTTTACTGTTCAGAGAAGATGGCAGACAGCGTGTGTGGGTGAGCGGTTTGCTGACATCAACGTTGCGGATCAAGTGGCCGATGGTGGCGGTGGTGGGGTTATGGTATGGGCAGGCGTATGTTATGGACAATGAACACAGGTGCATTTTATTGATGGCATTTTGAATGCACAGAGATACCGTGACATGATCCTGAGGCCCAATGTTGTGCCGATCATCCATGACCATCACCTCATGTTGCAACATGATAATGCACGGCCCCATATTGCAAGGATCTGTACACAATTCCTGGAAGCTGAAAACATCCCAGGTCTTGCATGGCCAGCATATTCACCGGACATGTCACCAATTGAGCATGTTTGGGATGCTCTAGATCGGTGTATACGACAGAGTGTTCCAGTTCCTGCCAATATTCTGCAACTTCGCACAGCTATTGAAGACGAGTGGGCCAACATTCCACAGGCCACAATCAACAACCTGATCAACTCTATGCGACGGAGATGTGTTACACTGCGTGAGGCAAATGGTGGCCACACCAGATACTGACTGGTTTTCTGACCCCCCCAGTAAGGCAAAACTGTGCAACTGTGCACATTTCAGAGTGGTCTTTTATTGTGGGCAGCCTAAGGCACACCTGTGAAATATTCATGCTGTCTAATAATCACCTTGATATGCCACTCCTGTGAGGTGGGATGGATTATCTCGGCAAAGGAGAAGTGCTCACTAACACAGATTTAGACAGATTTGTGAACAATATTTGAGAGTAATGGGTCTTTGTGTATGTAGAAAATGCTTCAGATCTTTGAGTTCAGCTCATGCAAAATGGGAACAAAACGGAAAGTGTTGCGTTTATATTTTTGCTCAGTGTATATAATATCATAGAAACATTCAGCTAAAACTTTAACCCCTTAGTGACCAGCCTGTTTTGGGCCTTACTTACCAAGCGTCTTTCTTCCTTTTTTCATCATTGTGTTCCAAGAGCTATAACTTTTTTATTTTTCATCTATATAGCTTTATGAGGGCTTCTTTTTTGCGGGACAAGTTGTATTTTCTAATGGCACCATTTTGGGGTATACATAACTTTCTGATTAACTTTTATTAACTCTTTGGGAAAAACAGCAACTGCCACTGCGTTTTTACATTATAAATTTTACGGCGTTAATTTTTTGGTATAAATAACATATTATATTTATTCTCTGGGTCAGTACAATTACAGTGATACCAAATACATATATATTTTTTTTTACGTTTTACAACTTTTTTGCAATAAAACATCTTTTTTTTTTAAAGAAAAAAAATGTTTTTGCGTTGCCGCTTCCCAAGACATATAACTTTTTTCTTTTTCTTTCTATGTAATTGTGTGATTGGCATAATTTTGGAGTAAATGGCACTTGTTGATCGCTTGTTATTAAGTTTATTTGGTGGCATTAGTTAGCAATTCTGTAATTTTTTTTATTTATTTTTTCGGCGTTCACCATAGGGGGTAATTTACATGATATTTATGTAGTCCGGATCGTTACAGACATGGCAATACCAAACATATGGGGGAGATTTTTTTTGCAATTTTTTTCATTAAAAAGCGTTTTTTCAATGAAAAAAAGGTTTTTTTTTTAATGGGATTTTTTTTTACTGTATAAATGTGTTTTTTTTTAACTTTTTTTTACAACTTAATAGTCCCACAAGGGGACTATAACAGAAAGCTTTCTGATTGATTTTAAAATGCAATGCATTATCCCTATAGTGCATTGCATTTTAATGTCAGTGTATTCTGACATTGACCAGTTGGCTGCACCAGAGAGGCACAGCCTGCTGGAAACTACTCAAGGCGGGCCTGGTGCCTACATCAGACCCCTGCCAGCCTTCACACACGTCGGCACCCCGCGATCGCATTTGCGGGGTGCCGATGGGAGACAGAGGTAGTCCGCTCCCTCTGTCCGCACTTTTTTGATGTGGCATGTAAAGTGTTAAACAGCCCAGATCGGCACTCCTGCTGGTCTGGGATGTTAGAGCAGAGCCGCAGATCTCATGTGAGAGCCAGGCCCCCGCTCCCCGCTGCACGGGGGACCCGTGCAGCGCATAAACTGGGCCGCCATAAAACAGCGGCGGCCCAGCCTAAGGCCCCTTAGTGACCGCCATAAAAAGGCATATGGGTGATCACTAAGGGGTTAAACAATAGAGATACAACAAAGATTAGTAGTACAAGATTTTGATAAATAAATAAAAAAGGCGGTGTGTTAACGCACCCTTCCCTCTTTTGATATGCACAATTGTGACAGCTAATCTTCTCCTACTCCTCAATCTACCTCATATAATCCACATATTAATAAAATAACTATTTCAAAGCAAGCCCTCTTCCTTCAAGGTCCAAAAAAGCCAATTTTGAGATGCTTAAAAGACATGAGTTGCCGTCATTGTGTCATGAAGTGGCAGTCATCATGAGACCTTTACCCAGGTTTCCATACTACCAGTCCATGACCTCCTTGCCATTGCGAAGTTCATAGTGTGTTGGATAAAACAAGGCTCCAGAAAGAGAGATTTATTTGGGATTATTCATAGGAAATACAGTAGATATACCCTGTAGCCAAAAGTATGAAGGAACCTGAACATAACATTCATATGAGCTTGCAGAACATCTAAATTAAGAACCATGTTAATTAACATGTAGTTGATCCCCCCTTGCTGTTGTTGGAATGATCCATTTCTTTCGAGAATGCTTTTATTTAGATTTTGGATTATGACTGAGGAACTCCATGTTCATTTGATCACAAGAGCATTAAAGTGGCCATTCACTTTAGAAAAATGTTGACAATTCCATTGTCTGCCATTGGGAAACAAGACTGGACATTCAGCTTCACCGATTCTTTGTTCCCCTGGAAAACGAGTAGCATCTGCCAAATGACACAGATTGTTGTCTGATTTAGAAGGCACGGATGCTTAGTAATAAGGCCACATGTATATTTGGCATGCTTAACAAATTTTTCAATAGGGCCTGATTCAGACGGACGTATTCTTCATCCATGTGCGCAATACACTGCACACGAACTGCACATGGACCCATACAAGTCAGTAGTGCAATTTATAACTCTGTTTTTCCACACAGACTGAGGTTCCATGTAGAGAAAGTGAGGACCTGCTCTATTCTGTCTCTGGGAACATGGACCTGGAGACCGTTGGAGACATTGGATTGTCTTCTGTAGTCACTAAATCTGTGTGAAAAACATGGCCCAGACCATTATTGCTCCCCCACAATTCTTTACACCTGGTAGAAGTGTCCTATGTATATCTACCACCAAAACTAGAATAAGTCATCAAGCTCTTAGATGGTGAATAGAGATGAGCGAAATTCTCAAAAATTCGTTTTGGCCGGTTTGCCGAATGCTCCGAAAAAAATTGCTTCAATCTGAATATATTTGTGGCGAATCGCGATAAAAAACATATATTTCCTGGCTGCAGAGAGCCTTTATAGTGGTGTAGAACACTGTGCCTTGCAGTAACATGCATAGGAGTCTGCTGGGGTAGTGAAATAATACTGTGAGTCAGTATGACATGTACAGTGGGATGCTAAAGTTTGGGCAACCTTGTTAATCGTCATGATTTTCCTGTATAAATCGTTGGTTGTTACGATAAAAAATGTCAGTTAAATATATCATATAGGAGACACACACAGTGATATTTGAGAAGTGAAATGAAGTTTATTGGATTTACAGAAAGTGTGCTATAATTGTTTAAGCAAAATTAGGCAGGTGCATAAATTTGGGCACTGTTGTCATTTTATTGATTCCAAAACCTTTAGAACTAATTATTGGAACTCAAATTGGCTTGGTAAGCTCAGTGACCCCTGACCTACATACACGGGTGAATCCAATTATGAGAAAGAGTATTTAAGGGGGTCAATTGTAAGTTTCCCTCCTCTTTTAATTTTCTCTGAAGAGTAGCAACATGGGGTCTCAAAACAACTCTCAAATTACCTGAAGACAAAGATTGTTCACCATCATGGTTTAGGGGAAGGATACAGAAAGCTGTCTCAGAGATTTCAGCTGTCTGTTTCCACAGTTAGGAACATATTGAGGAAATGGAAGACCACAGGCTCAGTTCAAGTTAAGGCTCGAAGTGGCAGACCAAGAAAAATCTCGGATAGACAGAAGCGACGAATGGTGAGAACAGTCAGAGTCAACCCACAGACCAGCACCAAGGACCTACAACATCATCTTGCTGCAGATGGAGTCACTGTGCATCGTTCAACCATTCGGCGCACTTTACACAAGGAGAGGCTGTATGCGAGAGTGATGCAGAGGAAGCCTTTTCTCCGCCCACAGCACAAAAAGTGCCGCTTGAGGTGGGCTAAAGCACATTTGGACAAGCCAGCTTCATTTTGGAATAAGGTGCTGTGGACTGATGAAACTAAAATTGAGTTATTTGGCCATAACAAGGGGCGTTATACATGGAGGAAAAAGAACACAGCATTCCAAGAAAAACACCTGCTACCTACAGTAAAATATGCTGGTGGTTCCATCATGCTGTGGGGCTGTGTGGCCAGTGCAGGGACTGGGAATCTTGTCAAAGTTGAGGGACGCATGGATTCCACTCAGTATCAGCAGATTCTGGAGGCCAATGTCGAGGAATCGGTGACAAAGCTGAAGCTGCGCCGGGGCTGGATCTTTCAACAAGACAATGACCCTAAACACTGCTCAAAATCCACTAAGGCATTTATGCAGAGGAACAAGTACAACGTTCTGGAATGGCCATCTCAGTCCCCAGACCTGAATATAATTGAAAATCTGTTGTGTGACTTAAAGAGAGCTGTCCATGCTCGGAAGCCATCAAACCTGAATTAACTAAAGATGTTTTGTAAAGAGGAATGGCCCAAAATACCTTCAACCAGAATCCAGATTCTCATTGGAACCTACAGGAAGCGTTTAGAGGCTGTAATTTCTGCAAAAGGAGGATCTACTAATATTGATTTCATTTCATTTTTGTGGTGCCCAAATTTATGCACCTGCCTAATTTTGTTTAAACAATTATAGCACACTTTCTGTAAATCCAATAAACTTAATTTCACTTCTCAAATATCACTGTGTGTGTCTCCTATATGATATATTTAACTGACATTTTTTATCGTAACAACCAACGATTTATACAGGAAAGTCATGACGATTAACAAGGTTGCCCAAACTTTCGCATCCCACTGTAGATGACAGGCGTCGCTCATAGAATCACTGCACACTTCACTTATTTGGGCAGTGATTCTATCACCTCACCCCCTTGCAAATCAGCCAAGCAGTCTGAGCTCCAAGTCATGCAGCAGTCTCTTCTGCTTTTTGATGACTCTGCTGGCAGGGTTTCCGAGGGCCGTCCACATAGCTCTGCTCTAGAAGTGGAAGAGATTGAGTGCACTGATGCCCAACCACTTATGTTTCAGGATGTCGACAGCAGGCTGTATTGAAACTCATCTGTTTGGGGGGAAAACACCACACGGCGCAGGAGCTGTGGACGAGCATGGAACAACAGACCGATGAGTGGTTGGTGCCACTGAGCCTCAAGCCCGGCCTGGTGGTGTGTGATAATGGGTGAAATCTTGTAGCAGCTCTGGGCCTAGCCGGTTTGACGCACATCCCTTGCCTGGCGCATGTGCTGAAATTGGTGGGCCAGAGGCTCCTGAAAAATTACCCCGATATGTCAGAGCTGCTGCAGAAAGTGCGGTCCGTCTGTGCACACTTTCGGCGTTCTCACCCTGCTGCTGCTCGCCTGTCTGCGCTGCAGCCTAACTTCGGCCTTCCCACTCACCGCCTAATATGCGACGTGCCCACAAGGTGGAACTCCACCTTGCACATGCTGGAGAGACTGTGTGAGCAGCAGCAGGCCATAGTGGAGTTTCAGCTGCAGCACGCATGGTGATTCGCTCTGCGGAACAGCACCACTTCACCACCAACGAGTGGGCCTCCATGCGGGACGTGTGTGCCGTGTTGCGCTGTTTCGAGTACTCCACCAACATGGCCAGTGCCCAGGGGCGTAACTAAAGGCTCACCACCCCCTTCCCTCAGTGCTTTATGGCAAGGGGCAGGGGTGCACCTAGCCTTTCTGGTGCCTGAGGCAAAACTTGAAACATTCCCCCATGCCAAATTCTCAACCTAACCCATTCCCTCCAGTCCTACTGTTAAAGGGGTTGTCCTCTTTTTACTACTGATGACCTATCCTAAAGATAGGTCATTAATATCAGACCGGCAGGGGAGCCGGGAGATCAGCTGTTTGAAGAGAGGGCAGTGCTGATATGAGAGCTGCTTTCTCTGCTCTGTTCACCTGCTCACCGCAGCAATTGCAGTGGTGAGCAGGTGAACAAAGTAGAAAAGGCAGTGCTCGTATGAAAAATAAAGTGGACACTCCCTTTAAAGACATACTTGGAAAACATTACATACAGCGCTACATAACATACAGGGTAATACAGCCCCACATATGTACCTCTTCCATCCAGTGATGTCTCCTCTGATGTAGATATCCTCTTTCCTCCTGTTCTCTTTCAGACCAGACTGCCATGGTGACTTCTTTCAGCTGCGTCTCGTCTCTGCAGAGTTTAACAAACAGACATCTTACTTTGCTACTTTTCCATCATCCTCCTCACCTTTTCAACACCCCAGTCTGCCCCCCCCCCCCCCCCCCCGATCCCCAATACTGTACTATAGAAACAGTCCCCCTGAAAATACTGGTACCACACAGATAGTGCGCCAGTACAAAAAAATACCCCCTTACCTTTCAGATCAGACCCACATATCAAACCCCAGATGAGACCCCCCTATCTCAGACCAGACCCCCTTTAGACCTCTGTCAGACCCCATATCAGACCCCCATTAGACCTCAATGTCAGACTCTGCCCCAATATCAGACCTCAGATAAGACCCCTATTAGACCTCCAGACCCCCTTATACCTCAGACCAGACCTCCAGACCACCATTTGACCTCCAAACTCCCATATCTGACCCCTATTAGACTTCTAGACCCCCACTCAGACTTCCATTAGACTTCCAGACACCCATTCAGACCCCCATTAGACCTCCAGACCCCAAATCGGACCCCCATTAGACCTCCAGACCCACAATCAGACCCCCATTAGAACTCCAGACCCCATTAGACCTCCAGACCCCCATTAGACTTCTCTAGACCCCAGTCAGACCCTTCAGACCCCCAGTCAGACCCTTCAGACCCCTAATCAGACCCCCAATCAGACCCCCAATCAGACCCTTTAAACCCCCAATCAGACCCTTTAAACCCCCAATCAGAACCTTCAGACCCCCAATCAGACCCTTTAGGATCCTAATCAGACCCTTCAGACCCCTAATTAGACCACCAATAAGACCCTTCAGACTCCCAATCAGACTCTTTAGACCCCCAATCAGATCCTTCAGACCCCCATTCAGACCCTTAAGGCCCCTAATCAGACCCATCAGACCCCTTATCAGACTCTTCAGACCACCAATCAGACCCTTAAGACCCCCATATCAGATCTCAGATCAGACTATAAAATAAATAAACAAACTTAACTCTCCTGCTGTGCCGCTCCTCCTCCGGTCAGGCTGTCTCCTGGGCTCTCATCTTTTCTCAGGTCCCATGCTGCAGTCACCTGACCTCCTGCAGCGTCAGATCAGAGTGCGCTATGTACGTCCTGATGCTGCAGGCAGCCAGGAAAGAGCAGCACCGGCCCCGGGAAGAACGAGCAGGAGAAGGGGTAAGTACTGTACAGCGCTCACAGCGCTTCTCTCCCCCTCCTCCTGCAGACTAGTGAGAGCTTTCCTTATGGAAGCGCTCACTAGTATTCCCTTTATAAGATGCAGTGCATCTTATAAAGGGAAATATACAGCACCACTGACTTAGGGGCCCGGTCGCAACGTCTGTGTCTTACATAGTTTTGAGCATATTGGATCCATGCTTTTGGGTCAGTAGAGGTGCACTGCTTGGAATTCAAGAATAGAGATCGTCAGGGTTTAGTATACACCTTACTGTGCAAACTGGAAACTCAGTGCCTGCTACCACCAAATCTTGCTACCGGTCTTTTGCAGTCACCCAAGGGTTTTTGACCACCTGTCTACTCTGGAATCTAGTGGCAGACGGTGATAGCTTCCTCTTCTGTCCCGGTAGTGCAGACAGTGTTCCTTTAACTTTGAACTTGTGAACTATGCTTCCAGCTGTTTCTCTAAAAAATTCTGTGCCTTTGCTATTATTTGTATGCTTTTTTGTTTGTTTGTGCAAAGCAATGATTTCCTAAATTTTTTGACTGTCATCTTCTAATATGCCATCAAACATCACAGTAAACAACCCTCTAGCCAGTCAAGGTGTTTGATGTGTTTTATCTCAAGCATACCACATGCAGACCTAGATTAGTTGCATCAGGTGTGTTTGAGACAACAACTGATTTTCAAATTTGAGCTCTTATGAGGGATTATATTCAGAGGTTTGAATAATTTTCACACTGAAATCGTCATTAGAAGTGGAATTTTGTGCTGAATGAAGAAACCAATTGTTATATTAATTATGTAGAACTATTAAATTTGGCAAATAAACCTAATTTGCAATGGGGGTTGAACAATTTTGATTGCAACTGTAGAGATGTTAGGTTTACGTAGGCTAGTTACACTTATGTGTTAAAGCTATCCGGCAGGAGTTCCCTTCCAGAGCCTGTTTTGAACACTATAGTGAGTGAAATAAAAAAAATTAAGTTTGAGGAAGGGTTGTCCATGGAGCCACCCTGCCCATCTTTCAAATTAAGCAAATGCCAGAGGGCTTCCCCATGATAGGCCAAAACATGCTAGATTTGTGCCCTGGATGTTTTGTCCAGGTTCCTGAAAGTATTGGCCCTGCACAACTGTACCACAGTCCTCAGAATAGCGATACAGTTGAATAGTGTGGCGGTACACAGGAACCCGGCCCCACCATTCACTCTAATAGACCACTATGCCTGAAAAAATAAGACTGCGCAGGTGATCACAAAGTGGTGACATCATTGCGACCCCCAGTGCCAGGCCTCAGGCAATTGTGACATCGTTCCAGGATGCAGGAGGTGCCTGGATTGTGGGCAACTCAGACCACAAGCTAGAAGAGGCCTGTGGCCTACTTTGCAGATGGGAGCAGCATTCACGTAAGTTTTTTTTTTCCACTTTTGTTGCAATATGGGGGAAAGGGGGCAGTATAACTTCTGCAGAGGAGTGTCTTGGCTGTAATCCTAAATTATGTCCTGTTTAAAAGGTCAGATGTTGACTTATAGGATAGCTCCAGTCACCTAATTTGGAAAGAGACCTATTTTGCATGCATTCTATGAGGACAACCTTATTACAACATTGTGCCCATTCTACACTGCGTGCAGAATTATTAGGCAAATGAGTATTTTGACCACATCATCCTCTTTATGCATGTTGTCTTACTCCAAGCTGTATAGGCTCGAAAGCCTACTACCAATTAAGCATATTAGGTGATGTGCATCTCTGTAATGAGAAGGGGTGTGGTCTAATGACATCAACACCCTATATTAGGTGTGCATAATTATTAGGCAACTTCCTTTCCTTTGGCAAAATGGGTCAAAAGAAGGACTTGACAGGCTCAGAAAAGTCAAAAATAGTGAGATATCTTGCAGAGGGATGCAGCACTCTTAAAATTGCAAAGCTTCTGAAGCGTGATCATCGAAAAATCAAGCGTTTCATTCAAAATAGTCAACAGGGTCGCAAGAAGCGTGTGGAAAAACCAAGGCGCAAAATAACTGCCCATGAACTGAGAAAAGTCAAGCGTGCAGCTGCCAAGATGCCACTTGCCACCAGTTTGGCCATATTTCAGAGCTGAAACATCACTGGAGTGCCCAAAAGCACAAAGTGTGCAATACTCAGAGACATGGCCAAGGTAAGAAAGGCTGAAAGACGACCACCACTGAACAAGACACACAAGCTGAAACGTCAAGACTGGGCCAAGAAATATCTCAAGACTGATTTTTCTAAGGTTTTATGGACTGATGAAATGAGAGTGAGTCTTGATGGGCCAGATGGATGGGCCTGTGGCTGGATTGGTAAAGGGCAGAGAGCTTCAGTCCGACTCAGACGCCAGCAAGGTGGAGGTGGAGTACTGGTTTGGGCTGGTATCATCAAAGATGAGCTTGTGGGGCCTTTTCGGGTTGAGGATGGAGTCAAGCTCAACTCCCAGTCCTACTGCTAGTTTCTGGAAGACACCTTCTTCAAGCAGTGGTACAGGAAGAAGTCTGCATCCTTCAAGAAAAACATGATTTTCATGCAGGACAATGCTCCATCACACGCGTCCAAGTACTCCACAGCGTGACTGGCAAGAAAGGGTATAAAAGAAGAAAATCTAATGACATGGCCTCCTTGTTCACCTGATCTGAACCCCATTGAGAACCTGTGGTCCATCATCAAATGTGAGATTTACAAGGAGGGAAAACAGTACACCTCTCTGAACAGTGTCTGGGAGGCTGTGGTTGCTGCTGCACGCAATGTTGATGGTGAACAGATCAAAACACTGACAGAATCCATGGATGGCAGGCTTTTGAGTGTCCTTGCAAAGAAAGGTGGCTATATTGGTCACTGATTTGTTTTTGTTTTGTTTTTGAATGTCAGAAATGTATATTTGTGAATGTTAAGATGTTATATTGGTTTCACTGGTAAAAATAAATAATTGAAATGGGTATATATTTGTTTTTTGTTAAGTTGCCTAATAATTATGCACAGTAATAGTCACCTGCATACACAGATATCCCCCTAAAATAGCTAAAACTAAAAACAAACTAAAAACTACTTCCAAAAATATTCAGCTTTGATATTAATGAGTTTTTTGGGTTCATTGAGAACATGGTTGTTGTTCAATAATAAAATTAATCCTCAAAAATACAACTTGCCTAATAATTCTGCACTCCCTGTAGAGTGTAGGGAAAATAAATGCTATACACACTTGTTAGATTATTGCAAAAAAGAGTCACCCCCTTTTAGAAAAGGTTAATTTTAAAATACAAAGGAAAACAAAGTACTGAACTTACCTACACAGCTGTAATTATTAGGAGCCAGCTGAAAGCCTGGGTTACACTGGCAATAATATGAACCAAGTGTGTTCACACAGTGATGGTGACAAAATGAAGACATTGAACATTCATCGATATCTGCATTGCGATATAGACAAAAAAAAAAGTATATATGTTCTGTATTATAGTATTATTTAATGCAATTATAAAACTGGTAGAATAAACCAATGTGATGTATACAAGAAGGTTGTGCTACAAGTTAGGGCAGTTTCACTTGGTCATAAGAGGGGCACATTCTATTGCCTATATTATGCAACATCCAACCCCCAGTGGTTCTGCTGAGCCAAACCTAAATCACTACAACTTCTGCTCAGTAGAACATTGTATGGAAGCCCATGCTACAGCCATACAAACAATAAGATGAGGCTGTTTTATGGTTGTGTGAAACCGGCTATAAGATAAGTAGAATCTGAAAAAATACAAACAATCAATGTTATGATTATTAAAAGTAAGATTTTTTAACATGTGAACATGCGATCGCTTAATTGTTTGTACCATACACCACAATACTTTTGTATTGCAGTGTATTGTGATTTTACAGGCATTCTATTACACACTGCCTTAGGCAGGGTGTAACAGGGGTCTTAGAATGGCAGACCTTCGGACATTCACAAGGCCTTGGCCTCCATGACAACAGCTTGGAACCATGCAATTACGGTGTGGGGAGGGCCAGCTCCCTCCATCTAAGGGCTCATGCACACAAATGTGTGCTGGCCGTTCTGTGCATTGGGGACCGCAATTTGCGGTCCTAAAAGCACGGGCCCCTTCCATGCGGTTGCCACAGACAGATCCAGACCCATTCAATTGAAAAAAACTTAACATGTTCCTTCCGGACTGTTTGCGGGCTGCAATAAGGGCACAGCAGGGCAATGACCGTGTGCATGAGCCCTAACTATTCATATGCTGTAGCATCTGAGTGGATAAACAGCTGGGACCTGAGTTATCTCAGCTGCAGATAAGTGTCAGTTGTGTAACAGCTGGTGTCAGCTTGTGAACCCGCTCCATACACTCCCTGCACACAAAGTACAGTTAAGAGTCCATTCACACGTCCGTAGTGTATTGCAGACAAGAATAGGACTTGTTCTATTTTTTCGGGAACCGAGGACTGGAAGTACGGAGCCGCGGAATGGAAATGCGAATGCGGACAGCACAATGTGTGCTGTCAGCATAATTTCCGTCCCCATTGAGAATAAATGGGTCCGCAGCCATTCCGCAGAATTGCGGAAAGAATGTGGACCCATTCTACGGACGTGTGAATGGACCCTAAGGCTGGGTTCACATCACGTTTTTGTCTTACATTTAACAAAAAATAAATAAAAATATATATATATATATATATATGTTAAAAGGATGCCTCCAAAGAATGCATTATGGCGGCATCTGTCACCATAGAGTTCCATTGTGAATAACGTTTATGTGTTTTTTTGCAGGATAAAAACGCGTAGTGCACTATGGTTTTGCATCCTTTTCTTTCCCAAATGTATATATATATAATGTAAGACAAAAACGTGATGTGAACCCAGCCTAAGCTGTTTCATGGAAAGAGATGAATAGAACAGATTTGATAACATAAATTGCTAAAAAGAATTGCAGCAGTTTCTAAAATTAGTATAGCAAAATTATTTTTCTAGTAAGACAATGCACAGAGAACACACATAGGGTACTGGATGACAGTTTGTAAAGGAACATAAAAAGAACATAGAAAGACATTGGAGGGACAAGTTGGGAGAGTTAAGGAGTTAAGGGAATGTATCAACTATAATTTGTTTTAATAATTAAAACTAGATAATAATGCATTTTTTTTTTGTCTGATTGTAGATTTTTTTTGTTCTATTTTCTGTACATAATTATGGGGAAATCTATCTTGCCTAAGCTGCTGTTAGCAGCAGTTCAGAGATGCAGCATGCATTACTGCAGCTGCATGCATCATGGGAAAGTGTAGACTGTTGACTTCTATGATCAAGAGTTCTAGGCATGCTATGTGACCTTTGTAGAGGTTTTTCCTATTTTGTTGTGTTGCAGCTTTGGGCTATAATAAGTAAATTCAAATTGCCACCATCAATCTGAAAACAGAATTTTAGAAATGTATTTAGATGTAAGGAAAAACTAAAATTTCACATGGACATAAGAATTCAGACCCTTTGCTATGATGCTTGAAATTTAGGTCTGGAGGCCACCAATTTCCCTTGGTTATCTTTGAGATGTTTCTACACCTTGATTGGAGTCCACTTGTGATAAATTCAGCCCTGTCTATATAATGTCTCAGAGCTAAGGCTACTTTCACACTTGCGTTCGGGGTTCCGCTTGTAAGTTCCGTTTGAAGGCTCTCACAAGCTGCCCCGAACGGATCCGTACAGCCCCAATGCATTCTGAGTGCATGCGGATCCGCTCAGAATGCATCAGTTTGGCACCGTTTGGCCTCCGTTCCGCTAAGCAGGTGGACACCCGAACGCAGCTTGCAGCGTTTTGGTGTCCGCCTGGCCGTGCGGAGCGAAACGGATCCGTCCAGACTTACAATGCAAGTCAATGGGGACGGATCCGTTTGACGTTGACACAATATGGTGCAATTGCAAACGGATCCGTCCCCCATTGACTTTCTATGTTAAGTCAGGAGTCCCTATTAATATACCATCAGATCGGAGTTTTCTCCAAACCGATGGTATATTTTAACTTGAAGCGTCCCCATCACCATGGGAACACCTCTATGCTAGAATATACCATCAGATTTGAGTTAGATCGTGAAACTCAGATCCGACAGTATATTCTAACACAGAGGCGTTCCCATGATGATGGGGACGCTTCAAGTTAGAATATACTAAAAGAACTGTGTACATGACTGCCCCCTGCTGACCCCCCCCTTTATTTAACTCATTGGTGGCCAGTGCGGCCGGCCCCCCTCCCTCCCCTGTATTTAACTCATTGGTGGCCAGTGCGGCCGGCCCCCCCTCCCTCCCTCCCCTGTATTTAACTCATTGGTGGCCAGTGCGGCCGCCCCCCCCCCTCCCTCCCTTGTATTTAACTTATTGGTGGCCAGTGCGGCCGGGCCCCCCCTCCCTCCCCTGTATTTAACTCATTGGTGGCCAGTGCGGCCGACCCCCCCCTCCCTCCCTTGTATTTAACTCATTGGTGGCCAGTGCGACTGGCCCCCCCTCCCTCCCCCCTTTATTTAACTCATTGGTGGCCAGTGCGGCCGGCCCCCCCTCCCCACCCTAATTAAAATGACCAACCCCCCATCATTGGTAGCAGCGAAGAGTTCCGATCAGAGTCCCAGTTTAATCGCTGGGACTCCGATCGGTAACCATGGCAACCAGGACGCTACTGCAGTCCTGGCTGCCATGGTTACTTAGCAATTTTAGAAGCATTATACTTACCTGCGATGTCTGTGACCGGCCGGGCGCTCCCCCTACTGGTAAGTGAAAAGTCTGTGCGGCGCATTGCTTATAGCACAGACCTTTCACTTACCAGTAGGAGGAGCGCCTGGCCGGTCACAGACATCGCAGGTAAGTATAATGCTTCTAAAATTGCTAAGTAACCATGGCAGCCAGGACTGCAGTAGCGCACTGGCCACCAATGAGTTAAATACAAGGGAGGGAGGGGGGCCGGCCGCACTAGCCACCAATGAGTTAAATACAGGGGAGGGAGGGGGGGCCGGCCGCACTGGCCGCCAATGAGTTAAATACAGGGGAGGGAGGGGGGCCGGCCGCACTGGCCACCAATGAGTTAAATACAGGGGGGGGTGTGCCCCCTGCTGCCTGGCAGCACCTGCCAGGCAGCAGGGGGCAGTCATGTACACAGTTCTTTTAGTATATTCTAACCTGAAGCGTCCCCATCACCATGGGAACACCTCTGTGTTAGAATATACTTTCGGATCTGAATTTTCACGAACTGAAAAATCAGATCTGAAAAAAACAGTTATGCAGACGGATCCGTTCTGAACGGATGCAAGCGTTTGCATTATAGGAGCGGATCCGTCTGTACAGACACCAGACGGATCCGCTCCGAACGCAAGTGTGAAAGTAACCTAACAATGATTGAGGAGGAAAGAACTGTCTGTAGAGACAGGATTGTGTGGAGGCACAGATCTGGGGAAGGATACAAAAATTTCTGCAGCGCTGAAAGTTCCCAAGAGCACAGTGGCCTCCATAATTCTTAAATGGATAAAGTTTGGGACAATGACAACTCTTCCTAGAGCTGGTCGCCCCAGCAAACCAAGTGATCAGTGGAGAAGGGCCTTAGTAAGCGTGATCAAGCACACAATGATCAAACTGGCAGAACTCCAAAGATCATTTGTGTACATGGGAGAAACTGTCACCACCAGCTCTGTGAGAAGATCTGGCAGACGTTCTTCTCTACCTATTGTATGATGTTCTTTGTTTTCGTTTCACTTTCTCATCTCCTTTTCTTCTCCCAGCTGTCACCTATTTGCACTGATTGTCTCCCTTTATATTTCCTCCCATACTGCCTCACTTTGCGGTTTATACTTCTTCCTGGATTGTGTTCACTGCTGGAGCCTGCTTCTCCTGATTCCTCAGATAAGTCTGTTTCCTTTATTTGTGTTTCTTGCTGGCTTGATTGTAGGTGACCCTGTCTCCGTCCGTATTTAGTGCAGGGAGCCGGTGGTCGGGTCCCCTCACTATTATAGGGTTTTCAGGTGTCACATAGTATAAGGTACGAGGACATACAATCATCTACCACAAAGATCTTTGCATGGGCATAGAAGTCAGGGAGAGCTCTAGGGTTTTTATAGGGCTCACCCATATGCTCCTTAGTTTGGGATCAAGCCAGTTGAATGTTTATTTATAAGTTCCAGCTTTCTGCAACACCATCCGTGACATTATAAACTGCCATAACCGTCTTAAGCATGGATCCGGTTTCAGCCTTGATTGACCGCATGCAAGGTCTTTCACTGGAGGTAGCAGATCTCCGTAAAACTGTGTCTCAGTTTCAGGTGACCGGTTCTGCTTGCGTTCATGGAGTTTGTTCCGAGCCTAAGATCTCGCTTCCGGATACGTTCTCCGGGGGTAGTGAGAATTTTGTTCGCTTTAGAGAGGCTTGCAAACTCCATTTTAGCCTACTTCCCCATTCCTCTGGTGATGAGGAGCAGAGGGTGGGGATCATCATCTCGCTGCTCAGGAAAAACGCTCAGTCTTGGGCCTTTTCACTGCCAGTCGGGGCACGGCCCCTCCGATCGGTGGATGAATTTTTTGTAGCCCTGGGACAGATATATGATGACCCGGATCGTATTGCTCTGGCTGAATCTAAACTGCGTCTTTTAAGCCAGGGTAAACAGTCCGCAGAGATATATTGTTCAGAATTTCGGAGAGCTGCTGATACTGGTTGGAATGATGCTGCACTCCGAAGTCAATTTTGCACTCTACCAATATGGGCTTTATGTCAATTGCCAGAAAGAAGCATCTCCTTAGAAAAAGACACATAAAAACCAATCTGGAGTTTGCAAAAAAGCACATTAAGGATTCTTAGAATGCGAGAAACAATAATCTCTGGACTAATGAAACCAAGATTAAACTTTTTGGCCTAATTTCTAAGCTTTCATGGTGATGGCAGCATAATGTTGTGGGAGTATTTTTCATCAGCTGGACAGGGAGACAGGTCAGAGTTGAGGAAAAGCTGAATGGAGCAAAATACACCGATATAGTTAATGAAAGAGTGCTCTGGACCTAAGACCGGGTAGAAAGTTCAACTTCCTACAACACAATGACCCTAAGCACACAACCAAGACAACACAGGAGTGGCTTAGGGACAATTCTGTGAATGCCCTTCAGTGGCATAGCTAGAGCCCTGACTTGAAAGACTGGAAAGACCTGAAAACGTCTGTCCACTGGTGATCCCCAGAGAAGAATGGCAGAAACTCTCCAAATCAAGGTGTGCAAACCTTGTAGCATCATACCCAAGAAGACTGGAGGCTGTAATTGATGGCAAAGGTGGTTGAAATAAGTACTGAGTAAAGCTCTGAATACTTATGTCAATGCAAGATTTAAGTTTTTCCTTTTTAATAAATTAGCAAACATTTCAAACATTCTGTTTTCACTTTCTCATTATAGAGTATTAGGCTCAGAATGATGGGGATAAACTTGAATTAGCTTTTTTTTGGCACAACGTTGCAACATATCTAAATGTTGAAAAAATGAAAAGGTGAATTTTCACGGCTGAATATTCAGGCAGCTTATTGGGAATGAACGTTCCTGCAAACACTTGTTCCCGACAATCTGCCGCTCTAAAGGTGTAGCTGATGACCCAATGATGGAGCTGTGAAACTGTCGTTAGTGCTTGCAAGTAAATTATTTTTGCTCTCCTCCTCCTGTCTAAATACACCTAAAGGTTCTGAAGACTTTTCAAATGCATTGTATATATAGGTGGCATCTATCTTGTAATCCTGCCTCTGATGATAATGCGATGATTGATATAAGCATTGAATTCTATAGAAATAGTAGTGTCAACCTATTATGGGGCTCAGCAGTCACTGAGAAACCTACAAATTATAAAGATTTTTTTAATATGATTAGAGACAAGGACAACATCTTAAAAAATATAATGAAAAACTTGATTTAAATAATGGGTCATTTTCTAATGTCACGTTCTCTTTATTTTCTGCATACAACTTGAAGCTGTAGGCTTTTCATGGCACTGTTCACATGTGTAAGCTATGTATACCTCATTTTTCAGTGCTATGACTCAGCATATTAGAAATCATTAAAGCAAGTTTACCCACCAATACATTGCTCTCCTCGTTTTTGGTATCCTCTGGGGCACAGGCAAGTGAATGATCCTCTGATATTAGTGCACACTTGATCTGATCTGCAGTTGTGGGCTCCAGTTAGACATTCATCTATGTCTATCAGAAGAAACAAAATATATTTGCTATTAGAATATTTCTAGGTAAAGTGATAATTTTTTTCTTTTGCCATTAACGAAATGTTCTTGGAATTATAACTAGACAACAAGAATAGTGAGGTCCATAAAGATCTAGAAATAATTTGGCTAATCTCAGTCTAAGAGGTTTTAAAGTATCAACTCAATAAAAAGTATTCATTTCACATATTACCTAGGAAAGCCGTTGTCAGGATTGACACTAGTTTTAAGCTAATATACAACTGATAGTGGCAGTGGTGTAACTAGAACTGACAGGGCCCCGGAGAAAATTTTTGAATTGTGACCCGCTCCCCCAGCAATCCCCTCCTCCTGTGTAACCCTCATTCCTCTAGCCAAGATAGCTCTCTCAATCCAGGCCAGGCAGCAGCTCCAACCGTTTCCTACACGTATATACTGTATGTCATGTCACTGTATATTCTGTCACGGTATATAATGTCATTGTATAATACTGTTGAGGGGGCCCCGACAATTAAATCTTTCAGTCCTTCTCCCGGGCGGCCCCTTCTGAGTCCCTGTAGTGGCCATTTCCCTCGCTTCCACTATAGGTACACATGTATAGTGCTGACATTTGGATAATTAATGGAGAGTTATGGCATAAAGGGTGGATATGATATCTTCACGAAGATCTTACTGATTTGGTGGGATACACCAATAATCTCATTTATATGGTTGCATCCTGATTGACAAACTAGAAATTGGGCATATTGACTTTCAAAATAACTATCCTATTTTCCTGCTGTGAAATAATCCTTGTTCATCTGACAGCTACTGTATGTTATTTAAATGGCCAGCTTAAAAGTAAGTCTTGGTTCTGTCCCCAAAAAAAGCTTAGTAAGACAATTAAAGGGGAAGTCACACTTTGGACAATCTCTGCTTGTGAGAAAGGACCCTTAAAAATAATTTGATCAGATGTAATCTGTAGAGAAACCTTGCAGTAAGTGTTTAATTTCGCTACAGCGCCACCACAAGGAAAATCAAGCATTACACAGCTTATTCAAATCAATGGGTTATTTATGTAATCCAGAACAAGACAGGTCCTCCGACCTGAGAAATACGATGCCTCTTTAGCCATACTCCACTCTGGCCATGAGACAGGGGTTAACTAAAAACTTATTGGCCATGGGCTTGGGTCCATCCATGCAATTTCTTGTTACGCTAACCAGCTACAGCCTGTTCGTACCTCTTGAGCAGCATGGCTTAGTCTCTTATGCAGCGTTTCACTACGTGTGTGTGGGCACTGCTTAAAAGCACTTTTTACCTTATCAAAAAAACCTAGGTTGTAATGTATGATTTTGTATGTATCTGCAAAATCCCTGTTACCAGGCAGATTAGGCGTAATTTATACATCCCACCACTAGATGGGGATATAGTTCAGGTCCTATATATACCTAGTTCAGGCCTAGTTAGTCAGTTGAGACCAGGAGGGAGTTGAGATTAGTCAGATAAGAAAATGTAGTCAGAGGAGAGAGCAGATCTGAGGGAGTCAGATCAGATTAGTGGGAGGAAAGGTAGAGTGAAGACTTCATAACACAGATTAGTGAGTGGAGCCAACTTCGCTAGTAGGTGATACTCAGATGTGAGGCGCAGAAGATCATTTTTCTTCTGTGGCCGGACTATAGACTTGCATCCCTGACCAGTAGGAGAGAGTTTGCCTCCCTGGAAAAGAAACAAGCTTTCCTTGGGAATCAGCGGTGATAAGAGCCATTATTGAGGGCCACAGACACCTTTGCATGGTGGAGGATTCATAGCTTCAGGCAGCCACACCAAACTTCTGAGAGACAGTTGAGTTTTCCTGTCTAAATATTCAGCTTGCAGGGAAAGACAAGGAATAGTATCCCACACATCTAAAGGAACCAGGTACACCTAACCCACTGCTCCAAAACTAGAAACCTGAAAAGCCTAGAAACAGTGGATTTGCAGAATTAACTCTGTACCATCAAGAGGCTGCATATTTGTACTCCTGCAACCAAAGACATCCAAAGTAAAAGTTGTGAGTTGCATCTTACCACTGTCTACCTCATTATTACCACTACTGGTTGTGCCACCATTAACGGTACTGGCGTCACGACAAAAACCATCAAGGGACTCAGCCGCAACAAGCACCCTAAGCACCCCTAACATCAAGGGCACCTCAACCACCATCTTGGCTGATGCTTCCTACCACAGATGGTGCCCCGGAGGATTTCGTGCTGTCCACCTCAACACTGTGCTGCCAGCCCAGGGAGGCTTTCTGCTAACCGTGAGCAAACTGATGAACTGTGTGTTATATTATTTGGCCCCTCATCGGTCCACCGTGCACCTCACGTGTTGCCCCTGTGACTGGCTGGCTGCACTTAAGTGACTCAATATTGCACCACAAGCAGCCAATTATTACAATGCAGTTACATGTTCTATGATTGGAGTTTTATGCTTCCCAATAGTGATCACAAGATCTAAACTGTTTGACCAAGCAGAGGAATGGACATTTCACACTATAGGTATGTAGGTCCTGATATGTGCAGTACACCAGAACAGGGTACTTACAAATTGTTCTTGATTTGATTTATTTAGTCTGTTTATGCTTTGTATTATACTTTGTATTAAACTTTGTATGTATTCCCAAAAGCTGTCTGCAGGTGGCACTGTTTAGTTAATCATGTCCTGACTCAGCAGAGGGAATTAGCTTTCCCCTTCAAGTTCAGCTATGCCCGTTGTTCAGAGCAGATGCTAGTTCAGCTCCAGGAGAAACATAATTCTTGCTGACAGAACAATCCAGGAGGGAAAGCTGTAGAAGATATTCATAGACAGTCTATGCATGCTACCTAGGTATTCTTTGTTTGTGGCCGATAGACTTTGCTGCTTGTGTAAGGATTTACAGTTAACATCACCTTTCACACTTATAAAATAGTTTTGCTGACCGTTTGACTATCTGCATACCTCTGTCCTGGGATTGCAGAGCTGACTTTTTGCATGTGCATGTTTTATAGTCTGGGACACCTACCACATTTTTGAGAGTTTTGCATGCCTGTGGTCATCTTGGAAAGGTTGCTAAGTGCTTAGAAAGAACTCAGGAACTACTACTCCTATTATCATCATTGTTTCTGTTTGCTTCTATACAGGGGCTGACTGGGAACTTAAAGTGGCCCTGGAAAAAATACTAAAAGTGGCCCCATTTTGTAGTTGCGTCCAAATTGATGGAAGGCAAAGCCAGCAATACCATATTGTGGCACATTATACCTCCCCAACAGAGCCCAATACCACAGTCCATAATAAAATACTGCCGGTCGTGAGGAGGGCCCAGTTGGCCCCCTGGGATTATCCCACCAGGAAATTTCCCTGTAAGGTCTAAGTCCAATCCGATGCCTGCTTATATACAACTATTGGGAAGAGACTGTATCGTGACTTGCCTTGGAAATGTGTCTTGATATCGGGGGATGTACTAATACTCCAATTCTGCACTTTAGTACAGACTTGTTTATTTTCTACAATCAGCCTGGTTACTCACTCCAATATCATATGATGGCCACTGCACTTACACACCCTCCCTGCACCCACGCAAACTGTTAACACAAAGGGCACTCCAACTACCATAAGGCAGGAGCCCCCACATTAGGGTGTGCCCTGAGGAAAGAAAGGGTGTTCCCTCCTGTGACGGACTAAATCATCACTGGGGCTGCTAAAGAAGCCTGAGGGCTAGCCTCCTTCCTATGGACTATGGACCCAGAACTATAGAGACCCCGTCAGACCTTTTGGGGTTACAAGGAGCTATGAACCCTGATTAATGTGTGGAATTTAAATGCTACATATTTTCTATTGCCCATTAAAGGTGCAGGGTATGAATTCAGCAACACAAAAAGGGTTAACTCTGCACGGAGACTCCCACTGATTGTGTTAGTGATGGGATTAAGATAGCTGACTCTGTAAGGGAGTTTGGGATACTCCAAAAGGATATTTATAAATATTTTCAGTTCAAAAATGCTATGAGGATACCGGTGAATTTAGATAAATATAGAAAGGAACAATCAGATAGAATAGTTAAATTTACTAATGGAGGAGAAAAAAGAGGAACAACGGCAAACAGATATGGGATTTTGATGGATGGAAAAAAATAACTGATTACGATACTTGCCAGAGGAAAATGGGAAAAAGAACTCCCGTTTTTTTACAGAAGAAAAATGTATTGATGCACTTAGAGGTTATATTATGGTGTTGGAAAGGGCCTCACATAAAATCTCTCAGTTTTTTATAGTTTACAGGCTAAATCGATCTCGTTGGGCCTTAAAGGGCTTCTGTCAGCCCACTAAACCGTTTTTTTTTGTTTAATAATAATCCCTACACTGCGATCTCTGCATACATAAGTAAAATAATAATTTTCGTTCAGTAGAATTTGATAAAACGCTATTTTTATAATATGTAAATTACCTTGCTACCAGCAAGTAGGGCGGCTACTTGCTGGTAGCAGCCGCATCCTCCGACCCTAATGACACCCCTCCGCATTGTGATTGACAGGGCCAGGGAACGGAATCGTTCTCTGCTGGCCCTGCCTGCCTGCTATTCACTAATGGAAATGTTTGTTATTGCACACACAATTCATGTCAGGCAGTCCCCTAGTGTCTCTGGTCAAGGGAAAGTGGGAATCTGACTTTTTATAGCAGTAGTCTGTAGCCTGTGGCTATCCAACTGTTGCAAAACTACAACTCCTAGCATGCCCTCATTAGTGTTGATCGCAAATTTTTATTGCGAATATTGGCACTCGGAGAATTTGCGAAGATGTAGAATATAGTGCTATATATTCATAATCACGAATATTCTAGATTTTTTTTCCATCGGTAACCTCCCTTCTTGCTCGTGGGCCAATGAGAAGGCTGCAATATCTTTGTCAGAGCTTAGCAAGATCCCTAGCAACCAATAGGAAAGTTTGCCTACCCCCTTACTATATAAGAAACTCCCCAGCAGCCATTTTGTGCTGTTTTTTTTGCAGTTCTGAGAGAGAGAGCAGTGACATTGCTGTGCTCTGTGCTTTCATCTGGATCCTATTCCTTATCCAATTACATTACATTAGTTAGTTAGCTTATATATACAGTACAGACCAAAAGTTTGGACACACCTTCTCATTCAAAGAGTTTTCTTTATTTTCATGACTATGAAGGCATCAAAACTATGAATTAACACATGTGGAATTATATACAGTTGTGTTCAAAATTATTCAACCCCCAATGATGTAAAGGATTTTAGGGAATTTAGTGTACATTTGTAATTGTGTTCAGAATGAAATCTAACAAGGACTTTTTAAAGAACCAAATGCAACTAAAATGACATCAATTGTTTTTGTAATACAGTATTAAATGTTTTTTTTGTGATTTCTTCATTGACACAATTATTCAACCCCTTAAAGACTACCACTCTTAAGAACAGAGGTTCATTCAAGTGTTTTCGATCAGGTATTGAAAACACCTGTGGATCTCAAGGAGCAGCAATCAAGCATAATAAGCACCAATTAGGCAGATGTAAAAGGACTGTGATACTCAGCTCCTTCTAGACATTTACTGGTGTGTTTACAAACATGGTGAAGTCAAGAGAATGGTCCAGGAAGACAAGAGAAGAGGTGATTTCTCTTCACAGGAAGGGCAATGGCTATAAGAAGATTGCAAAGATGTTAAACATACCAAGAGACACCATAGGAAGCATCATTCGCAAATTCAAGGCAAAGGGCACTGTTGAAACGCTACCTGGTCGTGGCAGAAAGAAGATGCTGACTTCGACTGCTGTGCGCTACCTGAAGCGCAAAGTGGAGAAAAGTCCCCGTGTGACTGCTGAGGAACTGAAAAAAGATTTGTCAGATGTGGGTACTGAAGTTTCAGCTCAGACAATAAGGCGCACACTGCGTAATGAAGGCTTCCATGCCAGAACTCCCAGGCGCACCCCCTTGCTGTCTCCAAAGAATAAGAAGAGTCGACTGCAGTATGGCAAAAGTCATGTGGACAAACCACACAAATTTTGGGATAGTGTTCTGTGGACTGATAAAACAAAATTAGAACTGTTTGGGCCCATGGATCAACGCTATGTTTGGAGGAGAAAGAACAAGGCCTATGGAGAAAAGAACACCTTGCCTACTGTGAAGCATGGCGGGGGGTCAATCATGCTTTGGGGCTGTTTTGCTTCTACAGGTACAGGGAAGCTTCAGCGTGTGCAAGGTACCATGAATTCTCTTCAGTACCAGGAGATATTGGATGAAAATGTGATGCAGTCCGTCACAAACCTGAGGCTTGGGAGACGTTGGACCTTTCAACAGGACAATGATCCCAAGCATACCTCCAAGTCCACTAGAGCATGGTTGCAGATTAAAGGCTGGAACATTTTGAAGTGGCCATCGCAGTCACCAGACTTAAATCCGATTGAGAACCTCTGGTGGGACTTAAAGAAAGCAGTTGCAGCGCGCAAGCCTAAGAATGTGACCGAACTGGAGGCTTTTGCCCATGAAGAATGGGCGAAGATACCCGTAGATCGCTGCAAGACACTTGTGTCAAGCTATGCTTCACGTTTAAAAGCTGTTATAACTGGAAAAGGATTTTGTACTAAGTACTAAGATTAAATGTCACTTGGGGGTTGAATAAAACTGATAATGATGTGAGCACAGAAAAGACATTTGTGGTTATTTCATTATAAATGTTATGTTATATTTGTCTGACTTACAAGTGCCTCTTTGATTTAATTGTAAACAAGATGACTGAAATGATCAAAATCAATGTCAAACTGGCCAAAACACTCAATTTCAGTGGGGGTTGAATAATTTTGAACACAACTGTACATAACAAACAAGTGTGAAACAACTGAAAATATGTCATATTCTAGGTTCTTGAAAGTAGCCACCTTTTGCTTTGATTACTGCTTTGCACACTCTTGGCATTCTCTTGATGAGCTTCAAGAGGTAGTCCCCTGAAATGGTCTTCCAACAGTCTTGAAGGAGTTCCCAGAGATGCTTAGCACTTGTTGGCCCTTTTGCCTTCACTCTGCGGTCCAGCTCACCCCAAACCATCTCGATTGGGTTCAGGTCCGGTGACTGTGGAGGGCAGGTCATCTGGCGCAGCACCCCATCACTCTCCTTCATGGTCAAATAGCCCTTACTTTCAAAGTTTTCCCAATTTTTCGGCTGACTGACTGACCTTTATTTCTTAAAGTAATGATGGCCACTCGTTTTTCTTTACTTAGCTGCTTTTTTCTTGCCATATTACAAATTCTAACAGTCTATTCAGTAGGACTATCAGCTGTGTATCCACCTGACTTCTCCTCAACGCCACTGATGGTCCCAACCCCATTTATAAGGCAAGAAATCCCACTTATTAAACCTGACAGGGCACACCTGTGAAGTGAAAACCATTTCAGGGGACTACCTCTTGAAGCTCATCAAGAGAATGCCAAGAGTGTGCAAAGCAGTAATCAAAGCAAAAGGTGGCTACTTTGAAGAACCTAGAATATGACATATTTTCAGTTGTTTCACACTTGTTTGTTATGTATATAATTCCACATGTGTTAATTCATAGTTTTGATGCCTTCAGTGTGAATCTACAATTTTCATAGTCATGAAAATAAAGAAAACTCTTTGAATGAGAAGGTGTGTCCAAACTATTGGTCTGTACTGTATAATACAGATAGTTAGTGGGAGATAGTCAGTGTAGGTTAGATAGTGATATAGTGTAGCTGATAGGTTCCAGTGCAGGGTGTTAGGTAGTTCGCAAATTTATTGCGATTATGCAAAAAATTTGTGAAATATCGCGAAAACTAATATTGCCTATGCCGCTCATCACTATTGACTTGTCTGTTGCTATGTTATTTATGACTATTTGTACATGAACCCCTGAACTGTAAAGAGCTGCGGAATATAAATAAAGATTATTATTATTATCATAAAAATTGCTCTACAATAGATGGTAATGAAGCAATCCTGCCTACGATATGCCATCATGGCTGAGCAGTCTGACAGGAAAACTCACCAATATGTAGTATATGCAAGTGGAAGAGTGTAGTGGATAGTGAGGCCTCACTCCCCTAGGCAGCTCTGCAAGTGGAGGCAACTAGTCCTGCTACCATCCTAGGACAGGTTGCTGTAAGGGAAGCTCTTACCTTTGCTGATCCTACAGGACGAAGTTGAATCTTGACTTTTAACTGTAAATTTATGGCCACTCCATAGAGCCATCGTACACAAGAGTGAATCCTGTCTTATGGGCTTCAGTAAATCCTAACAATATTCCAGTAACTCGGCCAGTGGGGGTCATTGGTCAGATATCATGAAGTGTATAGATGTAAAAGGTTTATCTATCAGAAGAAAACTCTGCAGTTATTGTACTGAAAGAGGTTGTCCCATCTCGCCACTTCCATGATGAGTTGGAACTAGGCTCTGACCCCAGGTAGCCAGGCTTACAGAAACAACCAAGTGGTCATGGGCTCTGCTGTTTCCATAATATCCATTGAAGTGAATGGGAGCTATACAAATAGTCCAGCAGAACAAGCTACACAGATTCCAAAACTCAGAGACAACCCATTTAGTTAATGAATATTGATGTATTTATTGCCATTCATGTATGCAAAATACTATTGACAGCTATTTTTAAGGGAGGAAGGGTGAATAAGTGGTCCTTTAAGGGTGGGCCTTTAAGAAAGTAAATGATGCAATGCTGACATGTTGATAATTTCTTCATAGCCAGTGGCGAGAAAAGGGAGGGATAGCAGTCACCTGGTATAGCAGGTTATAGGATATAGATACTACTGTCCAGGACAGCCTCTGGTATGTACATGGGCACTTGTGGACATCTTCGAGAACAAGGTGGAGGAGCCTTCTTTGGCTCTGGCACTGTTTAGACTTCAGTAGACAGAGGAGACAGGAAGAACAGGTGTTCGGTCTGACACCTGATTGGCGGTTCAGATTCAGACAAAAGGAGGAGGAGCTATTTTTGTAGGTGTGATTGGCCATAAAAAAACTATTTTACAAGACTTCATCTGGTGTATTATATGAAGGCAGTCAAACCTTTTCTTCCTTGGAGTTTTATTTCCCAGGCTTGTTTTTCAGAATTGCATAACCCCATGTATTTACATTCCACATTCACAAGACTGAGCATGAGATTACTTTTACTCTTCTTTTTTTTATATTTAAAAAAGGAATGCAGTTATTACGAGTTGGCCATCTGCAGGGAAAATATAAACTTCCCTCTACTGAAAATGTACTAGAATGAATCTGTATAAATAAACAGGCTCATCTCCATGTACACACTAACAGGATAAAAGAACCACACTCTAAGGCTCGGCGGGTGTTGTATAACATGGAAACGGTTATTAAGACTGCCTAGGTTATGTATAAAGACGAAAAGAGCACCAGTAGATGAGGTACACACTGACAAAGGCTGACCATAGACATGGGGGATATTTATCAAAACTACAGCAAATTAAATCGGGCTTAGTTGCCCCTAGCAACCAATCAGATTGCTATGGGCAACTAAGTCAGTTTTCCTTTGCACCAGTCTTGATAAATCTGCAGCAAGCCCTTGAGGAGCTGGTGCAGAGGATGGGAGTGGTAGTGGCCCTGATGAGGTGTTGTGTCATGGTGTACTCCCTCAGGACGTCGCTCCCTGGGGTTTGATACAGTGAAAAGGTAGATAAAAAAAATCAGGCCAGAAGTAAACATATAAAAGTCTCTCTTTACTCAGTGTGAAATATAACTTGTGGCACATCCAGCAATATCACATACAAAGTACAGATTCTCTGGCACCAGATGAGGAGGTATGGTGGCAGGTTGGATGGCAATAGGTTAAATCTAGCAAGCACTTGTTGATATAGGTGTCTACTGCAATACAGGCTTAATGCTAGTCCGGTCTAGCGATGATTTAAGTGATGGGTGTCTGAGCTGTAGTCCCTCCCCTTGCAGCAGTGTCTGTAAAGCTGTATTTCGCTGATCACTCTGCTGCCTTCTCGCATGGATGCTTTATTGAAGCTGTGCTCTTGAATTTTGCTGATCTCTCTGGAGTGTTGGTCTCACAGGAGAATTAGATCTGATTTCTAGGAGTAGGAGCTCAGTCATTTACTTCCTCTCCCTTCTCTAGCAGAACTGGAACTCCCTCCTGGCAGGAAGCAGGACCAGCTCACCTCTACCAAGTGGGGAGGAACAGGGTGGTTAGTCCTGCTCTTGTCTATCATAGCCAACCATACTTTCCTCTGCTGGAATAAATTGTATAAACATGAAAATACAATGCATCATATATACAACAGAGACATTGCAGATATCCATGGTTAACTAGGTTATCCATGAAGACAAACTGTCATGGTAATGGGAGAATCAGGTGATATGGCTGTCACCCCTCAAACCACCAAATCCCTCTATAACATACATTGATCTTCAAAGAAAATTTCTGACACCTTATCACTTTACATTCTTCAACCTGTTTAAGCTATAAGAGTGATGAGCGGCATAGGCAATATTAGTTTTCGCAATATTTCATACATTTTTCACATATTATTCGCAATAAATTTGCAAATTCTGGAATTTGTGATCTCCAGTCATTATTTTCACGATTGCGCAAATTGGCACTAATGATGCGCATATTTTTTGCGCAATACATGCAACTTCAAATTTTATCAGGTCTAATGTAATTGGATAATGAATAGGATTCAGATGAAAGCACAGAACACAGCAATGTCACTGCTCTCTCAGAACTGCAAAAAAACGGCAGAAAATTAGGGAGTTTCTTATATAGTAAAGGGGTAGGCAACTTTCCTATTGGTTGCTAGGGATGTTGCTAAGCATACTTTCACACTTGTTGCAGAGGATTCCGGCAGGCAACTGCTAAAGGCAGAAGTCTGATCAGACTAAGTGTAAAGTGAAAATACAGTACAGTACACTATATAGTGTACTGTACTGTATTATACAGACATCAGACCTACTGGATCTATAAGAACCAAATGAGTCTGGGTAAAAAAAAATAAAGAAAAAAAGTAAAAATAAAAAAACACATTTATCACTGAATAAAAAAATAAAATAAAAAATGCATCACACATATTAGGTATCGCCGCGTACGTAATAACCTGCTCTATAAAAATATCACATGACCTAACCCCTCAGGTGAATACCGTAAAAAAAAAAACTGTGTAAAAAAAAGCCATTTTTTTCACCTTACATCACAAAAAGTGTAATAGCAAGCGATCAAAAAGTCATATGCACCCCAAAATAGTGCCAATCAAACCGTCATCTCATCCCGCAAATATCATACACTACCCAAGATAATCGCCCAAAAACTGAAAAAACTATGGCTCTCGGACTATGGAGACACTAAAACATGATTTTTTTTGTTTCAAAATAATTGTGTAAAACGTACATAAATAAAAACAAGTAGACACATTAGGTATTGCCGTGTCTGTAATAACCTGCTCTATAAAAATACCACATGATCTAACCTGATGAATGTTGTAAATAACAAAAAATAAAAACGGTGCCAAAACAGCTATTTCTTGTTACCTTGCCTCACAAAAAGTGTAATATAGAGAAACCAAAAATCATATGTACCCTAAAATAGTAATAACAAAACTGCCACCCCATCCTGTAGTTTCCAAAATGGAGTCTCTTTTTTGGAGTTTCTACTCTAGGGGAGCATCAGAGGGGCTTCAAATGGGACATGGTGTCAAAAAACCAGTCCAGCAAAATTTGCCTTCCAAAAACCATATGGCATTCCTTTCCTTCTGCGCCCTTCCGTGTGCCCGTACAGCAGTTTACGACCACATATGGGGTGTTTCTGTAAACTAAAGAATCAGGGCCATAAATATTGAGTTTTGTTTGGCTGTAAACCCCTGCTTTGTAACTGAAAAAAAATTGATTAAATTGGAAAATCTGCCAAAAAAGTGAAATTTTTAAATTTTATCTCTATTTTCCATTAATTCTTGTGGAACACCTAAAGGGTTAACAAAGTTTGTAAAATCAGTTTTGAATACCTTGAGGGGTGTAGTTTGTAAAATGGGGTCATTTTTTGGTGGTTTCTATTATGTAAGCCTCACAAAGTGACTTCAGGCCTGAACTGGTCCTGAAAAAGTGGGTTTTAGAAATTTTCTGAACAATTTTAAGATTTGCTTCTAAACTTCTAAGCAACGTCCCCAAAAAATAAAATGGCATTCCCAAAATGATCCAAACATAAAGTAGACATATGGGGAATGTAAATTAATAACTATTTTTGGCGGTATTACTATGTATTATAGAAGTAGAGAAATTGAAACTTGGAAATTTGCTAATTTTTCCAAATTTCTGGTAAATTAGTTTTTTTTTATAACTAAAAATGAAATTTTTTTACTCCATTTTACCAGTGTCACGAAGTACAATATGTGACGAAAAAACAATCTCAGATTGGCCAGGATAAGTAAAAGCGTTTTAAAGTTATTCACACATAAAGTGACACTGGTCAGATTTGCAAAAGATGGCCTGGTCCTTAAGGTGAAAATGAGCCCGGTCCATAAGGGGTTAAAGGACTGCACATGCGCAGACCAGAAAGCCATATCCGTTTTGTCGGAACACTTAATTCCGGATCCGGCACTAATACACTTCAATGTAAATTTATGCCGATCCGGCATTCCGGCAAGTGATCAGTATTTTCAAAACCGGAAAACTTTAACTCAAGTGTGAAAATACCCTTAGCTCTGACAAAGATATTGCATCCTTCACATTGGCCTACAAGCAAGAAGGGAGGTTACCGATGAAAAAAAAATCTAGAATATTCGCGATTACTAATATATAGCACTATATTCTACATCTTCGCAATATTAGCAATAAAAATTAGATTATCAATAAAGATTGACTGTTTAATACAGTCATTAACAGGGTTTATTACAAGGAAATATTTCTATGTCTTATTTGCCCTTGTGCAGTGCAGTTATATGTTCTAAAGCATTTCTTGGCTTGCATTAATGGGAAAAAAGGGCTTATTAGCTGTTCTGTGGTGAGAAAATTACAGCCCTTTTTGGTGTGTATTAGTGGCAAAAAAAATAAATATTATTTGCAGTTCAGTGGTGCAGTTCTAAGTTCTAAAGCCCTTTTTGGCATGTATTAGTGGCAAAAAATATATATTATTTGCCGTTCAGCGGTGCAGTTCAGTGTGGTGAAGTGAGAAAATTACAGCCCTTTTTTGGCGTGTATTAGTTGCAAAAAAAATATATATTTGAGCTCATGCGTGACACCTGTCGTTTGCTCAGGCCACGTTATTTGTCAGTTGCCAGGACTACGGGATGAACAACGTCATTCCACTGCTTCATGTCCTGGAACAGATGCTGGTAAATCTGGCTGGTCAGGGAACTGGAGACACGGCGCCTAGATCTCATGGCCACATGAGCCCTGTGGGGGCTGAACTGGAGGAGGAGGAGGACATTGGAGCACAAGCAATATGTAGCAAAATGGGTGGTTTTTCTACACAGGTATCAGGAGAGGAGGAGCAGGAGCAGCGAGAGGAGCTACAGGGCGATGAGGAAGACGAGGCAGAGGACCCAGACACACCGTGGCAGTACGCAGTGGAGATGGAGGCAGGGAGTCCCTCCGAGTCACTTGCACAAATGGCCCGATGCATGCGCACTTGCTTGCGTAGTGACAGACGAATTGTCCTCACTCGGCAGAGGGATGACTTTTGGCTCTCCACCTTGTTGGACCATCGCTATTGGTCCAAAAAGAGGGCCTTTTTTACACCTGCTGAGAGGGAGGACAAACTGAACTACTATAGAGATATCCTAAGTAGTCAGTTGGCCGCTGCCTACATGAGCCATCGTCCATCATCTCACAGATTTGACCGGGGGGCCCTCTGCGCTCACGTTCCTCTGCCATGGCTGCTGTGGCAGGGTGGGGGGGGGGGGGGGTAGGAGCAGTTCCAGCTCCATCAGCAGCAACTTGAGTCTAGAGTCGCTGATGAGCAGCTTTCTTCACCCGCCTAGTGAAGAAACTACTCATCATCATCAGCAGCAGCTAGACCTGGAGCAGCAGGTGGTGGCATACTTGGACAGCACCCTGCCACCACTCATTGAAGAGCCGCTGGACTACTGAGCAGCCAAATTGGATTTGTGGCCGGAACTGGAAGAGTTTGCCCTGGAAAAGCTGTCCTGCCCGGCCAGTAATGTGGCATCAGAGCGGGTGTTTAGTGCGGCCATAGTTACCCCACGAAGAACTCGCCTGTCCACCTAAAATGTGGAAAGACTGACCTTTGTCAAGATGAATCAGGAGTGGATCAGCCAGGATTTCCATCCCCAATGCCTGATGCATCAGACTAGATCATCCATGGTGCCACACCAACCTTTTGACAAAAGAGACCGGTTTCTTCTGGCTACCTGCCTCTGCTATTATTTTGATGCTGTCACCCACCTGATGTCACACATCTGATGCCAAGTGCTCCTTCTTTCACCCACAATCTTCAGCTGGTACTCGTATTGCCACCCACCTTCACACTATGTCACCTTGCCACCCTGTGGCCTTCTGATGCGGCTGCCACCTCCACACTATGCACACTATGTCACCTTGCCACTCTGTGGTCTCCTCATGCTGCTGCCATCTCCACACTATGTCATCTTGCCACTCTGTGGTCTCCTGATGCTGCTGCTACCTCCCCACTATGTCACCTTGCCACTCTGTGGCCTGCTGATGCTGCCACCTCCACACTGTCATTGTGCCACCCTGTGGCCTCCTCCTGATGCTGCTGCCACCACCTCCACACTCTGTCATTGTGCCACTCTGTGGTCTTCTCATGCTGTTCCCACCCTCCCCACTTCATGACTGGGCCACTATTTTGCCTTTCGGCCTGGCTGACATCATCATTTATTTGACTCTTCTTCTGATCTGTCAAAAGGAAGGAAAAATGAGACTCACATCGGATCCTGTCTATGTAACAGCTGTAAGGCCTGCATGACATGGTCCCTATTTTGCATCAGAATTGGCTTATGATTTGGTAGCCGAAAGCAGGAGTGGGTACCGGCTCTCAGGGGGGTGCCAGAACAGAAGCAATGAGCACTTCCATCAATACAGATGGAAGCGCTCATTGGTTTTTCCTTTCTAAGATGCAGTGCATCTTATCAAGGGATTACTAGTGAGTGCTTTCACAATAGAAGCGCTCACTGGTCTGCAGGAGAATGGGGAGATAAGCGCTGTGAGCGCTGTACAGTACTTACCCTTTCTCCTGCTCGCTCTTCTCAGACCCGCGCTGCTGTGTCCTGGCTAGTGATGGACGAACAACGCTTGCGTTTGCGATCAAATGTTTGCGAAACGCGCGTTCCATTCACTTTAATGGCAGGCGAACCTGAAAAACCTTCAGGTCATATTTGCAGCCACCAAATACTTACTAGAAGTGCACAAATAGTCCCACAACATGGACAGTGACATACCAGACGGGGATTATTGGCAAAAATTCCCACAAAAAATATGTATTTTAATCAGGGGCCATTTTTATGCGTTTTAAAGGGAAACTCTCAAAAATGTGTCCTGCTGGAGCCTAGAAAGATTTTATTTTAGGCCACAGGAGTACGGGTCCCAAAAATTAGGCATTCACCTGACAGAAAAGAACTTGTGATTATTTGGCTGGAGGTACATTATCCGGTCACTGGATAAAATTTTTTACTGTAGGCCAGTACAGGCCCCAAACATTAGGCATTCACCTGACAGAAAATAACAAGTGATTATGTGGCTGGAGGTACATTAGGCGGTCACAGGATAGCAATTTTACTGTAGGCCACTGGATTACAGGCCCCAAACATTAGGCATTCACCTGACAGAAAAGAACTTGTGATGATGTGGCTAGAGGTACATTAGGCGGTCACTGGATAAAAATTTTACAGTAGGCCAGTACAGGCCCCAAACATTAGGCATTAACCTAACAGAAAAGAACTTGTGATTATGTGGCTGATTGTTGGAGGTGGCTGGGAAGGGGGTGATTTTATTTACATGGGACTGTATGTTGAAAGTGACTGGGGAGCAAGTGATGTTATTTACATGGAACTGAATATTGAGGGAGTGATGTTATTTACATGGGACTGTATGTTGAAGGCGGCTGGGGAGGTGGTTATGTTCTTTACATGAGACTGTATGTTGAAGGCAGCTGGGGAGGGGGTAATGTTATTTACGTTGGACTGTATATTGAGGGGGGGGGGCAGGAGAGATGGTGTGATGTTATTTACATGGGACTGTATTTTAGAGGGGGCTGTAGATAGAAAGGGATGTTATTTACATTGGACTGTATATTGGAGGGGGCTGGAGAGATGGTATTGATGGTATTTACATGGCACTATATGGCGGAGAAGGTAAATAATGTTATTTACATGGGACTGTATGGTGGAGGGGCTGAGGAATTCTAATTTTTGAGGACAGTAAACTGAGGTATATAACTACAGGGGGCACTGCAGGGGGCATTATAAATACTGGAAGGGCTTCAGGGCAAGCATTATAACAGTAGGGGGTGATATAAATATTGGGGCGCTTCAGGGTGAGCATTATAACAGTAGGGGGCATTAGAAATACTGGGCGGACTTTGGGTCATTTTAAATCCAGTAGACATTAGTCGTTCTTATTACTACTGGGGAATCTATAGGAGGGATTAATAGATCCGCATTATTTCTACTAAGAGCACTGTGGGGGTCTTATTACTACTGAGGGGTCAGTAGATAGCTTTATTACCACTGGGGGAACAATAGGGGGGGCTTATTTCTACTAGGGGCTCTGTAAGAGCATTATTAATACTGGAGGGATCTTCAACTAATACTCTTGGGGAGCATTATCACAGTTTGGGGCACTGTATGGGGCAGTATTACTAATGAGGGCATTCTAGAAGGGAATTACTATTGGTGGGACTATGAGGAGCACTATTACTATAGGGGACACTCATTTTTCTTCAGGATAGTATTTGGGGGTGCAGAAAAATTAGCTAAGATGTCTGTGTGTCACACTCTGTAGAAACGAGGCGCGGCTGAGAGAAGTTGTCCGGACGGAATGGAGAAGATGATGACAGAGAAGATCTACATCAGAGAAGACATTACCTGGGAGGAACTGGATGTGAGAGGTACATGCTGCTGTATAGCTGTATAGCTATAGAGGGCTTAGGGGTCCGTTGGTCGACTTAGAGAATTGGGCCATATGCATTGGGGCTTGGGCCCCGGATCTTTTGAGACCCTAGCAACGCCCCTGCTTGACGGACAGGCTGGAGTGACAGGTGTCTTAACAGGCGGACAGGCTGAAGTGACAGGAGTCTTGACTGACCAACAGGCTGGAGTGACAGGTGTCTTGATGGACGGACAGGCTGAAGTGACATGTGTGTTGACAGATGGACAGGCTGGAGTGACAAGTGTCTTGACGGACGGACAGGCTGGAGTGACAAATGTCTTGATGGACGGACAGGCTGGCAGATGAGGTACAGAACTGATCTGTGTCCCTGATTGGGGCACAGAAAAACAGCGTTTTGGCATTGAAGGGGTTAAAAGGGCTTAAAACACTGGTGACTGAATTCTGACTATAGCTCCTTCTCTGATCACTTCCATGACAGGAATTGGGACGATCAGAGAAGGAGAGTACACACAGTACCTCCCTAAATCGCATCAATGCACTGTGATTGGTCCATCTGCAGTAATGGACCAATCACAGCAATCGCCGGCCAGGGGTTTCCCCCCTGGCATCACTGGTTGCCTAGCAACCACCTTGTGCCGGCAAAACTGAACTGTCAGTGCATCCCTCAGCGCGCTGACAGTTTAACCGCATTACGTACATGGATGTGGGAATGCAGTAAAGCACCACATTCTCCTACAGACATGTAGGTGATAATGCAGGAAGAGGTTAATCAATATTTAGTTGAAGCAGGTATATCACACCCCTCAATCAGTATTTTGAGGAAGCAGGTATATCACACCGCCTAATCAGTATTTTGTAGAAGCAGGTATATTGCACCCCTCAATCAGTATTTTGTGGAAGCAGGTGTATCGCACCCCTCAATCAGTATTTTGTGGAAGCAGGTATATAGAACCCCTTAATCAATATTTGGTGGAAGTAGGTATATCGCACCCCTTAATCAGTATTTTGTGGAAGCAGGTATATCGCAGGCCTCAATCAATATTTGGTGGAAGCAGGTATATCGCACCCCTCAATCAGTATTTTGTGGAAGCAGGTATATCAAACCTCTTAATCAGTATTTTGTGGAAGCATGTATATTGCACCCCTCAATGAGTTTTTTTTGGGGCAACAGGTATATCACACCAGTTGCAATTAGTTATTCCAATAGCGTTTGTCCCTCTATATACGGTAGCTGCGGTATCGCAGCAGAACCGCACACAACTGCTGCACAATACAAATTCACTATAATATACTTTCTATTTTAGAAAGTATATAATAAGTATATCACCCCCCTCAGTATATCACACCTATCAATAGCAAACCTATGCCAGTCCTTAAAAGGACTTTTGTGGCCCTATTAGCTAGCGTTTGGTGTCCCTAACAGTCTGTCCCTGCTCGACAAAGCAACCTCTCCCTACATTGGCTAAACACAGAATGTAAAATGGCTGCCAGATCTGGTTCTGTTAAAGGATAGGGGTGTGTCTATGTGCTGAAACGTCTCAATTGGCTGTCCTGTCCCACCTGATGTGTGTGTCATGGGTCAAAGTTCAGCGCAATGCAAAAGATTATGGCGCCGGCGGACATCTCCATATGTTCGCATGTTCGGCGAATCGCGAACATACAAAGTTCGCCGCAAAATGGCCGCCGGGCAAACCGCAAGGCCATCTATAGTCCTAGCTGCCGGCAGCTTCAGGACGTACAGAGCGCACTCTGACCTGACGCTACAGGAGGACAGGTGACTGCAGCGCCGGCCCTTAGTAGAGAAGACAGCCAGGACAGGGAAAGTGGCAACAGGAGAGGTAAGTGACTTTATTATTTTACATTCTGATCTGAGGTCTGATATGGAGGTCTAATGGGGGTTCTGGAGAGGTCTAATGGGGGTCTGGAGTGGTCTATGGGGGGTCTGAAGGTCTGACTGGGGGGGGTCTGGAGGTCTGACTGGGGGGTCTGGAGGTCTGACTGGGGGGTCTGGAGTCTAATGGGGGTCTGGAGTGGTCTAATGGGGGGTCTGGAGGTCAGACTAGGGGGTCTGGAGGTCTAATGGGGGTCTGATTGGGGGTCTGGAGGTCTGACTGGGAGTCTGGAGTGGTCTAATGGGGGGTCTGGAGGTCTAATGGGGGTCTGATTTGGGGTCTGGAGATCTGACTGGGGGTCTGAAGGTCTGACTGGGGGGGTCTGATCGGAGGTCTGGAGGTTTAATCAGGGTCTGATTGGGGGTCTGGAGGTCTTATGGGGGTCTGATTGGGGGTCTGGAGGTCTGACTGGGGTGTCTAGAGGTCTAATGGGGGTCTGATTTGGGGTCTTGAGGTCTAATGGGGGTCTGATTGGGAGTCTGGAAGTCTGATGTGGGTCTGATTGGGGGTCTGGAGGTCTGACTGGGGGGTCTAGAGGTCTAATGGAGGTCTGATTGGGGGTCTGAAGGTCTGACTGGGGGGGTATAGAGGTCTAATGTGGGTCTGATTGGGGGTCTGGAAGTCTGACTTGGGGGTCTGGAGGTCTAATAGGGGTCAGATATGGGGTCTGGAGGTCTAGTGGGAGTCTGGAGGTCTAATGGGGGTCTGGAGGTCTGATATGGGGGTCTGGCCTGAAGTCTGATATGTGGTTCTGAAGGTTTAATGGGGGTCTTATATGGGGGACTTATCTGAGGTCTGATATTGGGTCGGGGTCTTGCATGGAGGTCTAATGGGGGTCTGTTCTGAGGTTTAAAACTGGGGTCTTATATGGGGTCTGACATAGAGGTCTAAAGGGGGTTTGGTTTGAGATTGGGGGATCTCATTTAGGGTTTTATATGGGGGTCTGATCTGAAAGGAAGGTTTTTTTTTTTATTACTAGTGCACAATATAAAGGGGTGTTTTTGTACTGACGCACTATCTGTGCAGTACCAGTATTTTCAGGGGGACTGTTTCTGCAGGAAAGTATTGGGGAGCACTGTGGACACAGTATTAGGGGTGGCAGGATGGGGTGTTGAGAAGTTGGGAGGATGCTGGAAAAGTAGGAAAGTAAGATGTCTGATTGTTCAACTCTGCAGAGACAAGGCGGTGCGGAAAGAAGTCACCATGGTGGTCTGGTCTAACAGGAGAAGAAAAGGAAAGAGAATATCAGAGAAGAGAAGTCACTGGATGTAAGAGGTATGTGGCACTGTATGACCCTGTATGTTCTGTAGCGCTGTATGTAATGTTTTCCAAGTATGTCTTTAAAGAGGTTGTCCACTTTTTTATTTTGTATGAGCGCTGCCTTCTCTGCTCTGCTCTGCTCATCACTGCAAATGCTACGGCGAGCAGGTAACATTTCTACTATGGAGGGGCCACAGGGGGCATTACTAGCACAGTGGCACATTAGTACTATTAAGGGGCACAATAAGCATTATTACTGTGAAGGGGCAAAATAGGCATTATTACTATGAAGGGGGCACAGTGGGCATTATTACTATAAAGGGGGCACAATGGGGATTATTACTATAAAGGGGACACAATGGGGATTATTACTGTGAAGGGGCACAGAGAGGGTATAGCTACTGTGAAGGTTGTACAATGAGAGCAATACTACTGTGAGGGGGTAAAAAATTTTGTATTGGGGGGGGGCAGAGAAAGGACCCGCCCCGGGTGCCAAACGCCCTAGGCACGTCACTGTTCGTCAGTAGTGTTGAGCGAACTTGTGTTTTAAGTTCGGCGTCTAAAGTTCGGGTTCGGGTTATCGAAGAATCGCGTTATGGATTTCGCTACCACGGACCAAGTTATAGTCCGTGGTAGCGGAATCCATAACGTGATTCTTCAATAACCCAAACCCGAACTTTAGACGCCGAACTTAAAACACAAGTTTGCTCAACACTATTCGTCAGAAATCTTGAACTTTGCGCTTTGCATTCTGCATTGCCTGGAAGTGTTTGACACACATGTACTGGGAACCTGAGTGAGGCAGGAAGGCCCATACTAAATTTTAATATGGAGTCTCTGCACACACATATACTGTACACGCGAAAATGCACACACATATAGATGCTAGCGAACAGACAGTCACACACATACATATTATAGACATATACACACAGATAATTTAAATGTCAGTTGCTTGCCACATATAGAAAGATATTCTTACGTTTGGCATCTAGTTAACAACTGTTTTCCTTCTGATTCTCGATGGACACCATTAAACAAGCGCACGCTTTTTTCATACTCCAATAAAAATACTAACATATTATATTCCAAATAAAAGCGTAAATAGAAAGTTCAAAGTCATTTTATGTGTGAGTCATGAGTCATGAGGATCCATTTATTTGAAGCCAGAATTCGGAAGAAAAACGTTCTGCTTACATTATCAAGATTTAATCCGTGCAGTGCTCAGAAGGGAGTGGACCACTGTATCTAAACAGAAGGTCCTTCAGTGTTCAGCATGATGTCAGTAAGAGTATCACAGCTCCCTTGACTCAACTATTATTTTTAAAATGGGTCCCACAACATCACGTTGCTCGTAAAATATAATTTAGTGCCGTTGGAGTGGAAGAAAAAGGTCATACATCTGCGGGTAATTACACGAGGGTGCACATCATGTTTTGATTAACTCTACAATAATATCAACTTAAAGTGTGACTCTTGATGCTGGATGCATGTATGTGTGCTGTTTATTCCCCACATGAATTACACTTTTAGCAAGTAAAACAAAAAAATGTCGGCCTTCCAATGGGAGCCAAGAATAATTTGTGTATTATAAGATTCCGGCCAGTCTTCCAGTTAAAACTGTTACAGAAAAGGGAAGTTTAAAAGGGTTTTTGCAAGAATCGGGGGGTGGGTGGTGGGGGTTGGTAAACTCCCCCACTTGGCTGGACCTTTAAATGGAAACTTACTTACCTGCTTCCGGGCGCTGGCTCCATGCTCCTTCCCTTCCCGGCCTATGATGCTTCGCTGGGCTCCTGCGCTGTAAACATTCGGTTTCACATCGCTTATAAACCAATCACTGGCCCCAGTGGTGACCGGCTTCCCTTATGTCTTGACCAGTGGTCACATGACTCATGGAGATCTGGTCTCCAGTGATTGGCTTTGGCGATATCAAACTGGATGTTTACAGTGAGGAAGCACAGTGGAGCAGCCCAGGCTTGCAAGAGAAGGAGCAGGGAGCCAGCGCCGAAAGCAGGTAAAAAAGCTTTCCTTTACAGGTCCAGCCAAGTGAAGGGGTTTACCAAAAACCCCACCATTCTTGCACAACCCATTTAAGTTCTCATTCCCATCATTTAAAGGGACAGTATATGTCCTCTTTCACACTTCAATGTTGGTGATGACAACCATCACAAGATGGTCAGTTGTTCATCCATGAAGATGTCCATGAAAAATCTGTGTTTGGTCCGTGTGTCTTCTTGCCCTCTGTGTGTCCCTTATAGTGTTAAGCGAGCATGCTCGGCCGAACACCACTATGCTCCGCACATAGCGGAGTTCGGTCGAACACCACGTGTGCTCGAGCGCGATGCTCGAGTCAGTGTATTTAAATCAAATTTAGCCTCTATTTCTATGCAGAAGATCATGTGTGCGAAGCTTAGGAGTCCCTGCTCTGACTCCATATATAGCTATGTCCATACATGGAGTCAGTGCTTGGGGACACCCCAGTGTATTTAAATCTTATTTAGCCTGTATTTCAGAAAAGATTCTACCGGGATTTGAACTTACGACCTTTTATATTAGAGGCAAGGAACTTAACCACTCAACTATAATAGCTGCATAGCCAGTTACTTTAAAAAATATATATACAAAATAAAAAAATGTATAAAAAAAATATGAGACTTCTACTGAGACCTATATATATATATATATATATATAAATTAAGTTTAGCCTCTATTTCTGAAAGAGTTTGCGACAGGATTTGAACTCACAGCTTCTGCATCAAAGCCCAGAACTTTAACCACTACGCTATATAGTTACACAGCCAGTCACTTAAAAAAAAAAAAAAGATAAAATAAAAATATGATACTTTTACTGTATAAGTCTCAGTAGAAGTACAGTACAGTAGAAGTATCTTTTTTATTTTTTTTATTTAAGTAACTGGCTATGCAGCTATTATAGTTGAGTGGTTTAGTGCCTTGACTCTAATACAGAAGGTCGTGAGTTTCAATCCTGGCAGAAACTTTTCTGAAATACAGGCTAAGTTGAAGGCTGGCCGAAGGTTAGGCTGGATTTGTGGGAGGAGCCTGTGCCTTCATAGACGGCACGGCTCACAGGGGAATCACGGCGGCGGGACACGTGCATCTTCACTTCCAGGTCAGGTGACGTCAGTTACTAGCGCTCCAAGAGACGGAGGGTTTGCAGAAGCCGGGCTCTCCCACTTCTACTACGAGTGTTCTGGAGGATTTATGATCGCACCTTTCGGGTTTGTGGAGCTGGGTGTGGGAAAGGGAGGGAGGGCCCCAGTGGTGACCGGCTTCCCTTATGTCTTGACCAGTGGTCACATGACTCATGGAGATCTGGTCTCCAGTGATTGGCTTTGGCGATATCAAACTGGATGTTTACAGTGAGGAAGCACAGTGGAGCAGCCCAGGCTTGCAAGAGAAGGAGCAGGGAGCCAGCGCCGAAAGCAGGTAAAAAAGCTTTCCTTTACAGGTCCAGCCAAGTGAAGGGGTTTACCAAAAACCCCACCATTCTTGCACAACCCATTTAAGTTCTCATTCCCATCATTTAAAGGGACAGTATATGTCCTCTTTCACACTTCAATGTTGGTGATGACAACCATCACAAGATGGTCAGTTGTTCATCCATGAAGATGTCCATGAAAAATCTGTGTTTGGTCCGTGTGTCTTCTTGCCCTCTGTGTGTCCCTTATAGTGTTAAGCGAGCATGCTCGGCCGAACACCACTATGCTCCGCACATAGCGGAGTTCGGTCGAACACCACGTGTGCTCGAGCGCGATGCTCGAGTCAGTGTATTTAAATCAAATTTAGCCTCTATTTCTATGCAGAAGATCATGTGTGCGAAGCTTAGGAGTCCCTGCTCTGACTCCATATATAGCTATGTCCATACATGGAGTCAGTGCTTGGGGACACCCCAGTGTATTTAAATCTTATTTAGCCTGTATTTCAGAAAAGATTCTACCGGGATTTGAACTTACGACCTTTTATATTAGAGGCAAGGAACTTAACCACTCAACTATAATAGCTGCATAGCCAGTTACTTTAAAAAATATATATACAAAATAAAAAAATGTATAAAAAAAATATGAGACTTCTACTGAGACCTATATATATATATATATATATATAAATTAAGTTTAGCCTCTATTTCTGAAAGAGTTTGCGACAGGATTTGAACTCACAGCTTCTGCATCAAAGCCCAGAACTTTAACCACTACGCTATATAGTTACACAGCCAGTCACTTAAAAAAAAAAAAAAGATAAAATAAAAATATGATACTTTTACTGTATAAGTCTCAGTAGAAGTACAGTACAGTAGAAGTATCTTTTTTATTTTTTTTATTTAAGTAACTGGCTATGCAGCTATTATAGTTGAGTGGTTTAGTGCCTTGACTCTAATACAGAAGGTCGTGAGTTTCAATCCTGGCAGAAACTTTTCTGAAATACAGGCTAAGTTGAAGGCTGGCCGAAGGTTAGGCTGGATTTGTGGGAGGAGCCTGTGCCTTCATAGACGGCACGGCTCACAGGGGAATCACGGCGGCGGGACACGTGCATCTTCACTTCCAGGTCAGGTGACGTCAGTTACTAGCGCTCCAAGAGACGGAGGGTTTGCAGAAGCCGGGCTCTCCCACTTCTACTACGAGTGTTCTGGAGGATTTATGATCGCACCTTTCGGGTTTGTGGAGCTGGGTGTGGGAAAGGGAGGGAGGGAGGATCTATTTTGGAGGTATTTTCACAGTCAGGAGGGAGATAAACGGGAGGGGAGGATTCTGTCACCAGGTTTCACCCCTGTCAGCTAAAAATATGCTGATGTTCAGGGCATCTTCACGATTCCTAATGTGGGCTTATAAATGTCATCTGTGGGCTTATTTAGCTAAAAAACAGCTTTTACTAACCTGTCAGTCAAACAAATAAGGTGCCCAAGGGGATGTTAATGGATGCAAGGTGTCGGCCGCACCCGCCGCCGTGATTCCCCTGTGAGCCGTTCCAGACTTCTGTGCCGCCTCCTAATCCTCTGTGCCGCCTCTCGTTCTCCCTCCCTCCCCCCTCCTCCTGCTGTAAGATCTCGCGCATACAGGGGTTGAGCGAAGTGCCGGCGCATTCGCACTTCGTTGTAAGAAGCCAAATGGAGAAGTCCGCACGAGATCTTACAGCAGAAGGAGGGGGGATGGAGGGAGAGCGAGAGGCGGCACAGAGGATTAGGAGGCGGCGCAGGGCACGAACGGCGGCGGGTGCGGCCGGCACCTTGCATCCATTAACATCCCCTTGGGCATCTTATTTGTTTGACTGACAGGTTAGTAATAGCTGTTTTTTAGCTAAATAAGCCCACAGATGACATTTATAAGCCCACATTAGGAATCGTGAAGACGCCCTGAACATCAGCATATTTTTAGCTGACAGGGGTGAAACCTGGTGACAGAATCCCTTTAAAGCAGAGGGGGGTTGACTCCTGCAGCAAGTGGAAGGAAATGGGAGGGGCAGGCCAAGCACAGGCCTTCCTGCCAAAACCGTTTTTTTTTTTTGGGCCCATCATGCGTCAGTTCATACAGTACATGCTTATCATAGCTGTTATTTCTCTCACATCGTTTAGCTCTTGACGTTAAAAAAAATAATCATACGCACATTAGTTAGGTAGATATACAAATGTTGTTGTGAGGACATACATGCTTATTCATGAGGTTGGGTTCATTTCATGCGCACATACAGCCGCACTCTGTCCCGGGGGGACAGGCATACGTTGTTTCATATTTCGTAGACTAGTTCCATACGTCATACGGTCAGTTTTCCACAATTCCTATTTTTATACTTTACCTGCCACGTCTGCAGATACGTCTAACATACTTTGTGTCGGCCTTGTTGGCATTCGCATACGTTCCAAACACGCTGCATGGTGGGGGTTAAGTCTGTCACCTTGTCTGCTTGCACTTGGGCAGCAGGGCTCATGTATCACAATTTGTTTTGTTTGGTTCTTTCAGTGGTCATGTCTATGTCTTCTGACATTGAGGAGTTGGCGTCCTTGCCTCCATCCCCAGGCAGAGGGTCCGAACAAGGCAGCATCCCATCCCTTAGGTCATGGACAGTGCCAAAGCTGACGGCTGAACTTGTAAGAAGAGGCATTCCGTTCGCGACTACTGCCAGAAAGTCGGAACTGTTCAAGTTGCTTTTCCCTAGTGCAGCACCAGCCTGGCTTTCCACGTGCAACGACAACACTTCCATTAACACTTCGATGGTGCAGATTCATGCAGTGTTGAACACTCTCACGACTTCCATTCAGGATTTATAAACCTGGATGGAGGTGATGGAGAAGCGTTGTGACCCCCCTCAGGTAGTCAGGCCGGCTGGTGATGCGGCACCTCCGGCTGCGGTGGCAGGTACCATACCTACTTCATTGGCAGCAGCTAATCCTATACAGGGTGGGGGGGGTACCTTCGGTGGAGCCAGTTTGTTTTGTCAGGCCAAATATCAAGAAGGATATTTTGGATGGCAAGGATGTCAATTTGGCATCCTTGTTAATAGCGTCCCATGATGTGGCGGAGAACAAAGCCTTCGCCTGTGGCGAGGTGTCGGTGGTACTCAAGACCAAGGATCCCAGGCTTAGTCGCAAAATGTCACTGGCTGAATTTGTGCTGGATGTGTTGTGTTCCACCAGCTCCCACAGGAGAGAAGAACTTGACACTTACCTTTATAGGGTGGTGGATCTGGCACATAAGTATGAGGGTTCGGCATTTTATGACTATCACAGGTCCTTCTCGGCTAAAGCAGCAGCCATTTGGGCCCAGTTTCAGGTAGTTACAAACTGGAGCAACATTGACATGGAGCTGTTTTGCAGGCACTTCGCCAGTTTGAAGTCTCCGGTGTGTGCGTCAGTCTTTTGCTCACACTACCACCTGGTGTCCATTGGCTGACCTTACAGCTGTTCTTAGTACCTCCAGAGGTCAAAGCACTCCGGGTTTCAGTCAGCAGGCAGTACAGTATGATAAACTGGGCAGACTGATTCATTTTTTTGGGAAAAGCACAGCTTTGTAACAACTACAATTACTCAGCTTGCAACTACAGTCAGTGCAGGTTACTGCACGTCTGTGCCACTTGTTTTAGGGCGCATCCTGTTACGGCTTGTACTTTGAAGTCCTCGGCATGACTGAGCCGGGTGGACGTAGAGCTCTTAGAGTGGCTACTGCGGCTTCACCCTGTTCAGTCGTTCCGATCATTCTTGGTGGAAGGGTTTTCCCGGGGATTTCACACCGGGCTCATTACCTTGCCGCAGCACACGTTTGAATGTCCAAATCTACATTCTGCTTTCAAACATGCAGGTTTAGTGGACAAACTGTTAAGGAGTGAGTTGGAAAAGGGCTTTGTCATAGGTCCTTTTGAGTCCCCTCCTTTTCACACATGGAGGGTGAGCCGGTGGTGGTGGTGCAAGGGAAGTATTCGAATAAATTTCGGTTGATTTCTGATTTGTCTGCTCCTCATTCTTCTCACGTACCAAGTCTCAATTTATTGATTTCGTCAAAAGAATTCTCTCTGAAGTATCCTTTGTGGACCAGGCTATCCAGGTCATTCTTCAGACAGGTAGGGGTTCCTGGCTGTCCAAAGCAGATATTTCTGATGCGTTTAAATTACTTCCCATCAGACCATCTCTCTGGCAATGGCATGGCATCAAGTGGAGAGATGCATATTATTTTGCCACCAAATTGACTTTTGGTTCCAAAGGTAGCCCCAGTCTTTTTGACAAGTTAGCGCAGGCTCTGGAGTTGATTTTTTTTTTGGAAGTGCGGGGTTGCCAGAATATCATTCATTACCTTGACGATTTTCTGTTGATTGAAAGCCCCTCACAGGCGCCCGTTGATTTACAAGTGCTTTTGCAAGTTTTCAAGCAGTTAAATATTCCGTTTGCTGACCACAAGACAGAAGGCCCTGCAGAAGTGATCACGTTTTTAAGGATCTCCTTAAATTCACACGAGATGTTGGCTAGTCTGCCCCAAGAGAAGCTTGACAGGATCAAACACAAGAGAGAGTTGCAGTCCCTGTTGGGCATGTTAAATTTTGCTATGAGGATCATTCCTCAGGGTAGATCGTTCATTTCCAGATTGTTGGTTTTATTGCAGGAAACTCATGATTTTGACGGATCAGTTTATCTAAGTGCCAACGCCCGGGCAGATCTGTTCATGTGGGACAGATTTCTGAGCGGGTGGAATGGCATTTCAATGTTTGTTCCTAGGGCCACCGTCAATTCTCCACACGTGTTTTCAGATGCAGGTTTCGCTGCCATTTTTGGATCACATTGGTTGGCCGGCTTATGGCCCACGGAGGTACAACAGATGCCAGGTTTTTCCCTAGACTTCGGCATTGTTTGAGATTTATCCTATCTTAGCTGCTGCTGTAGTTTGGGGGCAAAGGTGGTCGGGTCACACATGGCTACTGCAGACATCATTAACAAAGGTAGATCCAAATCCTTACTCATCATGTCTTTCATGCGCAGATTGACCTGGATAGCTCTGGAGCAGGGGTTTCATTTTCATGCTTTGTTTGTGGAAGGGGTGAGCAATGTTTCGGCCGATGCTTTGTCTCGTTTTGATCTTTCACGTTTTTTCTTACAGAATCCTGAGGCGAATACAGTGGGCACCCCGGTACCGGACTCATTACAAAATCTTTGTTCAGCAGTACCTTGAGGGTGTACCGCAGAGCATGGGAGGTTTTCTCCAAATTTCGGGTGACTTGTCCTAGGTGTGATACCGGTCAGGTCAAATACATGGTGGCCTTCGTGTCATACTGTCACTCTGTTCTGGCCCATTTGGCGGGGGTGCAGCATTTTTTGGTGCTTCGGGATCTGGACAGAGCTTCCATATTTGCTGCACACCCGATCAAGGCCATCCTCAGCGGTATACAGAAGAGTCAGGTCACGGTCAAGTCGATCCATCGGCCTATCACGAGGGACATCTTTCGCAGACTGTCAGAGGTTCTTTCGCTTTCACCTTTCGGGGTTCTTCCCAGTCTGGTGCTCAAGTCAGCCATGTATCTAGCGTTCTATGGGTTTTTGAGGCCAGGGGAGGTAACCCAGGCTAGACAGGGGGCGGTGGTTCACTGCAAGGGCAATTTAGTTAAGGTGGGTCTTAGCTATCAGCTGCAGTTACCTCACGACAAAACCAGGCAGGTGGGTCCCTGGCACTTAGTCAAATTCTTTCAGACCGGGAACGCATGGTGTTAAGGCTCGGACCACAAATTAGATTTAAATACACTAGGGTGTCCCCAAGCACTGACTCCATATATAGACCAGACACTGATAGCATCCGTGCTATGTCCATGGTTTTCACGGACCCATAGACTAAAACATAAATGAGGGATCCATAATCATGGACAAGAAAAAGTCACCCATGGGCCGTGGGAAAACTACTGGTGTGTGAATAAATACATTAAAATCAATGATTTGGGCCATCAACTCTGTCTGGCTTGACGGTGTCTACGTTCAAACGTATATGTAGGAGGGGAGCATCCACCAAGGGGCTTATTTACGATATTTATGCCATACCTCTAGATCAAAGTCCTCATGGTCTCTTTTATCTAAATAGAATCAGTATAAGATACTTATGTACTGGTATCATACTCCCGACCTTCTCCATAGAATGAATCCAGTCATCTTAGGAATTTGCTGGAGGTGTGGTATCACTCGAGGCACACTCCAGCATATCTTTTGCGATTGTTCACTCATTTGTCCCTTTTAGAGTAGTGTCAAAGCCCTTCTGTGTGATCTTGGCATATGATATTCCCCTTGATCCCCTATCATATCTATTGAATGTATTACCTACACCGATTAGGAAGCACTCGCTTAAATTGGTGTTGCAAATTTTGACTGCGGCCCGTTGCCTTATTGTCTGGTTCTGGAAGCAACCTGTTCCCCTGGGTTCTCAGATTTATAATTCAGAGTAGTTTGCACTATGAAATACATGACGGCACTGTTACTGGATAAAGTAGACCTCTTTCACTTGGTTTGGGAGACATGGGATTCTTATTGGCTCACCCGACAAGTATGACCTTAAAGTTAGGTGAAATAAATCAACCATCCCTTCCTTCTCTAGGTCCTGTCCTTATTGTTTCTGTCATGTCCATTGTGTTGTCCTGTCTATTCCCTATCTCTTTTACTATAGAAGATATCTTTTATACGCTTTACTGTTGCATGGTACTTAGCCATTTATAGTATATGCAACTGTTTTCTCATTGCTCATTGCTGGTATAGATCAATAGATTATCTCTAGATGTCTTTGACTTTACTTTATAGATGTTCGTCCATTATTGGGGACTCCTACCTTGGATTTTGAATGTTTATACTTTCCGTATTATGTGAAAGCTCCTCAATAAAAATGCAATTATAAAAAAAAGAAAGAAAAGAAAATGGGTAGGTATGATGTCCGTGGAGACCATGTGTATACTTATTGAGGAGACAGCACACCAGGAAATTAGTTTAATGCTTTTTTAATTCATTAATATTCAGACACCAGTGGTAATTATTCTTACATTAGTGCAACATTTTGGGCATTTCCATTTTAGTGCATGCACACCAGATCTGCGGCCTATCCATTTACCAGCTTGAAAAAGGGCACTAAAATGGAAATGCCCGAAACTAATGCACTAATGTTGGAATAATTACTACTGGTGTATGAATATTAATGAATCAAAGAAGCATTAATTTAACTTCCTGGTGTGCTGTCTCTTCAATAAGTATACAGTTGAATCCGGATGGAGGGGAACCCACTGAAAGCCTTCTGGAGAGTGCTGTGGTGATCCTCGGGTTTACAGTCCATGGAGACCATGGACGACACACGTCTGTGATTCACTGACATGTGAAAAGGGCCTAACTCTAGGGCATGCCTTTACTTCATGGTCATTGGCATGCTTATCACATCATCTATCAAAAAGAGAGGTTGAAATAATCTCACATATGAACAATAATACTCAGATAATCAGATTCCATGAACTGTATTTCAACATTTTCATATAACCTGGAGATAAAATGGGGCATTTATTAATCATGTCCTACTGACAATTAGTATTTTTCATGTTCAAATTGTCATGAGGCTTCAGATTGAATCCCTGGTTAAGACATGGTGTTTCCCATTGATTCATTTCTCTATTAGGAGAGCTTGGCTAAACTTACATATACATTAGAGGAGTAAATATGAAAATTTACTGCAGCACATGTTTGATTTGCACCTAAATGTACAGTACAGACCAAAAGTTTGGACACACCTTCTCATTCAAAGAGTTTTCTTTATTTTCATGACTATGAAGGCATCAAAACTATGAATTAACACATGTGAAATTATATACATAACAAACAAGTGTGAAACAACTGAAAATATGTCATATTCTAGGTTCTTCAAAGTAGCCACCTTTTGCTTTGATTACTGCTTTGCACACTCTTGGCATTCTCTTGATGAGCTTCAAGAGGTAGTCCCCTGAAATGGTCTTCCAACAGTCTTGAAGGAGTTCCCAGAGATGCTTAGCACTTGTTGGCCCTTTTGCCTTCACTCTGCGGTCCAGCTCACCCCAAACCATCTCGATTGGGTTCAGGTCCGGTGACTGTGGAGGCCAGGTCATCTGGCGCAGCACCCCATCACTCTCCTTCATGGTCAAATAGCCCTTACTTTCAAAGTTTTCCCAATTTTTCGGCTGACTGACTGACCTTAATTTCTTAAAGTAATGATGGCCACTCATTTTTCTTTACTTAGCTGCTTTTTTCTTGCCATAATACAAATTCTAACAGTCTATTCAGTAGGACTATCAGCTGTGTATCCACCTGACTTCTCCTCAACACAACTGATGGTCCCAACCCCATTTATAAGGCAAGAAATCCCACTTATTAAACCTGACAGGGCACACCTGTGAAGTGAAAACCATTTCAGGGGACTACCTCTTGAAGCTCATCAAGAGAATGCCAAGAGTGTGCAAAGCAGTAATCAAAGCAAAAGGTGGCTACTTTGAAGAACCTAGAATATGACATATTTTCAGTTGTTTCACACTTGTTTGTTATGTATATAATTCCACATGTGTTAATTCATAGTTTTGATGCCTTCATAGTCATGAAAATAAAGAAAACTCTTTGAATGAGAAGGTGTGTCCAAACTTTTGGTCTGTACTGTATATTTACCTTCTAGATTCTGGATGATCCATATTAATCTATGAATGTGGTTGTAATACTATGATATACAGAAGGAGAAAGAAGTCTGTTCTTACCTTGACACATGTTTTGTGCATTTAGTTCATAGCCAGACGCACACTGCATTAACTGAACTGTGCTGGGCAAATTGTGAGCTGGATCTTGAGGGATACTGGGTCTTTCTACAGGCACATTTTGACCAGTGCTTTGTTGAGATCCAGAAGTCTCTGTGATGACCGTGTCTTCTTGGCCATTATTTAACAAAATCTGTGCAGTTCTTGGTAGGCAAAGGTATCCTCCATAATGGTTAACACATTTCATTCCTCCCTTGCAAGGCTCTTGCATTATCCCACACTCATCAATATCTGTAAGAAGATAGCAAAGAAGTGATTTGCAATGGTCCAAAGTATAAGAAGGAAGCCATTTAGATATCAAAATCCTGCATTTTTTATGTCCAAAAACAGGTTGCCATTACAGGTTGCCATTTTGTTACCTGGGATAAACAGGCATGAAGACAAAGTAAACCCTCTTTAAATTGTAGGGTTTTATGTATCATGGCAACAACAGAAAACGTCCTTAGAAAGTCTTAAAATAAATAAAATAAATAAATAAATAAAAAAATGAAGCCAAAATGAAAAAGCCATTTATGAAAAACTAAGTACACCCTATTAATCTGATACCTTGTAGAACCACCTTTAGCAGCATAAACTCAGAGTAATCTCTTCTTTAAAACATTGTTTCAGTTTAAAGTCTGGAATTTGATTGGGCCATTTAAACACCTTGATTATTTTTATTTTCAGCCATTCTGTTTTAGATTTGCTCATTTGCTTGGGATTATTGTCCTTTAACTGTTATTTAGCTTTAGGTGTTGGATAGATGGCCTCACATTTGACTCTAGAATACTTTGGTATACAGAGGAGTTCATGGTTGACTCACTGATCCTGTGGCTGCAAAACAATCAACCCTTCTGCACCCAGCTGGATGGTCGATATGAGGTGTTGTATCGATATGCTGTGTTTCAGTGGCAAAAGTAGACTTTTATAGGCCCCAGTGCAAATTTGAAACCCTCTCACTCAGGTAGCACTGCCTATAGGGCCTGTGGAGAGTGATGACAGTGAGCAGTTTTAATTCTGGCTGCTTCACTCAGGCAGCGCTCAACTTGAGCACTGCCTGAGTGAAGTGTCCAAAGGAGGGTGCAGATATCTGTGAACTGTCTTTATTCTTCATGGGCCCTACAGGTAATACTGCCTCAGTGAGACGACCAAAGGGTGAGGAGGGCCTGTGGAGAGTGAAGAAAATGCACAGCTGTGATGTGCCTCAGACTCCACTCCCCCTTGTTGTGGTTCCATCCACTGTGACTGCAGTCGTTGCACTCCTGCTGTGTTTGGTCTCATTTGTCCAAAGAATATTGTTCTAGGAGTCTTGTGGTTTGTTCAGATGCAACTTTACAAACTTAAACTGTGCTACCAAGTTCTTTTTAGGAAAAAAAATGTTTTTTTCCCTGGCAACCCTTCCAAACAAGCCATGGTTATTTAGTCTAATTTTTATTCTATTGTCTTGAAGTTGAGCATTTAACATGGTAACTGAAACCTGTAGAGTCTTAGATGTAGCTCTTGTTTTTTTTTTTTTCAGTTTCTCTGAGCATTGCACGGCCTGACCTTGGGCTGACTTTCCTGGAATGTCCACTTCTGGAAAGATTGTTAACTGTCAGGAAAATTTACCACTCCTCAGAATCTTTCTCACTGTAGATTGATGGACTTCAAATTATTTGGAAATGGCCTTAAAAACCTCCCCAGATTGATGGCCAGCAACAATTGTTTCTCTAGATAATAGCTGGTTTTTCCTCCTTTGCATTGTCAACTTGCGCCTGAATGCTGCAGACCAGCAAACTGCCACAACTTCTGCTTTTTTAATGGTGGTCACTAGTGTTGATCGAACACCATGTGTGCTCGAGCGCGATGCTTGAGACAGTGTATTTAAATGTAATTTAGCATCTATTTCTAAAAAGTTTATTTGAACTCCCAAAACCTTGTACATTAGAGGCAAGGACCTTATCCACTCGGCTAAAAAGCTGAACGCTAAACTGTGTCAGAAAAACGTCATAGTAGTTTCTGATGTAGTGAGTATTCTTGATTAATAGCCTAGGCTGCTCTATATTTGCTAAGCAACTGCTGGAGAGCCTTTATAATTGCATTCATAAGCATAAAATTGTAAGTATGTAATAATAATAATAAATAGTTTATTAGTTATGCAAATGTTGATATATACAGTCAGGTCCATAAATATTGGGACATCAACACAATTCTAACATTTTTGGCTCTATACACCACCATAATGGATTTGAAATGAAATGAACAAGATGTGCTTTAACTTCAGACTGTCAGCTTTAATTTGAGGGTATTTACATCCAAATCAGGTAAACAGTTTGCATATGTGCCTCCCACTTGTGAAGGGACCAAAAGTAATGGGACATAATAATAATCATAAATCAAACCTTCACTTTTTAATACTTGGTTGCAAGTATTAAGTCAATTACAGCCTGAAGTCTGGAACACATAGACATCACCAGATGCTGGGTTTCATCCCTGGTGATGCTCTGCCAGGCCTCTACAACAACTGTCTTCAGTTCCTGCTTGTTCTTGGGGCATTTTCTCTTCAGTTTTGTCTTCAGCAAGTGAAATGCATGCTCAATCGGATTCAGGTCAGGTGATTGACTTTGACCATTGCATAACATTCCACTTCTTTCCCTTAAAAAACTCTTTGGTTGCTTTTGCAGTATGCTTTGGGTCATTGTCCATCTGCACTGTGAAGCACCATCCAATGAGTTCTGAAGCATTTGGCTGAATATGAGCAGATAATATTGCCCAAAACACTTCAGAATTCATCCTGCTGCTTTTGTCAGCAGTCACATCATCAATAAATACAAGAAAACCAGTTCCATTGGCAGCCATACATTTCCACGCCATGACACTACTAACACCATGCTTCACTGATGAGGTGGTATGCTTAGGATCATGAGCAGTTCCTTTCCTTCTCCATACTCTTCTCTTCCCATCACTCTGGTACAAGTTGATCTTGGTCTCATTTGTCCATGGGATGTTGTTCCAGAACTGTGAAGGCTTTTTTAGATGTCGTTTGGCAAACTATAATCTGGCCTTCCTGTTTTTGAGGCTCACCAATGGTTTACATCTTGTGGTGAACCCTCTGTATTCACTCTGGTGAAGTCTTCACTTGATTGTTGACTTTGACACACATACACCTACCTCCTGGAGAGTGTTCTTGATCTGGCCAACTGTTGTGAAGGGTGTTTTGTTCACCAGGGAAATAATTCTTCGGTCATACACCACAGTTGTTTTCCGTGGTCTTCCGGGTCTTTTGGTGTTCCTGAGCTCACCGGTGCATTCCTTCTTTTTAAGAATGTTCCAAACAGTTTTTTTGGCCAAGCCTTATGTTTTTGCTATCTCTCTGATGGGTTTGTTATGTTTTTTTCAGCCTAATGATGGCTTTCTTCACTGATAGTGACAGCTCTTTGGATCTCATCTTGAGAGTTGACAGCAACAGATTCCAAATGCAAATAGCACACTGGAAATGAACTCTGGACCTTTTATCTTCTCATTGTAATTGGGATAATGAAGGAATAACACACACCTGACCATGGAACAGCTGAGAAGCCAACTGTCCCATTACTTTTGGTTCCCTTAACAAGTGGGAGGCACATGTGAAAACTGTTGTAATTCCTACACAGTTCACCTGATTTGGATGTAAATACCCTTAAATTAAAGCTGACAGTCTGCAGTTAAAGCACATCTTGTTTGTTTCATTTCAAATCCATTGTGGTGGTGTATAGAGCCAAAAATGTTAGAATTGTTTCAATGTCCCAATATTTATGGACCTGACTGTATATATATATATATATATATATATATGTTAATTTATAAATATAATCCTATATGTGCCTATGTACATTGTAGCAATGAATTGATCAGAGCACTGAAACAGTTCAGGCTATGCAGACACTCCAAAGCGATAAGCAGACAATGGGCCCCTGTAGCAGGAGGGGGGAGTATAATTATATATAATGTAACTTTTAATAGGGTCAAAAATATCAGACTAATAGAACTCACTACATAAATAAGACATACATACACATAGATGACCAAATGAATGGTGCTTGGCTGGTATAGACAAAATTCTGTTCCGTCCGGGAAGACGCGAACAGTCTTACCAGACCCTTTGTAGATAGTGAGAGAGGTCCTTGGATACAGGAGACAGGAAACGTTTCAATCAGGCCGTGCGGGAATGGGTGCTGTAAATGTGGAACCGCGTAGATGGAGCAATAGGAATTGTCCTAAATGGCCCTGCCAAAGGTGAAGGGGGCTATTATACTGCTACCTATCTACACGGAGCACTCGCCTTGAAAAAGGCGACCCCGTCCGGTAGCCTGTCCCTAAGGTGGACCTCACCCTAAAACTACAGAAGTTATGCCAGTGGATTGTTGATGAGAATGCTTCCAATGGTCTCCAGACGTGGCACGTTTCTGTCCGTGACTCTTCAGGGAAAGACTGCAGGAAGGCAGAGGGTAAACAAGCTAAAAAGCTGGAGGGATAGTCCCCCGGACCGTCTAGCCAGTGCAGTTTCTAGGTAAAATTTCTCTCAGGGCGAGTGTCAAAAAAACCCCCCCCCCCCCCCTCAAAACTGCTCGATGAAATAAGTGTCTCCCCACGTTTCTGTCCGTGACTCTTCAGGGAAAGAATGCAGGAAGGCAGAGGGTAGAAAGCCACAGGTATCTGGCCTGGGGCTCAATAGCACACTGGAAAAGAGGAAACAAGCTAAAAAGCTTGTGTTCTGCTATCCTGGTGTGGGATGCAGTATTGCACTGGAGGGATAGTCCTGTGCTAGACGCAGGGCCGTTTCTAGGGGCGGGCGGGACGGGCGGCCGCCCGGGGCGCTGTCAGAAGGGGGGCGCCGGCAGGGGCGCCCTGTGTGGTGTAAAAAAATAAAAATTGGTTATATATAATTGCCGGCCGGCGGCGCCCGTCATGCTGCGCCTCCTGAGCGGCTAAGCGCTTGCCGCTCCTCTAAAGAATCTCCTGCCTGCTGTCTCTGCTCTGTGCTCATGTTAATGTAGCGTGGCCGAGCTCTGGTCGGTCCGCGGTACTGGAGCTTCTGTTTCCTGTACCCGGCCGGACTGACAGGAAGTGCTCACTTAGTGTGCACTTCCTTTCAGTCCGGCCGGGTACAGGAAACAAATGCTCCTGTACCGCGGACCAACCAGAGCTCGGCCACGCTACACACTAGAGGTGACAATAGAATGGAAATGAGTGACAGGGGGGGGGGAGAGAATGGAAATTAGTGACAGGGGGGGGGGGAGAATAGAAATTAGTGACAGGGGGGAGAATGGAAATTAGTGACGGGGGGGGGGGGGGAGAATGGAAATTAGTGACGGGGGGGGGAGAATGGAAATTAGTGACGGGGGGGGGAATGGAAATGAGTGACAAGGGGGGGGATGGAAATGAGTGACAAGGGGGGGATGGAAATGAGTGACAAGGGGGGGGGGATGGAAATGAATGACAAGGGGGGGGGATGGAAATGAGTGACAAGGGGGGGGGAATGGAAATGAGTGACAAGGGGGGGGAATGGAAATGAGTGACAAGGGGGGGATGGAAATGAGTGACAAGGGGGGGGGGAATGGAAATGAACGACAAGGGGGGGGGATGGAAATGAGTGACAAGGGGGGGAATGGAAATGAATGACAAGGGGGGGGGGAATGGAAATGAATGACAAGGGGGGGGGGAATGGAAATGAATGACAAGGGGGGGATGGAAATGAGTGACAAGGGGGGGGATGGAAATGAGTGACAAGGGGGGGGGGAATGGAAATGAGTGACAAGGGGGGGAAAATGTTAATGAGTGACAAGAGGGGGGGGGGTAGAAGAGAGTGACAAGGGGGGGAAATGTTAATGAGTGACAAGGGGGGGGGGGAGGAAAGAGTGACAAGGGAGTCCCCAGAGCCAGACTGCAGCCAGAGACCAGATCATCTTATTGTCCTGGTGGTAAGTAGACAATGCAATATGTTTATTATGTAATTGTTTAGTTATTAATACTACATTGGAAACTAATTTACCTCACATTTAGGGTCCATTCACACGTCCGTATGTGTTTTGCGGATCCACAAAACATGGACAGCGGCAATGTGCGTTCCGCATTTTGCGGACCGCACATTGCCAGCACTAAGAGAATATGCCTATTCTTGTCTGCTATTGTGGACAAGAATAGGACATGTTCTATTTTTTTCAGGATCGGAATTGCGGCCCCATAGAAATGTATGAGTCCGCAATTCCATTCCGCAAAAAGACAGCTACAAGAAGCTGGATTAACCGTAAGGGAAGCATAGCAGTTATTTTAATTTAAAAGCTGAGAAAGGGGTGGAACATATGTGATGTCTGATAAGGGGGGGGGGCGGCAATTTTTATCTTGCCTAGGGCGGCAAAAATCCTCGCACCGGCCCTGCCTCCCTCTGACATCTCGCCTGACCTGTGCCCGAGTGCCGAGTCCTCTCACTCTTCAGACAGTGCGGGCGGCACTTACTGACGTCACGCGCCTGCTCCTCCCACTAGGCGGCGCAGGCGTGTGACATACAGTGAGTGAGTGAGCGCCGCACTGCCTGCCTGTTACCGCCCGCCCTGAGCCCCTGAGCAGTGCTGATGCCTGCTGTGAGGCGAGTGATGGTCTGGGGGGGCATTAATTACAATGGGGGGGGGGGCATTAATTGCAATGGGGGGGCATTAATTACAATGGGGGGGACATTAATTACAATGGGGGGGGAGCACTGTGGGAGACATGAAAATGGGGGCCACTGTCACTGTGGGAGACATTAAAATGGGGGCCACTGTCACTGTGGGGGACATTAAGTTTAATAAGGATCAGTATGGACATTATTTAGAATGGAGGCTGCTGTTGGTGTCATTACTCATTATAACTGTATAATGTCAGGCCTAGTCCTGAGCTGAGTTATATCACCCTGCCCATGCCCTGTATAATAATGTACCCATCCCTGATACCCCTTAGTTATATTACCCGGCTGGGGTAATAAAACTAAGGGGTATCAGGGTACATTATTATACAGGGCAGGGTAATATAACTCAGGACTAGGCCTATCAGACATTATACAGTTATAATGACACCCACAGCAGCCTCCATTCTAAATAATGTCCATAGTGATCCTTATTAAAAATAATGTCCCCCCACAGGCAGGCAGTGCGGGCGGCGGCGCTCACTCACTGTACGTCACGCGCCGCGTGACGTACAGTAAGTGCGGTGAGCACCGCCGCCCGCACTGCCTGCCTGTTACCGCCCGCCCGGAGCAGTGCTGAGAAAGAAGCCTGCTGTGAGTGAGAGCCTGAGTCTGTGGGTCACTGTGACCGTCCGTGCAATGTGGTTCCACATTTTTTACAATGGGGAGACACTTATTTCATCGAGCAGTTTTGAGGGGGGGGGGGGAGTTTTTTTGACACTCGCCCTGAGAGAAATTTTACCTAGAAACTGCACTGGCTAGACGGTCCGGGGGACTATCCCTCCAGCTTTTTAGCTTGTTTACCCTCTGCCTTCCTGCAGTCTTTCCCTGAAGAGTCACGGACAGAAACGTGCCACGTCTGGAGACCATTGGAAGCATTCTCATCAACAATCCACTGGCATAACTTCTGTAGTTTTAGGGTGAGGTCCACCTTAGGGACAGGCTACCGGACGGGGTCGCCTTTTTCAAGGCGAGTGCTCCGTGTAGATAGGTAGCAGTATAATAGCCCCCTTCACCTTTGGCAGGGCCATTTAGGACAATTCCTATTGCTCCATCTACGCGGTTCCACATTTACAGCACCCATTCCCGCACGGCCTGATTGAAACGTTTCCTGTCTCCTGTATCCAAGGACCTCTCTCACTATCTACAAAGGGTCTGGTAAGACTGTTCGCGTCTTCCCGGACGGAACAGAATTTTGTCTATACCAGCCAAGCACCATTCATTTGGTCATCTATGTGTATGTATGTCTTATTTATGTAGTGAGTTCTATTAGTCTGATATTTTTGACCTTATTAAAAGTTACATTTTAAATAATTATTCTCCCCCCTCCTGCTACAGGGGCCCATTGTCTGCCTATGTACATTGTAGCAATAATAAACAATAAAAAGCAATAATGCACAAGAATACGAAGTCTGAAATCTGTTACCTTTACATTGCTGCCTTATCGGGTCCCACTCATAACCATCAGTGCATTGCTGTATGGGAACAGAACATTCATATAGTTAATATTTTTCTGGGATCACAATCATCAATTTCAGGCGTTAAAATTGACTGTCAAGGAAAGATCTCATGGTATAAATCTTTTGGATCAAACCAATTTTATAATTCATTATTCTACACCATCGGTTACGAGATTATGATGTTTTTTTTGCTCTGTGAAATGATTTATTTATCCACAGCTCGATTTATAAAGCTGTTTTCCAAGTGCTCTGAAACTAGATGCACATTTTTAGAGTTCAAGTTAAAAACTTCTGCTGTTACAGTGTTTTCTTGTTGAAAAGTAATATCCACCGAATCTGGCACACAGATGTTGGTCACTGCTCAGTTTAAAGGTTCATTGCACTTAAGGGAGTAAAAGTAAGTTCACTAGATCAGCTGTTTTATTGCTGCATGTTCATTTGTATGTTCTCCAGATTTGGTAGTTTGCATTATATTTTTTCCTAAAAAGAAATCTATCATTTATGTGTCTATCTATCTATCTATCTATCTATCTATCTATCTATCTATCTATCTATCTATCTATCTATCTATCTATCTATCATCTGTCTATCAATCTATCTAATATCTGTCTGTCTAACTAATATTATCTATCTATCTATCTATCAATTTTGTTTGATAAGCTATTTGACTACAACTAGATTAGTCAGAAGGCTAGCTCAACAAATGATTATCACCCAGGGGAATCAGAGTAAAGATGCCTATTATTTTGGCTTGGCTCATAACATATGGATCATGTTGGTATAATCAGGGGCATCAGATGTGCAGTTGTTACATAATTATATGTAATTATTAAATAATTGTCTATAATAATATGGACTAAGCTAGTCCAGCGTTTCACATTCTTATATTTTACATAATTTTGTAAAGGGTGTGACTTTAGATTATGTAACTTCAGATTCAGGGACTTTAGGAGGGGACTACAGTAAATCTGTTTCTTATCACTGCACTATATTGTATTTTTCCTCTTTTCTTCCATTATTGACAGCGCAGTCCAGTGCACATCTTGTCTAACGTATGCAGTCCAGGAACAGCCGTTTGAGGGTGCATATCTTTGTTTAAAATGTGAGCAAATTACCCGTTTGGAATCGCACATCGTGTATCTAACCGAGCGAGTTTCAACACTGAGAAGCGTTGGTAATTTGGAACAAAGTTCACAGACCCATTGCTGTACACAGACCCATTGAAATGAATGGGTCAGGATTCAGTGTGGGTGCTATGCAAGCACTCTATGGGGTAGGTGAGGGGCAGGGTGGTAGCAAGGAGGATCAGGAAAGAGTGACAAAGTCCTAAAAAATAAAAATACAGCCACACAATGGAATATTTTTAAAACCATCCTAAAATCGAATTGCGAGAGGCACATACCTTATGGGAATAAAAGGTTAAGGAACAACAAAAAAACCAATGTGGATAAATTGAATTGTAAAGAAAGCAATAAATGACAAAAAGAAAGCATTTAAATCACTAAAACAGGAGGGGAGTGAGGAAGCACTGAAACACTTGTAAAAGACAAATAAAAGCAACCAAATTAGAGATCGAGAGATTAATTGCCAAAGAGAGCAAAACTAACCCTAAAATGTTCTTCAGTTATATAAATGGTAAAAAGTATAAATCTGAAGGTGTCGGCCCTTTACAGAGTAATGAGGGGCGAGTTGCAGAGAGTGATGAGGAGAAAGCAAAGCTTTTTAATATTTTTTCCCCACTGTATTCACAGAAGAAAATAAACTGTCAGATAAAATGCAGAATGTAAAAGTAAATTCCCCATTAAAAGTGCCCTGTCTGACTCAGGAAGAAGTACAGCGGTGTCTTAAAAAGATTAAAATAGACTTATCGCCAGGACCAGATTGCATACACCCCCGTAACCTAAGAGAATTAAGTAATGTCATTGCCAGACCCTTATTTCTGATATTTAAGGACTCTATACTGACAGGGAATGTCCCACAGGATTGGAGCATAACAAAATGGTCCAAAGACAGAGCCCGGAAACTATAGGCCGGTAAGTTTAACATCTGTCGTGGGTAAACTGTTTGAAGGTTTTCTAAGAGATGCTATGTTAGAGCATCTCAACGGAAATAAGCAAATAGCGCCATACCAGCATGGCTTCATGAGGGATCGGTCATGCCAAACTAATTTAATCAGTTTCTATGCGGAGGTAAGTTATAGACTTGACCACGGTGAATCAATGGATGTCGTATATCTGGACTTCTCCAAAGCATTTGACACTGTACCACATAAAAGGTTAGTATATAAAATGAGAATGCTTGGACTGGGGGAAAATGTCTGTATGTGAGTAAGTAACTGGCTCAGTGATAGAAAACAGAGGGTGGTTATTAACAATACACACTCAGATTGGGTCACTGTCACTAGTGGAGTACCTCAGGGGTCAGTATTGGGCCTTATTCTCCTCAATATATTTATTAATGATCTTGTAGAAGGCTTGCACAGTAAAATATACATTTTTGCAGATGACACTAAACTGTGTAAAGTAGTTAACACTGAAGAGGACAGTATACGTCTGCAGATGGATCTGGATATATTGGAGGCTTGGGCAGAGAAATGGCAGATGAGGTTTAACACTGACCAATGTAAGGTTATGCACATGGGAAGGAATAATGCAAGTCACCAGTACATACTAAATGGTAAAATACTTGGTAACACTGACATATAAAGGACCTAGGCATTTTGGTGAACCGCAAACTAAGCTGTATAAACCAGTGTCAGGCAGCTGCTGCCAAGGCCAATAAGATAATGGGTTGCATCAAAAGGGGTATAGAAGCCGGTGATGAGAATATAGTCCTGCCACTTTACATATCACTAGTCAGACTACACATGGAGTACTGTGTACAGTTCTGGGCTCCTGTGAACAAGGCAGACATAGCAGAGCTGGAGAGAGTTCAGAGGAGGACAACTAAAGTAATAACTGCAATGGGCGGACTACAGTACCCTGAAAGATTATCAAAATTAGGGTTATTCACTTTAGAAAAAAGACGACTGAGGGGATATCTAATAACTATGTATAAATATATCAGGGGTCAGTACAGAGATCTCTCCCATCATCTATTTATCCCCAGGACTGTGACTGTGACGAGGGGACATCCTCTGCGTCTGGAGAAAAGAAGGTTTGTACACAAACATAGAAGAGGATTCTTTACGGTAAGAGCAGTGAGACTATGGAACTCTCTGCCTGAGGAGGTGGTGATGGTGAGTACAATAAATTAATTCAAGAGGAGCCTGGATGTATTTCTGGAGTGTAATAATATTACAGGCTATAACTACTAGAGAGGGGTCGTTGATCCAGGGAGTTATTCTGATTGCCTGATTGGAGTCGGGAAGATATTTTTTCCCTTAAAGTGAGGAAAATTGGCTTCTACCTCACAGTATTTTTTTTTGTCTTCCTCTGGATCAGCTTGCAGGATAACAGGCTGAACTGGATGGACAGATGTCTTTTTCAGCCTTATAAACTATGTTACTAGGGATATTGAAATTATTATAAATTGGTGTATTTGTATATAATATGTATTTGGCCACCTTTAACTCTTTCCAAGTGATTGCCTATTCTCAGGATAGGCCATTACTATCTGATAGGCAAGGGTTCGATACCTCACAGGCCCCCCGATCAGCTGTTCTGCGGTACCTCTGGTGCTGGAAGTCAGTGCTGTAATTACACATCTCTATGCATTGTGTTGTGGATGGAGCTGGTTACTGCAGCACTGCTTCCATATCAGATAGTGATGACGTGTCCTGAGAATAGACCATCACTTGGGAAGGGTTTTGGACAATCCATTTAATTGTTGTTTCAGAAAGACTGGACGATTTTCATCTGTATCAATCCTGGTTTTCAAGTTCCCTACTTATAGTGATTGAATGGGATCATTTCTTATGTATCTGCCCCAATCACATGATGGTTGATTTGTTACAGCACAGAGCTCGGATAACTGCACTTTAATTTTAACTCCCACAATTTTTTTTTTACTGACAGTTAAACCCTTTAGGCTTCTTTCACACGGACGTCACAGATTTTGTCCGGATGCGTTGCGGATGCATTGCGTGAAACACTCGCGAGTGCGCATGCAATTTCAGTCAGTTTTGTCTGTGATTGCAGTTTTTTCTGCGCGAGTGCAAAGCATGTTTTCCACGCGCGTGATAAAAAACTGAATGTGGTACCCAGACCCAAACCCAGACTTCTTCACTGAAGTTCGGGTTGGGCTTCGGTATTCTGTAGATTTTATTATTTTCCATTATAACATGGTTATAATGGAAAATAATAGCATTCTTTAATACAGAATGCTAAGTAAAATGTCCCTTGAAAGTTAAAAAATAATAAAAACATAACTCACCTCATCCACTTGATTGTGCAGCCGTTATCATCTTCTTTCTTATTCTTGCAGGACCTGCAAAAGGATCTGCGCGATCAAGTGGATAAGATGAGTAATTTATTTTTATTTTTTAACCCTCAAGAGACATTTCACTTTGCATTCTGTATTAAAGAATGCTATTATTTTCCATTATAACCATGTTATAATGGAAAATAATAAAGTGAATGGACCTCCACATCATCTCCTTAGCAACTATCTGTGAAAATCGCATAGCATCCACACTTGCTTGCGGACGCTATACGATTTTCACGCAGCCGCATTCACTTCTATGGGGCCAGGGCTGCGTGAAAAACGCAGAATATAGAACATGCTGTGTTTTTCACACAACGTAGAACTGATGCGGGAAAAAAATGTACACAGACCCATTGAAATGAATGGGTCAGGATTCAGTGTGGGTGCTATGCGTTCACGTCACGCATTGCACCCACGTGGAAGACTCGCTTGTGTGAAAGGGACCTTATAGTAACATATATAGTTTTTTTTCTGATTGCAGATTTTTTTAATTCTATTTCCTGAACATGAATACGGAGGCGGCCATCTTACCTGAGCTGTTCTTAACAGCATTTACAAAGCATTAAGAACCTGGCCATAGACACAATGGTCTGGAGGGGACCTCATTGACTTGGGCATTATGGGCATGCTCTGTGACCTGTGCAGAGGTCATTGTACAAGAAAAGAATAGATAAGATTAGACAATCATTTATTGTGAATGGTGGATCCTATCTTATCTGTCATTCTAATTCTGCCTGTAATGACATCACTTCAGTGTATAGATAAGCAGATAACTGCAGTAAAGTGATCTGTACAGACCAAGAAGTGGCGTCTATTATTAGGCTTAGTGGCCAGTGCGAAAACTGCAGGCATTTATGTTTTTTGTTTAAATGTAGATATTGACATGGAAAATTCAAAATAACATCACCTAAAAATCTTTAAAAATATGTTAAACATAAAAGCATGATTTAAACAATAGGTAATTTTCTGATTATTTACAGTAAGGATTAGCCTATTTTGAGGCTTCAGGACTAAGTGCTTCTTTTTTTAAAGAAATTGAAATATTCCAGTGCTATATTTTTTTTTATTTTTCCATTGTTGAAGCTGTATGAGGGATTGTTTTTTGTGGAATGAATTATAGATTTTTGCCATTATTTTAGGTTGAATTGAATTTATTCATGAGCTTTTATTTATTTTTTGGAGGGGTGAGATGAAGAAAAACTGCAATTCCACCATTTTTGTACACCATAGAACGGGCGGTATAAATAACATGTCAGCTTTATTAAATAGTCTCGTAGACAGGTAACAGCTGTAGGGGATTATCTGAAGCAGCTTCAATGCCAACCAGTGCAAAGATGCTGTCTTACTCACAGCTTGATGAACACCATAAATCTGAGTATTTAGGTCAGGGACAAGATGTTCTTTCCCTATAATGCCCCTAAGATGCTACTCCTCCCTAAAATTTAAGTAACCATTCCGAAAAGGGTGACCCCACTTATCGGTGTGTCTGTGTAGCCCTAATTGCAGTCCACTGCGTTACTGTGGTGTACTATGGTGGTCATCAAACTGTAAGACGGCCTCTTCACACTGGTTGCCATCGAAGCTGCTTCATGTGCAGTGATGGCCAGTTCGCAGTGTTCGCCCGCGAACACATGCGGGCTGCCATTTTGACTCACAAGTCTGGCGATGCACAGGTAAGCCCTTACCTGTGCCTGTGCCGCGAGCCGGTCTGAAATCAAATGCGGTCACCGGGAGCAGGCAGTTCCGAGAACAGCCCGATGAAGGCCCCCGGCGGCTGTTCTCGGAACTGCCTGCTCCCGGTGACCGCATTTGTTTCAGACCGGCTCGCGGCACAGGTAAGGGCTTACCTGTGCATCGCCAGACTTGTGAGTCAAGATGGCAGCCCGCATGTGTTCGCGGGCGAACACTGCGAACTGGCCATCACTGGTCATGTGATCCCTTACAGCTGTTTTCTGTCAGAACCTGAACATCGGTTATTGATGGTTGATGGGTCTATAACACAATCTGTTTTTATCTTGATGATTCTTCCTTGGATTATCATTATCGGGGAACCTTTTATTTTAACTAAAATAGAAAAAAAAAATTGATAATAAATGTTAAGTTTTTTTTTGTGATATTACAATAACAACATTAATTTGTTGTCACCACATTCTGAGAAGGATAACATTTTTATTTTTCCATTATTTAGGCATATTTCAGCTTGTTAATTACGAGACAAGTTGTATTTTTTACCAATATTTTGGACTACATATAACTTACTTACTGACTTATTATTATTTTTTAGGGAGAATAGGACAAAAGAGCAGTTTTGCCGTTGCTTATTCATTGTGTTATCTTTTTTGTAAGGGTCAATACAATTGTGGCAGAATTACCGGTATATCTATTTTATTAACTTTCTGACAAAACCAATTTTTTGGGGAAGGACATTTTGTATTTATAATTTAATAATATTCTATTAAACTTGATCTTGCCCCCTTGGGGGACAAGAAGCTGTGATCACTTACATAATATTTAAAAATGTATAGGGGGTCATTTATTAACCACTTAGTGACCATGCACATTTTTTTAAATCTCATTCCAAGAGCTATAACCTTTTTGTTTTTTCATCAATGTGGAGCCCCGCAAGTTGGTGGCTGGAGGATTTCGGTCCGTTCACCACCAAGCCGGCTCCCCATAGAACTGAATGGGAGCGTACCGCACATGACCGGCCATTGCTCCCATTCACTTCTATGGGCTCGACGGAAATAGCCGAGCCAGCGCTCTGCTATTTTTGCCGACCCCATAGAAAATGAATGGAGGGTGGCTGTGCATGCGCAGTGCGCCCTCCTTCACTTTTGGGGCTCTGTACTTTATAAAGGTGCGGGTCCCAGTGGTGGGACCACACCTAAAAGACAATGGGGGCATATCCTAGCAATATGCCCCCATTGTCTATGATGAGACAACCCCTTTAATACCAGCGTTTCAGAGCTCTTTAGCTGGTGGTGGATCCACCAAAGTCATGTAGAGGCGCCGGCCTCTACATAACTTCGGTGTATCCACCACTGGTCTAAATGTAAGAAAGTTTCCTTGCTGACTTAAATTTAGACCATTTTGTATGCCTAAAACAGGCGTAAAAAATGATGAATGAGATGGCCTGGCGGACCGTCCCCTTCCCAGTCCACGCCACTCCCCCTTTTTTAGACCTGGCGTGAGCGGGGAAAGTCAGAGATTGTGATGCAAATAAACCTTTGCGCCGCAATTTGAGCCAGAAATACGCATAATATAGGCATATTTCTGATAGTAAATTACCCCCATAGTATGTCAAAGCATTATTTCCTGTAGTGTAAAAATGAGAGGCAAACTCAAAAGTTGCTGCAGTCGCTATTGACCACAGCATCTGTAGGTTAAATGGCCAATGACTCTGATCCCAGGTGTATAGTACTTCTGTGCTAGTTGCACCATTGTGCCCATCTGTGGTAAGAAAACTGCAGTTTGCATATAATAGCACATCTATCTGTAGGAGAGGATAAAGAGCCTTGCATGATCATCTCATGGCCAGAGCAAATTTCCATCCTGTGAAGTGAATAATGCAGGGTCTAATGTAATAACTATAAGCAGAGAGCTTAACATTTTGAGGAAGTGATGCATACAGTATATATAAGAAAATAAATAACTTTCTAGTATACAATATTTAATGGGGCTCTTTGGGACCTCTATCCTTAAGATAGACCATCAATGTTTGATAGATGGGGATCTTACCTGTGGGGCCCTCACGAGCAGCACAGACCCCCTTCATTGTTTACACAAGCACAACGTAAGCTCGGTACTGCAGCTCCATCCATTCACTTACTTGTTTTTTTATATTGATTTAAAGGACATCTTTTAGCAGATTTGTACCTATGAAACTGGCTGACCTGTTGCATGTGGGCTTGGCGGCTGAAGGCATCTGTGTTGGTCCCATGTTCATATGTGCCCGCATTACTGCAAAAAAAGTTTTCATATTGCCGTTCCACCTAGAGTCTCTGCTCTCTCTTTAGGCAGTGAAACATCATCACCCTTGGCCCTGTCAATCAAAGTGTAGAGGGCACAGCAGTTGCAGAGAGAGCAGAGCCTCTAGGTGTAATGACAACACCCCCGTTGCTCCTAGAGGCTCATTTGCAAATATGAAAACATAATTTTTCTCAGCAATGCGGGCACATATGAACATAGTACCAACACAGATGCCTTCAGCTGCCAAGCGCACATGCAACTGGCCAGCCAGTTTCATACTGTAGGTACAAATCTGCTAATATAGCCTCTTCTTTATTCTTTTACTACATATGAGAGGAACATTGGAGCATTTCCTCGCTCCGATGTTCCCCTTTGTCGCACTGCATTGCGCAGGGCGATCCACTATTGTGAGTCGGGGACGTACCAAGCTTCACAACACTTTGCTATGTGGAGAATTCCGCCTAGCAGTGAGGCGGTGACGTTACCGGCACAAATGGTTGGTCTATAGTGTGGCCATAGGCTGTTTTAAAGGCGGGTACTATGCTATTTTGCAAAACAGCCTATGGCAGAGCTACCGACCACCCATGTGTGCTGGTGACATCACCGGCTCACAACAAACAGTGGCTTGAGCTGCGCGATGCAGCGCAACAAGAGGGAGCATCGGAGCATAGAAAGTCTCTGATGTTCCTCTCATATGTAGTAGAAGAATAAAACAGAGGTTATACCCGGGTTCAGCCCTGAACCTGGAGAACCCCTTTAACTTACAACTGAAGCTTAGGTTTCATAATGCATTAAATTATACAGCAAAAAAACAAACCAGATATACTGAAATATAGCCAAGTACTTAGCATGCCGCGTACAAGCTTAGAATTCTGACAGTAGATGAAGACATTTGGTCTATCTAGTATTTCTGTTATACTTGCTAGAGGCTTGCTGGTGGCTTCGGTCCTCTTGTGCTTACAAATCATAAAACGTTCTTATTTTGTTTACTGCGTTTTTCCTACTAATTCTTGTTCACAGAAAAAGCAATAAGCAGCAAAGCAGCTGAATCAGCCTATTTGCTATCATTTGGGAATTCTCCAAAATTTAGAGATGATCTCTCAGCATTTCATTACTCATCTATCCTTTGGGATGGCAGGGTGAGGTCTGATGAGGGATTAAGAGAGATTTTGTAAGGCTACATAACAGAAATGTGGGCAGAGTAACTCAATTCAGCCTTAATTTTCTACTTAATTATTACCATTGCCTCTGGCTTTACTGTGATATTATATTTCATTGATATGGGAGAATAATCTTTTTAAATGTTATAACACTTTTGGATGAAGCTTGATTACACAGTTTCTTATTGGGTTTTAAACCTTCTGTATTTGCAGATGCCAGTTTATTCAGATGAAGGCACCAGTTAAGACATCCTGTAGTCAGATTAGGCTACGTTCACCTCTCCATTAATGAAATCTGGTGCAAATGCCAGCTGTCAGCCGGACAAAAAAACGTTGCATGCCAGATCACTGCTGGACCTCATTGCAGTCAACGGGGATCTGGCGATGAAGTAGAGGATCTGGCATTGTCGGATCCTGTGAGATCTGGCAGGCTGCTCTGTGCCAGAACAGCCTGACAGATCTCCTAATGGACATATGAACGAGGCCTTAGCCTATGTGAAGCTTTGTACTGATTTTTTTAATTGTTCATTTGCTTCCTAAATTCAACATTAAGCAAGTTTCCAAATATTTTTCATTACAAAATGTTACTGTAATTTTGGTGCTGCAGGTCCTTCACCTAGCTTCTGAATCTGACATCAATCCATGGCTCTCTCTTCTTAGTATCAGACACAGCATCATAGGGGACATTTGTATGAAGTATGTGCAACAAGCTTGGGAAGGGAGTAGGGCTGAGAACAGCAGTGGTGGTAGTGACAATGATAGTGGTAGTTGTACTCACAGTGGCAGTTCTCACTTTGGTGATCCGTGGGCGCACCTTTTCTTCCCTTCGAAGCACTCACTGACTTTGGGGCTTCTATCTGGTGGTGGTTGGAAATTAGGTCTTGTAGGTGCAAAGCAGAGCTCTCTTACAGTGGGATACCACAAAATCCTACTAATATTGCTAGTGCACATCCTCGTAATCTGCTGCCTAGACTACTGCAACATCCTCCTCTGTGGCCTTCCATCTAGCACTCTTGCACCCCTCCAATCTATTCTTAACTCTGCTGCCTTGTTGTCCCCTTGTTTCTCGTCTGCTTCCCCCCTCTGTCAATCCCTTCACTGGCTCCCCATTGCACAGTGGATTCAGTTCAAGATTCTAACAACTACATATAAGGCCGTCCACAACCTGTCCCCTCCTTACATCTGTGACCTGCTTTCCAGATATGTCCTGACAGGCAATCTCTGATTCTTAGGACCTCCTTCTTGGTTCTCCTTTTGTCTGTTCTTCACACAATCATCTACAATTTCTCACATGCCCCCATACTGTAGAAATACCTAGCACATGAGACTCTCTCCCAACTTCCATTCTGAACCTTCAAAAGTAACCTGAAATCTCACCTCTTCAGGAAACCTACCACATGAATAAGAAAGTTGCCAAACCAACAGCCAGATGAGCAGCTTTTACCCTCACCTACTACAATCCTGATCAAAAGTTTAAGACCACTTGAAAAATTGCAAAAAATCATATTTAGCATGGCTGGATCTTAATGAGGTTCCAAGTAGAGCTTTAACATGCAACAAGAAGAAATGGAAGTGTGACAAAACATTTTTTGAGCATTCAATTTAATGAAAACAACGAAAAAACTGAAACAGGCTGTTTTTCAGCTGATCAAAAGTTTAGGACCACACCTCCAAAAAAAAACTAAACCCCACCAAAACAGAAATCTAACTTCCAATCATGAACTCAGTAATGAGTAGCTCTGCCGTTTTTGTTTATCACTTCCAAAATTCGTTTCGGCATGCTTGATGCAAGCGTTTCCTTGAGGTGAGTGGGAACATTTCTCCAAGTGGTGAAGACGGCTGCACGAAGGCCATCTACTGTCTGGAACTGTTGTCCATTTTTGTAAACTTCCCTTGCCATCCATCCCCAGGGCCGTCTTTGCCGCAGGGCAAAAGGGGTAGCTGCCCCGGGCCCAGTTGCTCCTGGGGGCCCCAGGGAGCTCTGTTTCACGACTCCCATTCACTAGTTTATGCTATGCGAGCGAGCGGTGTGTGGCTCGCTCATTAGTAAAGGACTTGTCTGTCCAGTGGCGTTGCGAGGGGGGGTGCGGTGGGTGCGGGCCGCACCGGGTGACACCAGTCCGATGGGGTGTCACCCGCGGCCCGCCGGTGCTGGAGCTCTCACTCACAAGTCTTCAGAACAAGCAAGCACGTCGGCGCCGTCACGTGGTAAAGGGGGTGTGACTCACCGCAGCCTGGTGAGTGACGCAGCGGCGGAGCAGCCAGCAGGGACTAAGTCTCCGCCTCCGGAGCTAATGGGATTGGGTGGTGAGTCACGGACTCACGTGACCAGTGACTCACTCACCTTACACAGCCAGACCTGCCACTGCCGCGCTGGGAGGAGGAGGTAGGTAGAGCGCAATCACGCATATTGACTTTATTTTATATTAAAAATTTAGACCGGTCACCGAATTATTAATTAACTCCATTCATAAATTAGTGGGGGATTATTATAGAGACGGCCCCAGGAGACATAATGGGTTGGGTTCTCTCTGTCTGCTGCTGAACTGTGGCCTGGGGCCACATTTACTAATCTTTGCTAAGGGGGTCCCTCATGGTGTGGTGTGGACTGGTCATTTTTACTAAGAGAAAATAAGAAGTCAGCTCCAATCAGATATCTGCACATTGACCAAGGGTCTTTCAACATATTTATGGTTATATGGAAAACAAATTATTGCTTTGGGGGGGGGGGAGATCCAGGGGGCCCAAGTAAATTCTTGCCCAGGGTCCAATCAATATTAAAGACGGCCCTGTCCATCCCCAAAGGTTCTCAATTGGATTTAGATCAGGGGAACACGCAGGATGGGCCAGAAGAGTGATGTTATTCTCCTGGAAGAAGTCCCTTGTCCTGCAGGCATTGTGTACTGTAGCGTTGTCCTGTTGAAAAACCCAGTCGTTACCACACAGACGAGGGCCCTCAGTCATGAGGAATGCTCTCTGCAACATCTGGATATAGCCAGCGGCCGTTTGACGCCCCTGCACTTCCTGAAGCTCCATTGTTCCACTGAAGGAAAAAACACCCCAGACCATTATGGCGCCCCCTCCACTGTGGCGCGTAAAAAAACATCTCAGGTGGGATCTGCTTGTCATGCCAGTAACGTTGGAAACCATCAGGACTATCAAGGTTAAATTTTTTCTCTTCAGAGAATAAAACTTTATTCCACCTTTGAATGTCCCATGTTTGGTGCTCTCTTGCAAAGTCCAAACGAGCAGTTCTGTGGCGTTCAAGGAGACGAGGTCTTTGAAGACGTTTTTTGTTTTTGAAGCCCTTCAGTCTCAGATGCCGTCTGATGGTTATGGGGCTGCAGTCAGCACCAGTAAGGGCCTTAATTTGGGTCGAGGATCGTCCAGTGTCTTGAAGGGCAGCCAATTGGATCCTCCGGCTCAGTGCTGATGAACTTTTTGTTGGGTCTTCCACTTGACTTTTTTGTTCCATAACCCTCAGGATCATTTAAGAAACTCCAAATGACTGTCTTACTGCGTCCCACCTCAACAGCGATGGCGCGCTGTGAGAGACCCTGCTTATGCAGTTCAACAACCCGACCACGTTCAAAAAGGGAGAGTTTTTTTGCCTTTGCCATCACAACGTGTGACTACCTGACAGAAAATGACAATTAATCCACATCTTTGCACAGATTTGGCCTTTTAAAGACATGTGGTCCTAAAATTTAGATCAGCTGAAAAACAGCCTGTTTCAGTTTAATCCTTATTTTCAATTAATTGAATGCTCAAAAAATGTTTTGTCTCGCTCTCATTTCTTCTTGCATGTTGAAGCTCTACTTGTAACCTTGTTAAGATCCAACAATGTAAAATATGATTTTTTGCAATTTTTCAAGTGGTTTTAAACTTTTGATCAGGACTGTATGTATGTCTTTCCCTTTTCCCTTGTAGATTGTAAGCTCCAGCGGGCAGGGTCCTCTCTCCTCCTGTACCAGTCTGTTAATAGTTTCATGCTTATCATATTAGTTTTTTTATACTAAGATCTGTGTAATCCCCTCTTGAAATACAGCACCATGGAATTAATGGCGTTTTTAAATGAATAATAATAATAAGGGTCCATTCACACGTCCGCAATTTCGCTCCGCAATTTGCGGAACGGAATTGCGGACCCATTCATTTCTATGGGGCTGCACTTCCGGGTCCACAAATCCGATCCCGAAAAAAATAGAACATGTCCTATTCTTGTCAGCAATAGGCATTTTCTATTAAGTGCCAGCGATGTGCGGTCCGCAAAATGCGGAACGCACATTGCTGGTGTCCGTGTTTTGCGGATCCGTGGATCCGCAAAACACACACGGATGTGTGAATGGACCCTTATACTGTATTGGTGCAGGCGCAGTTGGATAAATGGTTCACACGGGCACTTTTAAACATAAGCACAGTCTTTACAGGTGGCTTAGACAATTTTTCTCTAAAGACTGTGTGTAGGGAATGGTAGGCACTATACAGGTATACTAGTCCTTTTTAAATCTCTCTCCAATCCGGCCTAAGGGGTGCACTTCCTATATCTTTATATCCTTAGTGGGATGCAGTCTCTTCAAACAGATGGCCAGTAGGCTGTACAACATATAGAGCATGTATTAGTGGGGGGAAGAACCCACATAAGAAAAGTTTGCGATTAGAAGCAAGTTGCAAACTGAATATCGCAGAGGGGGGAGTATCCATAACCTTTAGCCTTTTAACACTTCAATAGTTTCTTTTTTACAGAGCTTGATTATTTTTTCTATCTAACTTGCTCCATCTAGAAAATGAAGTCGAATTTTAAATGGAATTGTAGATTCTCTTTTCAGTTTCCTTTATTTCACCTTCATCTGCAAACTTGCTGTGTCTTTACTTTGTGTTAGCATGGGACGAAAGCCACAGAATATTAATCACTCATTTAATTTATAGCAATTAGCCCCCTGGGAAAAGCAAAGGATTGTATTGTATTGGCAACTGTAGCTGAATACTATCATGGCTTTGCCAAACTAAATTGAAATATATTCTATAGAATATTGCTGGAGTGAGGGAGCTTTTGGTTTTTTTTTTATTATTATCATCATCACATTGTTCAGCTTTTCTTCACTTTTTCTCAACCACTATGTAATCCAGAAGAATGTGATTAAAACATTAGCAATGGACAATACTCCTGCATGTTAACACTATATACAGTGGATATAAAAAGTCTACACACCCCTGTTAAAATGTCAGGTTTCTGTGATGTAAAAAAAAATGAGACAAAGATAAATCATTTCAGAACTTTTTCCACCTTTAATGTGACCTATGAACTGTACCACTCAATTGAAAAACAAACTGAAATCTTTTAGGTAGAGGGAAAAAAATAATAATAATAATTATATGGTTGCATAAGTGTGCACACCCTTAAACTAATACTTTGTTGAAGCACCTTTTGATTTTATTACAGCAGTCAGTCTTTTTTGGGTATGAGTCTATCAGCATGGCACATTTTGACTTGGCAAGATATGCCCACTCCTCTTTGCAAAAACACTCCAAATCTGTCAGATTGCGAGGGCATCTCCTGTGCACAGCCCTCTTCAGATCACCCCACAGATTTTCAATCAGATTCAGATCTGGGCTTTGGCTGGGCCATTCCAAAACTTTAATCTTCTTCTGTTGAAGCCATTCCTTTGTTGATTTGGATGTATGCTTTGGGTCGTTGTCATGCTGAAAGATGAAGTTCCTCTTCATATTAAATATATATAAAAGGACGGCTCAACTGTTCAATTGAATGGTAGAGGTGCTTATCTGCTGGTTTGACTCACCCAGTCAAGGAAATAGGAAATAGTACAGAAGGTAGCAGGCACACTCGCATTTGGGATTAAATAAAGTGGTTTTATTTTAAATAAAATAATTTTATTTTATATAGCTAAAATCAATTAAAATCTAATGTAGGATCGAGTGTCTTTTGGACAGGGGGATGACATAGAGTGAAAAATGGGTGGTGGTGGTGAAGCTTCCGGACACCGGGTATGTGTACCGGATAGGTAAAAAGTAGTGAGGTAGGTTAATGGTGCCAATCTTGGGTGAATGCCTTATTGGGTCAAGTTCATATGAGTCCGTATATATGATGGAGATATATATCCAAATAAAACGAAAAATTGGATGAAAATATGAGAAAAATATAAAAATATGTGACTGTGTAAACCATAAAATGGATAGTGCATCTGTGGGTCGTCTATCTATAATCCTTTCTTCACAGATGCAGTCGAGTAGTCCCTCTTTTGGGGGACTAACAGTAGTGGAGTGTCCTAAAAAGAGGGAGCTGTCTCGCTGCGAGATAATGAGAGGTTGACTTTTCGATATATAGTCACTTGTGATGGCTTTTGTATATAATCTTTGCAGGCTGAGAAAAGTACTGTGGGGGGTCTGGTGTTCTGAACCTGAGTGCGGCATCCCACACTGTCTCTGGTTCAGAAATCACTTACCCACCGACCAGGGGTGTCATCTGTAGATGTCCCGGGCAGGTTGTTTGCATAGTTCGGCTCTCTGGCTCGCGGCGTCCCTCGTGGTTCCTGGGCGCGTCTTGCGCGTCTGGTAGGTGACGTAATGAAGACACGTGACCAGGGGATAGTCACGTGAATGGGATCCTCTGGTTTGTTTGAATATGGTTGTTAAATATACGGAGCGCTCCTATACTTGATATTTAAAGCGTTAGTTCGCAGTGATCTTACTGATGAAGGGACCAAGTGAAGTCCCGAAACACGTTTAACAGTGTGGAGGATCACTGCGAACTAACGCTTTAAATATCAAGTATAGGAGTCTTAGACGCGCCCAGGAACCATGAGAGCCGAACTATGCGAACAACCTGCCCGGGACATCTACAGATGACACCCCTGGTCGGTGGGTAAGTGATTTCTGAACCAGAGACAGTGTGGGATGCCGCACTCAGGTTCAGAACACCAGTCCCCCCACAGTACTTTTCTCAGCCTGCAAAGATTATATACAAAAGCCATCACAAGTGACTCTATATCGAAAAGTCAACCTCTCATTATCTCACAGCGAGACAGCTCCCTCTTTTTAGGACACTCCACTACTGTTAGTCCCCCAAAAGAGGGACTACTCGACTTCATCTGTGAAGAAAGGATTATAGATAGACATCCCACAGATGCACTATCCATATATACAGACTCATATGAACTTGACCCAATAAGGCATTCACCCAAGATTGCCACCATTCACCTACCTCACTACTTTTCCTCTATCCGGTACACATACCCGGTGTCCGGAAGTTTTACCACCACCACCCATTTTTCACTCTATGTCATCCCCCTGTCCAAAAGACACTCGATCCTACATCAGATTTTAATTGATTTTAGCTATTTAAAATAAAACCACTTTATTTAATCCCAAATACGAGTGTGCCTGCTACCTTCTGTACAAGTTCCTCTTCATGTTCAGCTTTCTAGCAGAAGCCTGAAGGTTTTGTGCCAATATTTACTGGTATTTGGAACTGTTCATAATTCCCTCTAGCTTAACTAAGGCCCCAGTTCTAGCTGAAGAAAAACAGCCCCAAAGCATGATGCTGCCACCACCATGCTTCACTGTGGGTATGGTGTTCTTTTGGTGATGTGCAGTGTTATTTTTAGGCTAAACATATCTTTTGGATTTATGGCCAAAAAGTTCAACCTTGGTTTCATCAGACCATAACACCTTTTCCCACATGCTTTTGGGAGACTTTAGATGTGTTTTTGCAAAATGTAGCCTGGCTTGGATGTTTTTCTTCATAAGAAAAGGCTTTCGTCTTGCCACTCTACCCCATAACCCAGACATATGAAGAATACGGGAGATTGTTGTCACATGTACCACACAGCCAGTGCTTGCCAGATGTTCCTGCAACTCCTTTAATGTTGCTGTAGGCCTCTTGGTAGCCTCCCAGACCAGTTTTCTTCTTGTCTTCTATCAATTTTGGAGGGACGTCCAGTTCTTGGTAATGTCACTGTTGTGCCATATTTTCTCCACTTGATGATGACTGTCTTCACTGTGTTCCATGGTTTATCTAATGCCTTGGAAATTCTTTTGGACCCTTCTCCTGACTGATACCTTTTAACAATGAGATCCCTCTGATGCTTTGGAAGCTCTCTGTGGACCATGGCTTTTGCTGTGGGATGCGACTAAGAAAATTTCAGGAAAGACCAACTAGAGCAGCTGAACTTTATTTGGGGTTAACCAGAGGCACTTTTAATAATGGCAGGTGTATGCTGACTCCTATTTAACATGATTTTGAATGTGATTGCTAAATTCTGAACACAGCTACATTCCCAGTTATAAGAGGGTGTGCACACTTATGCAACCACATTATTTTAGTTCTTTTTGTTTTCTTCCCTCCACCTAAAAGATTTCAGTTTGATTTTTAATTGAGTGGTACAGTTTATAGGTCACATTAAAGGTGGAAGATCTGAAATGATTTATCCTTGTCCAAAAAAATTTTACAGCACAGAAACCTGACATTTTAACAGGGGTGTGTAGACTTTTTATACCCATTATACATTTCCAGGACCTTTATTTTGTAATCTCATCAAAATAACTCATCAAAGATTTGTAAGCAGATGTCGTTCTTTTGGAAGTTAACTTTGTATGCATGAATGAAGGTTATATATGGCTATATCTTTAGGAATAATTGTAGCTATAGCAATATACAGAAAAAAAAGACAATGCAACAGCACTCTGCACACACAAATAAAGTACAATAATGCCATAATTATAGAAAACATTCTGGTGCTAATGCTACGCTTATTTTGCAAATTTGAGATCCTTGGCAAATACATTTTGTACAAAATTATTTGGGCCCATCTGCCAAACGTCAAGGCGATTTCTATAAGACGGGAACCTACCTGTTATGTGCCATAATGGCCACCATGTTTCATCCAAAGTCGATTCGGTCATCCCTACATTTAATGTCTCTAGCTAATTTTTTGGGGTCTTGTAAAATCCCTTTAATTTTAAATATGAAATGAAAATGGAGAAGCTCATTAGCTTAGTGTGTGGTACTTGCAGTACTGGGGTCCTAGGACAAAACCTGCATGGAGCTTGTATGTTCTCAACATGTTACATCTCCCCGACAAAGCACTTATTTACATGATAGCCATTACAGGACTAGATTTAACAAATCCCCTATGTAATGGGGTCATGATTAGTTGACCATATGTCTTACCGTATATGTTATGGTCTCATCAGCCTCTTGTGTTGATATTGATGGTATCAATGTTGCAAAAAACAGAATGCCCAACATGCTGAAATGTAAGAAACATAGAGGCAACATCAAAGAGTCATCTTAATATTGAAGCAGAGAAGAAGAAATGCTCCTGTTGAAATTTCAACCATTATTGGTCTCTATATAAAGTAGAGGATATACTTGGTTGAGTCTACACATTTTTCAGGACTGAACTATGTTCAACAGTAATACTATAACAATCAATCTATTTTTAAAAAATTTGGAAAAGGATTGCTTCTTTACGGTATGTTTCCATGTCGGAAAAAAATCCACAGCAGATCTGAAAAATCTGTTGTGGCAATTTCACAGCACGGGGACATACCCTCAAAATTGTGGCTGTTATAGTAACCATTAAGGCCGGGTTCACATCAGCGTTATTGAATTCCATTATATGTTCCGTTATTACAGAGTTATAATGGAATATAACGGAATTCTAGGATGGAATGCAAAACGGAAGCCTTTAAGAGGCATTCCATTTTGCTCCGTCCTAGTACATGTCTATGGGGGCACATAACGATTTTGTTTGTTTCCGTTATAGATGACAGAAAAAATTGTCCTGGTTACAGGACTTTTGTTTTGCACTCCGTCCTAGAATTCTGTTATATTCCATTATAACTCTGTTATAACGGAACCTATAATGGAATTCAATAATGCTGATGTGAACCCGGCCTAATAGATAACTGTGCAGTGTACTAATAGTACGCACTGGCACGTATAAGTATACTCTTACACTGCTTGCTCAGTCAATCATTTCACCCATTTCATGCATTTTCATGATTTTCTATGGAATTTTGAAAATCTCTCACTAAAGTACAGTATAATGTAAAATAATTGGGATTAAGAACACAATGCAGTAGAAAACATCTGCAGATTTAAAGACATGTTGCTGATTTTCCATTTTGGAGCATGTCCTATATGAAAACTATCAACCAATTGTGATTAGGTGGACGTGCGGGAAGGTGTGTATATCCCACTCAGATACCTCAGGTGGGTGGAATAGCTAAAATACGGGATGCAGTAGTCTCAGCAGCATGTAGGGCCCTATTAGCTAGCGTTTGGTGTCCCTAACAGCCTGTCCCTGCTCCACAAAGCAACCTCTCCCTACACTGGCAAAACACAGAATGTAGAAATGACTGCCAGATCGGGTTATTTTATAGGGTGGGTGGGTGTCCATGTGCTGAAACATCTCAATTGGCTGTCCTGTCCCACCTGATGGATGTGTCATGGGTCAAAGTTTGGTGCAATGCAAAAGAATATGGTGCCGGCGGACATCACCATATGTTCGCATGTTCGGCGAATCGCAAATGCGCAAAGTTTGCTTCAAAACGACCGCCGGGTGAACCGCAAGGCCATCTATATCTCAGCTGGGTGGGATGGCTAAAATCCGGGATGCAATAGTCTAAGCAGCATGTAGGTTGTTGAGGCAAGGTTGTTTTTGGTATATTCTGGGCTGGATTTTAGTTGGATTGGCAGATAGGACTGGAAGTGGGATCTGACAATCCACACCCTTCCAGGATGGGTGTTCCCTTGCTCCAGTGAGGATCGCAGGTGAGGTCTGCGATGATCAGGCTGGCATAAAGCACCCCCCAGTGTGTCAGTCTGGGGAGAGGAAGTGATCCTACAGAGCGGGAAGCCTGGGAGGCTTGTATGGTCACAGCCAGGTGGGCTGAGACCATGTGGCTTAGTGAAGCCTGATCTCTTCCTGTGTAGACTGTGTTTGATGAGCAGACCTGATAAGGCTTGGAGCCTGAGAACCTGTACATAAGCTGTGCTTATAGGTGAGTCAGGAAAAAACAATGTGTATTAGGTAGTGCCTAGACGGGGAGGCGTTTATTTTGTATTATTTTTGTTTGTGATGTGCCTGTGAAGGAAGTCTGTGATTGTGACCCCCTGAAAGAAGCAATCCCTTACAATTGGTGGAGGATGCCTGCAAAATCAACAACAGCAGGTTGCTAAAAAGACTAGGGGCAACGACATGGCAGAAAGAGCAGGTGCTGCCAAATACTGCTAATCTGGACACTTCTACTGTGTTTGCAAGGAGTTGCTGTGTGGAGCTTAAAGGGCCGGAAGCCTGTTTGTCCGGTGAAAACTGCTGCTCTTGCTGTTCTGGACATTTCTGCTGTGTTGCAAATTGCTGAGATTTAAAGGGCCCAGTGAAATAGAGACACCTGGAGACTGTGGTCTCTAATTAAAGTCTGTTGCTATGGGGTGGATGGAGGATCTTACAGAGCAGCTGATGCAGGCCAATCTGGAGCATGAAAAGCTCAAGGAGGAGGCTAACCTAAGGCATGTGAAATGGCACCAAGAGCAAGTAAAATGGCAACAGGTGCACGGCAAATCACGCAGGGCAAAGGCTCTTTTGTTTACAATAACACACTGCCCCGTGGAGGCTTCCGCCGGGCAGTGTGTTCGGTGACGTCACCGGCTCTGATAGGCAGGCTTTAGCGCTGCCCTAGCCGTTTTACTGCCTAGAGCAGCGCTAAAGCCTGCCAATCAGTGCCGGTGACGTCACCGGGCTCCCTGAGCAGCCGGAAGAAGAGGCTTCAGCGCTCCTGCAAGGGACCCGGTACCTCACCGGGTCTAAGAAAAGTTCACTTCCGGTGAAGAATTTCATATAAGAAAATGGGGATTCAGAAACATGTGTAAAGGTCGGACATGGATGTATGTTATATGTATGTCTGTCTTGTACTAATGTGACAAAGTCCTCAATCCCGGACAACCCCTTTAAGGACTATTGTTGTGTGTGGCAGCAGCAATATGTATTTTTAGCGCAACTTCAGCTAAATTGCTAAAACTTTACAGACCCAAAAGTCCTTTTAAGGACTATTGTGTGTGGCAGCAACATCTATTTTTAGCGCATCCTGCGCAAAATAGCATGCAATAGTTATGCCGCTACAGACAGCGACATTATCTGCGCTACATCTCCTGTGTAACATGTGCGCATCCCAAAAATATCAGTGACATCCAGTGTACTTTTTCCGTAGACGGTGTCCGCTGTGGACAGTGACATTACCTGGGGTACATATCCTGTGCAACGTTTCCACATCCCAAATATCTGTGACATTCCCTGTAATTTTATATTAGCGGCTGCTGACATCAGCGACATTATCTGCGGTATTTCTCCTGTGTAACGTTTCCACATTCCAAATACCTGTGACATTCCATGTAATTTTTTATTAGCCGCTGCTGACATAAGTGACATTATCTGCGGTATATCTCCTGTGTGATGTTTCCACATACCAAATACCCTTTTTAATTTTTTTGCGCATACACTTACAAATCCTACGCTACTGTGTGCCCATTTCCGCAAGTCATCGAGAGCTTCCGCCGGTCTGTCAATGCTGCAGCAGCACTTACAATTGCCAGCCCACCGACTGTTGTGTGACATGTGCATGTGCTGGAACTCGACATTCCACATGTTGGCCATGCTTTGTGAGCAGCAGATGGCAGTAGTGGAATACCAGCTGCAACATGGTCGTCGCCTTTTCAGTCAGCTTCCACTCTTCACAAGCGAGGAGTGGCAATGGATGTCTGACCTCTGTGAGGTTTTAAGAAACTTTGAGGAATCAACACATATGGTGAGCGGCGATAACGCTATTATCAGCGTCACCATCCCACTTCTGTGTCTACTCAAACGCTCGCTGCTCACAATTAAGGCCACGCTTTGCATGTGGAAGAGGTGGAAATGTGGGAAGACATTACACAGGGTGATAGCCAGACCACCCTCAGTTCGTCTTCTCAGCACAAATTGGATGATGATGATGAGGAGGAGGAGCAGGAGACGGTTGTCTCTGCTACAGAGGGTAGTACCCATGGAAGTTTAATTCCATCTGTTCAGCGTGGATGGGCAGAAGAGGAGGAAGAGGATGAGGAGATTGAGAGTCATCCTCCTGATGACGACTGCGAAGTCTTGCCTGTTGGGACTCTGGCACACATGGCTGACTTTATGTTAGGCTGCCTTTCCTGTGACCCACGTGTTTTACACATTTTGGACAACACCGATTACTGGTTGTTCACCCTTCTCGACCCCCGCTACAAAGAGAACTTCTCATCTCTCATTCCTGTGGTGGAGAGGACAAGCAAAATGGTGCAATACAAGGTCCTTGTGGAAAAATTGCTCCAAAAATTTCGAGCTGACAACGCGGCAGAGTACGTAGTTCCTTAGGTAACCAAGGAGGGGAGATGAGGGGAACACACAGCAGTTCCAACAGAGGCAGGGAAACACTCTCCAAAGCCTGGGACAGTTTCATGACACCCCGCCAACACCCTCACCCTTATGAGCGGTCTAGTGTCACAAGGAGGGAAAAATTTGGGAAGATGGTGAAGGAGTACGTAGCAGACAGTGTCAGTGTCCTCAATGATCCCTCTGTGCCTTAGAACTACTGGGTGTCCAAGCTGGACACGTGGCACGAACTGGCGCTCTACGCCTTGGAGGTGCTGACCTGCCCTGCCACCAGCATTTTGTCAGAGCGGGTATTTAGTGCTGCTGGGGACATAATAACTGATAAGCGCATCCGCCTGTCAGCTGAAAATGCTGACAAGTTGACTCTTATAAAAATAACAAGGCCTGGATTGCCCCTGACTTCTCTACTCCACCAGAGAAAAGCGGCTGAACATGAAGGCACTTTAAATGTGTTTTTTATAATGTACTGAATGCACTGTATTCCCATGCACCCCTTCCACCACAAAAAAGGGTATGTAGTTAAATCTTCCTTTTCTGATCCTCCTCTTCCATCATATTAACATGCTTATTAGTCTGCCCTCGCTCCTAATATTGTAGAGGGTCAGCTTACCTGCAGGCCCTCGCATGTAATGTTTTAGAGGGTCAGCTCACCAGCAGGCCCTCGCCTACAATCTTTTAGAGGGTCAGCTCACCTGCAGGCCCTCTCATATAATGTTTTAGAGGGTCAGCTCACCAGCAGGCCATCACCTACAATATTTTAGAGGGTCAGTTCATTTGCAGGCCCTCACATATGTTTTAGAGGGTCATCTCACCAGCAGGCCCTCACCTACAATCTTTTAGAGGGTCAACTCACCTGCAGGCCCTTGCATTTAATGTTTTAGAGGGTCAGCTCACCAGCAGGCCCTCACCTACAATCTTTTAGAGGGTCAGCTCACCAGCAGGCCCTCACCCATAATGTTTTACAGGGTCAGCTCACCAGCAGGCCCTTGCCCATAATTTTTTCAATGGTCAGCTCAGCAGCAGGCACTCGCCCACAATTTTTTCGATGCTTAGATCAGCAGCAGGCACTCGCCCCTAATGTTTTAGAGAGTCAGCTCTGCAGCAAACCCTCCCCCCTAATGTTTTAGATGGTCAGCACAGCTGCAGGCCCTCGCCCGTAATGTTTTAGAGGATCACCAGCAGGCCCTTGCTCCTAATGTTTTTGAGGTTCACCAGCAGGCCATCAATCATAATTTTTCAAGGGTGTATGATACCCTCCTTTATGTGTAATAAAGAGTGTATTGGAGTGCCGGTTCCTTGTAATTTTTGGAAGCCCTTTCACTTAGTGCATAGGCTTTATGAGTGTAGTAATCCCACTACCTGAACAATTGTACCACAATGTCAATGAGGCCCTCCATTATGTGATATACAGGTTGTATCGGAGTGCTTCTTTCTTGTAATTTTTGGCAGCACTTGCACTTTATATACAAGTAAATATACAATTTATAACAATTTTTCTTCTGAAATCGATTTTATCTTCTGTTTTGTGCTTATTATTGTCAGTCTGTAAAAGGGGCATACTACTCGGACAACATCGTTCCAAGAAGCGACCTGGGAGTCCAAGATTCATCCAGACATTCTCCCCATGCTACTCCCGAACCATTTCGGTGGTGTTTCCATAAATTTCTGACCTTTTCCTATGAACCAGACACCCTCCCCTCTTCAGAGCAGGGGGTGCCTGGTTTAATGCTCGGGTTCTCCGATTGACTTCCATTGTGCTTGGGTTCTCGGTGTTCGACCCAAGCACCCAAACACCCGAGCACTTTGGCGCTCGATCAACACTAAAGCAGAATTGGAAGAAATTATAAGCTCAAAGAATGACATTGTGAAGAACGTCCACAAGTTAGAAAAGTACAAACCAGGACCTGTTAAGAATAGGTCTGGAAACCGTGACATTGCTGTGCCAGCCAAAGCAGAAAAGATGGAAGAGGTCTCTGCTGATCAAGTTGATGAGGCTGATAGTGCTGCGGAAGCCAAAAGACTTATGGTAGAGTGTAGTCTGGGCCTGAAACATGCCCCCTCCGCCTACAAGCCCTTCCAAGTAGCCAGCAGCTTGCTGAGGAAGAAATACGAGGAGGTGGGCGACCAGTATGCGGTTCCGGTCTACTACGATGGGCTGGCTCTCTTGAATCCTGCCCGAAAGGAGAAAAATATCCTGGGTGAGCCTATGGAGAAATTACCAGAATAATACGAGTCTGGTGAAGTCCCCGGTGACTCCTACCGCGCTGAAAAAGAGGAGTAGGAGTTAAGAGGGCAAGTATATGCTGCCGTGCCCAAGAAGAATGAGAAGGCCAATGAAAAGAATGAAAACTCAAAAAAGACAAGGGCTGAAGAAGCTAAGGCTGGTGAGTTGGAGGACATGAAGTCCCCAGGTGCTGCAGAGACCAAAGTTAAGATGAAAGGAGCGGCTGCTGAAGTGGGAAAAGCCACTGAAGATGCAAAATACAATCTGAATCTGCCCCCAAACCTGAGGAAGCCCCTGCTGAAAAGAAGGAAAAAGTGGTCCAGATGCGTGGAAAAGGGGCGAGCCGTGAGAAGCATGCTCTGCTGAAGCAGCTATGCAAAACAAAGGGAGAGCGAGTCAAAGAGTAGAAAGAGAGGGTCGGCCCGTTACATGGACACTGGAGTCCTTTAAACACTATCTGTTATGCAGAACATCAGTTTTGGTGATAAACCAAGCTCTGCTTACATGGGTGTGGAAAAATAAAGGGAAAGGTGTGCGGCAGATGCCCTCTCACGAGCATCCGGGTATTACAAGTGTTCACCCCCCACAGATGTGAACAGAAGGGGTGGATATGTGATAAGGTGGACAGTAGTGATAGCCGAACATCGGCTTGGACAGTTCGCGAATGCGCATTCGCGATCAAATGTTCGGCGGTCCCCATTAACTTTAATGGCAGGCAAACCTGAAAAAACTTTAGGTCATATTTGCAGCCACCAAATACTTACTAGAAGTGCACAAATAGTCCCAAAACATGAACAGTGACATACCAGAGGGGGATCATTGGCAAATATTCCCACAAAAAATATGTATCAGGGGCCATTTTTTGGCGTCTTAAAGGGAAACTCTCAAAAACGTGCCCTGCTGTAACTAGAAAAAAATTATTTTAGGCCACGGGAGTATCTGATTGTCACTTCAACCTTTTTAACTGGGTCAAGGACCTAAATTTATTTATAATGGCGCAAATTCTTCCTCATCAATGATAAAGAACAGTGCCAAAAACGTGGTATTGAATGTGAGGAATTATAGGACATGAGATTACTGGCTGGTCTCCTAGAAGAGGGTGATAGGCAATTTGGAGAGGGCCCTTTTACTAATCTTCAAGAAAGAATCCACCGGTTAATGATTACTCTCCTCTAGTTGCATTCCTGACTGTAACAACAGAAAAATTTATATCACTTCATGTACATGGATCTCACATATCCAACATCACCGATGAGGAAAGAGTGGCGTTGGATATGTTGAAAAAGCACTCATCCATAGTAATAAAGCCCTCGGATAAGGGAGGTAATGTGGTTGTCCTTGAGATGTGCATTAGAATATTGGATGATAGGTTGTGCTACAAGCGACTTGAGGAAAATCCCATGGGGATTTTAAAAAGTTAACTCAGTGACATCTTAGTTTGCGTCAGCACCTAATAGACAAAACAGAGTTTGTCTTTTTACTACCTGAACATCCAGTGACAGCAGTGTTCCATAGCTTTCCCAAAATCCATAAGGGGCTGAACCCCGTAAAGGGAAGGCCCATCGTGTTAGGGGTCAATAGCCTCATGGAGAAAATAAGTATGTATGTGGACGAAATACTAAAACCATTTGTCACAAATCTCCCATCATACGTGAGGGACTGTATGTACAGTATGTCCTGAGACGTCTGAATGACATCTATTGTGACACGGACACGTTACTGGCAAGCCTGTATGTGGAAGCTCTGTATAGCTCCATACCTCATGAGAAAGGTTGTCAAGCAGTAAAAACATTCTTAGCAGAGAGAGGATCACATCTATCTGCGCACAATGAGTTTGTGATTGCTTTGCTTGAGTTTATACTAAATCACAACGTGTTCGCATTCAATCGCAAATTTTACCACCAGCTCAGGGGAGTGGCCATGGGGAGCCCATGTGCCCCGACATTTGCTAATCTCTACCTGGGCTGGTAGGAAAACGAACATGTATTCTGCGAGGCAATGGAACAATGGACATCGTCTATAATGCTATGGCCAAGATTTATAGATGATGTGTTCATCCTATGGAATGGTACGTGCACAGCCTTTAATGAATGTGTGTCACAGCTCAATAAAAACAATCCGGGTCTCTTCTTTACGAGTGGAAATCCAGAGTACTCATCTGACATTTCTGGACCTATCCATAAGTATTGATGGATCCAGAAAGATAACTACCAAGATGTTCCGCAAACAAACTGCCACTAATACCCTACTTAGATGGGAAAGCGCGCATACAAATAAGCTCGAGTATGGCATACCAAAGGGACAGTACTTGAGAGAGCGACAAAATTGCTCAGAGTGGGTTGATTTTAAACAGGCAGAGTCTGACCTACAAAATAGGTTCCTCCAGCAGGGATATCTCAGATCTTGTCTCACTGAGGAGTATCAACATGCCTCAGTGAGCAACAGAGATGACCTTCTTGTCCCTAGAGAGCGGGCACCAGATAACAAATTGGTTCGAGTCATTGGGACATATGACAAGGCCAACAGAGAGGGATATCCTGAAAGAGTACTGGGGTATCCTAAAGTCAGGCCCTGTGGTCGGACATCTTGTGGGGGACTACCCTCTGATCACAAACAGGAGAAGCAGTAACCTGCATGACCAATTGGTGCACATACAGTATAGCTCTCTCCAATGCATTCCACATGGCTAACCAATAGACCACCCGGTACGTTTAAATGTGGGAACTGTGGTGTATGTAAAGTTATGAATAAAGGCGACATGGTGAAACGTACAACCACTGGACGCAATTACAACATTAGGTCTTTTATTAATTGCAAAACGGTAGGGGTGGTTTATGTGGCCACATGTATTTGCCAGAAGCAATACGTGAGAAAGACTAAAAGAGAGTTCAGGAGGCATATTGGAGAGCATTTGCTGAGTATCAATAACGAGGATAATACTCCAATCTCTATACACGTCATGGAGTTTCATCCAGGAGTAAAGCAGTGTGTGACCTTTCAAGGGATGGAACATCGCCACGAGGGGGTCATATTTATAACCTCCACTGCGGAAGGAAACTCAATGGACCTTCACACTACAGACCGTTAAACCGTTTGGTCTGAATGACTACATTTCATATACATGTTTCATCTAAACACATATTCAAGCAGGGGACGGACATCTCCCAGTAGATGTGCTTGTTGAGATATAATTTTTGTTGGTTCCTCTTTCCACTTCATCTTTTTCTTTTTCTTCTTCATTATTTCACCCATGTAATATAGGGGTCATTATATCATATGTCCTCTTTGTATTTATATTCAAAGTATTAAATTTGTACCCTGAATCAGTTGGTACCTAAAAGATACGGATGTGCATTATATTGTAGAATACAAACAATGGACCCTGTGTATTGTAGTTGGTTTTGTTTTGTATTTGTGACCTCGGTTGCTATTGGTAACGCTGGGTGCGGATATTTAAAGCAGTAGCTACCATATATTTATATCATCAGTGGTGGCCTGTTTCGTCAGTTATTACTTCCGGAGGTTGCCTGTATACAGTGGCATATATTTCATGGATTATCCCTGTGTATCGGGCCTATATATGCCAATAAATAAAGTCAATATCCCTCTGGTGCCTTAAGCGACCTTAGATGAGGCAGCGATAAGATTGAGGGCTTACCACTCCTCACTGCTGTATCTCTGCTGCCCCTAGCTCCGCCCAGGGGGCATGGTCTATTCTATTTAAGAGCGACTCTCAGCGTCTGCGCTACGGCCGTACTAGAGCCGTAGGCTTTGATCTATCTTGCTGCACATGCGCCAATATCGGCATGCAGCGTCTTCCCTGTGATCCTCTATAGTGGAAATATGCCGAGCTAATGGGGCATTCCACTTTCATATCAAACATCCTATGCTCCTGATGACATGTCACCCTGTTGGTGGTGACATAGAAACGCGTAGAGCACGTAGAGCGGTATCTATAGTGTGGGGGACGTCATGGGCTATTAGATGTTAAGTGCAGTACATAGTAAGCACTTTTCCTGTTAAGAATACGTTCCACACACCCCCTGTCATCTACAGAGTGCTGCCAGCATACACTGATACAAAGAAACAGTGCGTCTCTTCAGCTGTTATCTAAAATAAGGGACAGCAGCTTGTATCTAGTGTTCCACTTTTAGTGTTCCAGCGATATTAGAGTGTTATGTCAAGTTCCTCCAGCTGGATACAATATGTTAGAAAGTATAAGTATATCACACCCCTCAGTTTATCACACCTATCGATAGCACTCCTATACCAGTCCTTAAAAGGACTTTTGTGGCCCTATTAGCTAGCGTTTAGTGTCCCTAACAGCCTGTCCCTGCTCCACAAAGCAACCTTTCCCTACACTGGCAAAACACAGAATGTAAAATGGCTGCCAGATTGGGTTATTTTATAGGGTGGGGGCGTGTCTATGTGCTGAAACATTTCAATTGGCTGTCCTGTCGCACCTGATGGATGTGTCAAGGGTCAAAATTTGGCGCAATGCAGAAAAATATGACACCAGTGGACAACGCCATATGTTCGCATGTTCGGCGAATCGCGAACACGCAAAGTTTGCCGCAAAACAACCGCCGGGTGAACCGCAAGGCCATCTATACCTCAGCTGGGTGGGATAGCTAAAATCCGGGATGCAATAGTCTCAGCAGCATGTAGGTTGTTGAGGCAAGGTTGTTTTTGGTATATTCTGGGCTGGATTTTAGTTGGATTGGCAGATAGGACTGGAAGTGGGATCTGCCAATCCACATCCTTCCAGGACGGGTGTTCCCTTGCTCCAGAGAGGATCGCAGGTGAGGTCTGCGATGGTCAGGCTGGCATAAAGCACCTCCCAGTGTGTCAGTCTGGGGAGAGGAAGTGATCCTACAGAGAGGGAAGCCTGGGAGACTTGTATGGTCACAGCCAGGTGGGCTGAGTCCGTGTGGCTTAGTGAAACCTGATCTATTTCGATGTGGACTATGTTTGCTGAGTGGACCTGATAAGGCTTGGAGCCTGAGAACCTGTACATAAGCGGTGCTTATAGGTGATTCAGGGAAAACCGATGTGTATTAGGTAGTGCCTAGACGGGCAGGCATTTATTTTGTATTCATTTTATTTGTGATGTGCCACAATAAAGAACAAGTTTGGACTATAATCCTGGTGTCCGTGAAGGAAATCTGTGATTGTGACCCCCTGAAAGAAGCGATCCCTTATACAATGTAAAATGCAAGGCCGGTGAATGGGGTAAAACAAAGTCCCATATGCATACTCTAAAGAAAAATCATGCAGTTCTATCTGTTGTGCATTGCTTCCAGATTTGCTATGTAACGGGTCAAAAAATGCATAAAACTTTTCATATAGCACAATGTCAGGCCACTCTGCAACAGATAAAATCTATAGGAACTAAAATAAGAAAATCTCTCTCATCCGTCTTGAGCAAGTGTGTATGCTAGTCATGTGAAACATATGGCTTTGCCTTCTGCCGTTTGATGGCCTAAGAAAAGTAGAGTTTAAAGTGTGATGAAAAGTGGTATGAAGAGTTTTATTTCTGTCACACAACACGTCTCTTAACTAGAGAGTCTAGATTCTTATATAAAGCATTCATTTTTCACATTTTAGGGTTTTGCGAAAGCGCGGAAAATCAAAGACAGGTGTTTCCCATTCACCGCTCGTGGAATGCTACAACTCAATAAAGAAAGCTGCAGATGTAAAGCAGCCCTAAAAAGAGCTTGGAAATTCTATCTGATGTGTTCTAGCTGAGCATTTTTCGGTTGAATTGCTCATGAAAATCCCATCAGGACTTTTGGCTAAGTATTCACAGATATTTTTTTCATTATAAGAATAGTGGTGGTACTATGGATCCTACAGGATGGATTGCCAATTGCTAACCGCACATCTGGCTGTTATGGCAAATCCACAGTGGCCAAACCAAACTACATTTTGATAATTATCTCAATATGTTTTGCTAGAAAACCTGACAAAGCACAACGCATGTACTTATTGTAACAAGTCACATATTTGTACAGGCTATGCTCTTGGTGATTCAGAGGGATGTCCCGCTCCTCTGGTGACCTGGTCATAATTTGACAGGTTTGGTACTAAATACTGTGCAGGACATTATGGTCTTATTAAAGGAGTGCTGCCCAGCCTCTGGTCAGCCAATGTATTTTTTGGTATATTATTGTTGGATGACTGCAGTGTATGGCCAATGACATATTTGGAATGAAATGAAAACTAAAAGTATGTTTTCTCCTTGGTTTCTGGTGACATGGTGACTAATACTAGTTGATACGGTCACATGGCATCTAGTCATTAGTAAACCAGTGAGATAGCATTTAAAATAGGGTGACTCTATGGCATATTATACTATTCCAGCATCACAGTGGTTACCTAAACTTTCTTCTTGCTCCTTAAAGGGGCTGTCTGATCTAACAACCCCTTTCTAAACACTTGATTAGGTTACATAGACCTAACAGAAGGGGGACGACGACACCATAATGGAGACTCAATAACTAGCAGTGGCCATAACTCTGGGGGATGCAGTATGTTCTTGTATTATATCAACTGGCTCAGCCCACAGGGGAAAAGGTGACTCCTGACTGACTGATACAGGTGGGCCCCCATTACAACATATCAAAACTGGGTAGATTATTTAACAAACTACCCATTAGATTCATCAGGGAGATGAGATGGGTTATACGTATATATAGAGGCAGGCCAGCTGGTATCCTTTTTTCTAGTGACCTGCCTGCTCGAAGATGTTGCAGGGACCCCCATAATCCATCGTCTTGAGCCTTTTATGGCTGTCTACTGCTATGTGAGCAGGTAGTATTTGCATGTACAGTGGCTGTGCAGCAGGCCCCCAGAATGTATTTTACTGGTGGGCAGTAGGCATCCCAGTCCAAGACTGTATGAATGGCCATTCATTTGAATGGTCATATAAAATGCCATGTTTCCCCTGTAGTGGCTGCTATAGGGCAAAATGAGTAGCCAATGGTGATTTTTTAAATGGCAAAATTAGCTGGTTGCCAGGAATCTCGAGAGCCTAACCTAGAGATTCTCTTATATCACAATGGTTGTCTTTTATGGCAAAACCCCTTTAAACCTTTCAATGCGCGACAATGGTCACATCAAACTCAGAATTTTAAAGTAAAAAGAAAGAATCATATTATACCACCATACCTATATATTTTCTCCAAGTAGTCACACAAGTGGCACATTGTGAAAAATATCACCCTGCATATTAAAATCTGAGTTATCTTCATGCAATTTTGCATCAAGGTGTACTGTTTAAAAAGAAAATTATAAAAATTCATCTTTGTGGCTAAAAGTCTGGCCTTAGAATAGCCAGATACACACAAAACCTGTTGTTTTTGAATGTGCAAAGTTCATACGTGCCACTTATGTCTATGCATATTGTACCTGCATATATCTTAACATATTCCTCCGTTTTAATTAGACCAAAATGCTCTGTGATCCAGATACTAGTAAATGTCAGAGTCAGAGTTGACTAACATCCTGATCTTTTCCATAGTGGAAATAAAAGAGAATGTCAGAGCACACCTATACTTTCTAATTGTAAAATGACAAGAAGAAAAGTGCCTGTATTCCCTCACTAGTCACAGGAGGCAGTATGGGGGTTAGATGACAATAAAGGGAAGTCATTTTATTGATTTTATTTCCGGATGTCACTTGCAGCTTCAACGTCCCCACCTCTTTCTTACAAGCACGTGGAACCAAATACTAAATCTTTATATGATGATCCTTGACTACACTCAAGTGCTAGGCTTATATTCTGGACTTTTATATGATACCAAGATCTAAGCTCTATTCCTTTTTGTGTCTATGTCTTTTTTATATTAACCCGTAGGATACCAACGCCATTCATGTATGGCGCTGGAAACTGGGACAGAAATCCCACCGCCGCACAGCTACGGCGCTCTGATCGGGCAGGCGTAGGAACTGGGCCCACATGATCAGCTGCAAGGGTCCGACAGTCACTGATAGCCGGACCCCTACGGTATGTGTCAGCATCGGTGAAAACACTGATGCCAGCGCATTAACCCTTGCACTGCTGCGGTCAGTGCTGATCGCGGCACGTGCGGTATCCTGCCGGGTGCGGGGTGGGGTGTCCATCAGGTCCGCGTGCTGCTGTGACGGGGACCCGATAGCAGGGCAGGCAGCCCAATGCCTTCCTTAGGCATCGTGGCTGCCTTCCGTGAGAGCCTGTGAGATCCAGCCCCCTGGATCTCATAGGCAGGAAGACTGTAAGTGTATTACACTGTGTAATACACTTACAGCCAACACATTATAATACAGAAGTATTGTAATGCATTGTGAAAGGGAATCAGACCCCCAAAAGTTGAAGTCCCAGAGTGGGACAAAAAATAAAGTTAAAAAAAAGTTTAAAAAATTAAGTTTTACAAAAAATTTAAAGTTTCAAGTAAAAAAAAAAAAGCGTCCTTTTCCCAAAGTAAAGTAAAATATATATTTTTTAAAATAGGGAAAAAAAATAAAAGTATACATATTAGGTATCGCCGCGTCCATATCGACCGGCTTATAAAAATATCACATGATCCACCACGTCAGGTGAACGTCGTAAATAAAATAATAAACAGTGTCAAAAAAGCCACTGGTCACCTTGCCTCAAAAAAAGTGTAATACCAAGTGATCAAAAAGTCTTTTGTACCCCAAAATGGTACCAATCAAACAGTCATCTCATCCTGCAAAATATGAGCCCCTACCTAAGACAATCGCCCAAAAATTTAAAACCAATGGCACCCATAAACCTATTCATCAAAATCTGCTGTCATGCCCCACTCTGACGATGTGCGGAGGTCAGCCAGGATTGCAGCACAAGTCTAGTATTTGTTTTGATGCTGTGCTGGATCCGCCTCGCATCAGGTGCACTGGGTGGAGTCATTAGTTTAAATAGTCTCCAGCTTAGGTGCTCTGAGCGGATTATACTCTTCATTGTGGTCTTGGAAGCTAGAAAGGAAGGTTGGCTGTTTGTTCCTGCTCTCAGCAGATAAGTGTCTTTGGTTGTTTATGTCATCTATCCCATCCAGGTTCTGTGCGAGCTGGCAGCTCCTTTCTCCCCACTTCACCATCTCAGGGAGTTCAGGGTTCTGTTAGCATAGGCTGGTGGACACAGCAAATCTACCTTTAAGATTTGATCTGTGGGCTGAGCATTGTAGGGAAAGAGGTCAGGGATTATTAGGAGGTGACCCTTCCCCCGTCTCTCGTCCAGAGCCTGGTTGGTGTGTTATCTGTTTAACTGTGCACGTCCGCCGTGACATTATAATGCGCCATACTGTGACCGCCATTTCTCAGTGTTTATGGGATGGCGTCAATTGAAGCACTGGTTGACCGCATGCAGGGTTTGTCCCTGGAGGTTGCGGATCTACGTAGTACGGTCACACAGTGTCAGAGGGTGTTGGCTTCAGGTACAGGTCAAATTGTTGGGGAGCCTAAAGTCGCTCTTCCGGAGAAATTTGCAGGGGGTACTGATGATTTTTTCAGTTTCAAGGAATCATGTAAATTGTACTTTCGTTTGTGCCCATTTTCATCAGGTAATGAGGATCAGAGGGTGGGTATCGTCATGTCTTTGCTGAAAGGGGACGCGCAATCCTGGGCTTTTTCCCTGCCGCCCGGTTCTCTGGCTCTCCGGTCGCTGGAGGAATTTTTTAAAGCCCTGGGATTGATTTACGATGACCCAGATCGAGTTTCAATGGCAGAGTCAAAATTACGGAACTTACTACAGGGTAAACATACTGCTGAGGTTTACTGCACAGAGTTTAGGAGGTGGGCTACTGAGTCGGGGTGGAACGACCCCGCGTTACGTAGCCAGTTTTGTCAGGGGCTATCTGAAAGGTTGAAGGATGCTCTGGCTTTTCATGAATACCCAGATACTTTAGAAAATGCAATGTCTTTGGCGATACGTTTGGATAGACGTATCAGAGAGAGGGGTAAGGGTCCCTCTGTGCAGGGGATTCCTCCCGCGTGTAGTTTTGTTCCACCAGCTGCCCAGTGAGATATTGCTTGTTATTCTGGCCTAGGAAAGGAACCCATGCAGTTAGGTCAGATATCTTTCCATTCGGATAGTAGAGACTTTCGTAAAGCGCACAATTTATGTTTCTTTTGTGGAAAGAGGGGTCATTTTGTTTTTTCTTGTCCGTATGTTGAACCACAGGGGAGAGTGATAAAGAAAAAAGAAAAAGAAAAAAAAACTCCCTCACACTTGGTGGTATGAATGGTGTGGTGGAGCAGACTGGTGTGCAAGTTCCCTGCAGTTCCCGTTTTCTCCTTTCAGCTATGGTGGCGCTAGAGTCTCGAAATGTGTTTGTTGATGTTTTTCTTGATTGTGGTGCTGGGGTAAATTTAATTGACTTTCTGTTTCTTCAGGGTTTGGGACTAAGTATTTGCACGTTAGAGAACGAGATTCGTGTTTTTGCCATTGATTCTTCCCCTCTTTCTCAAGGGAGCCTTACTCACGTTGTTCATGATATTCATTTAAGGGTGGGTGATTCACATACTGAGATTATTTCCTGTTTCGTCATGAAGGATTTGCCAGCTCCAATAGTTTTGGGGTTGCCATGGTTGTCTAAACATAACCCAACTATAGACTGGCAGGCGAGACAAATCATTGGTTGGAGCAAGTTTTGTTCGGATAATTGTCTTGTCACATCTATTTCTGAAGTGTCCGTTACGGCCTTGCCTCAGTATCTCTCAGATTTTTCGGACGTGTTTGCGGAGGGTGGGGCTCAGGAATTGCCCCCTCATCGTGACTATGATTGTCCTGTGAATCTCATTCCGGGGGCTAAGTTGCCTAAGTCTCGGCTCTACAACCTCTCTCAACCCGAGAGAGAGGTCATGCGAAAGTATGTCGCCGAGAGTTTGGCAAAGGGTCATATTAGACCATCTAAGTCTCCAGTGGCTGTAGGTTTGTTCTTCGTGAAGAAGAAAGATGGATCACTGAGATTGTGTTTGGATTTCCAGGAGCTGAATCGTATTACAGTCCGGGATCCATATCCCCTGCCTTTGATCTCTGATCTTTTTGATCAGATTGTTGGAGCCAAGGTGTTCTCCAAGTTGGATTTGAGAGGAGCATACAATCTGATCAGGATCAAGGAGGGGGATGAGTGGAAAACGGCCTTCAATACGCACGAGGGTCATTTTGAGAACCTGGTAATGCCTTTTGGGTTGACGAATGCGCCAGCGGTATTTCAGCGATTCGTCAATGATATTTTTCATCATTTGGTGGGGAGGTTCGTAGTAGTCTACCTTGATGACATTTTAATTTATTCTCCTGATCTGAAGACCCATCAGGATCATGTGAGACAGGTTTTGATGATCCTGCGGGAGAATAAGTTATACGCCAAATTGGAGAAATGTTTGGTTGCGGTGCAAGAGCTTCCATTTTTGGGATACATGCTTTCTGATTGTGGTTTTCGTATGGACCCCGAAAAGGTCCGGGCGGTTCTGGAGTGGGACCGACCGGAGAATCAGAAAGCTTTGATGCGATTTTTGGGGTTTACGAATTATTCTAGAAAATTTATTTTGAATTATTCCACGCTAGTCAAACCTCTTACTGATATGACCAAGAAGGGCGCTGATGTCTCTGTCTGGTCGGATGAAGCATTGCAGGCCTTTTCGGCTATTAAGGAGCGTTTTGCGTCTGCTCCCATTCTGGTGCAGCCGGATGTTTCTCAGCCATTCGTGGTCGAGGTTGATGCATCAGAGGTGGGCGTTGGGGCGGTGCTTTCGCAGGGTCCTTCTCCTGGCAAGTGGGTCCCGTGTGCCTTCTTCTCCAGGAAGCTCTCGGTCGCTGAGAGGAATTATGATGTTGGAGATAGGGAGTTGTTGGCGATCAAGTTGGCCTTTGAAGAATGGCGTCACTGGTTAGAGGGGGCTTCTCACCCCGTTACTGTGTATACAGACCATAAGAATTTGGCTTACCTGCAATCTGCCAAGCGTCTGAACCCTAGACAGGCCAGATGGTCATTGTTTTTTACCAGGTTCAATTTCGTGGTTACCTTTCGCCCAGGGGTCAAGAACGTCAAGGCGGATGCCTTGTCTCGCAGCTTCCCTGGGGGAGGTGATTCAGAAGATCCAGCGCCGATTTTGGCGGATGGAGTGGTGGTCTCCGCTCTGTACCCTGAATTAGAGATGGAGGTGTTGGGAGCTCAGGAGGGGGCTCCTGGTTCGTGTCCCCCAGGGAGGTTGTTTGTTCCTGAGGGCCTACGATACAAGGTGTTTAAGGAACATCACGATACTGTTCTCGCTGGACATCCTGGTGGTAAGTCCACCTGTGATCTGGTGTCTCGGAGGTTCTGGTGGCCAGGTTTGCGTAAGAGTATTGAGAATTACGTGGCAGCTTGTGAAACCTGCGCTCGGTCTAAGGTTGCTCATACTCGACCGCCTGGTTCACTTCTTCCATTGTCTATTCCATCTCGTCCTTGGACACATTTGTCCATGGACTTTATTACGGACCTACCGAGTTCCTCCGGGAGAACAGTGATTTTGGTGGTAGTCGATCGTTTCAGTAAAATGGCTCACTTTATACCACTAACAAGTCTGCCTAACGCTAAGACTCTTGCGCAGATTTTTGTGGATAATATCGTTAAATTGCACGGTATTCCTTCGGATATTGTCTCTGATAGGGGCACGCAGTTTGTCTCCAGGTTTTGGAGGGCGTTCTGCTCTCGACTTGGCATTCAACTTTCTTTCTCGTCGGCTTTTCATCCACAGTCGAATGGTCAGACGGAGCGTACTAATCAAAACCTGGAGACCTACTTGAGGTGCTTTGTGGCTGAGAATCAGGAGGACTGGTCCTCATTCTTGCCCTTAGCAGAATTTGCATTGAATAACCATAGGCAGGAGTCCACGGGTAAGTCGCCATTTTTTGGCGCATACGGTTTCCATCCTCAGTTTGGTACCTTTTCTGGGTCTGGTTCCTCCGGGATGCCAGAGGAGGAGAGATTCTCTTCTGCCTTATCCTCTATCTGGCGGGGGATTCAAGGGAATTTGGAGAGGATGGGTGAGAGGTATAAACGAATGGCTGACAGGAAACGTGTGACTGGTCCGGACCTGTGTGTGGGTGATTTGGTGTGGTTGTCCACTAGGAATATCAAGTTGAGAATGCCATCTTGGAAACTGGGTCCAAGATTTGTTGGTCCATATAAGATTTCTGCTGTGATCAATCCTGTGGCATTTCGACTTGATCTGCCGCAGACTTGGAGGATCCACGATGTCTTCCACAAGTCTTTACTAAAAAAATATGTTAAACCGGTGGTACCATCGCCATTGCCTCCTCCTCCTGTTCTGGTCGAGGGAAACTTGGAGTTCGAGATCTCCAGGATTCTCGACTCAAGAGTTCTGCGGGGTTCCCTCCAGTACCTGGTTCACTGGAGGGGATACGGTCCTGAGGAGAGGATGTGGGTTCCGGCGTCAGATGTCAACGCCAGCCGTCTGGTGAGGGCCTTTCATAGGTCCCATCCGGATAAGGTTGGTCCAGGGTGTCCGGAGGTCACCCGTAGAAGGGGGGGTACTGTCATGCCCCACTCTGACGATGTGCGGAGGTCAGCCAGGATTGCAGCACAAGTCTAGTATTTGTTTTGATGCTGTGCTGGATCCGCCTCGCATCAGGTGCACTGGGTGGAGTCATTAGTTTAAATAGTCTCCAGCTTAGGTGCTCTGAGCGGATTATACTCTTCATTGTGGTCTTGGAAGCTAGAAAGGAAGGTTGGCTGTTTGTTCCTGCTCTCAGCAGATAAGTGTCTTTGGTTGTTTATGTCATCTATCCCATCCAGGTTCTGTGCGAGCTGGCAGCTCCTTTCTCCCCACTTCACCATCTCAGGGAGTTCAGGGTTCTGTTAGCATAGGCTGGTGGACACAGCAAATCTACCTTTAAGATTTGATCTGTGGGCTGAGCATTGTAGGGAAAGAGGTCAGGGATTATTAGGAGGTGACCCTTCCCCCGTCTCTCGTCCAGAGCCTGGTTGGTGTGTTATCTGTTTAACTGTGCACGTCCGCCGTGACATCTGCGCTGCAAAAGCCATATAGCGCTCCTTCCTTTCTGAGTACTGCCATGTGCCCCCACAGCAGTTCACCACCACATATAGGGTGTTGCTGTATTCAGGATAAAATGGATAACAAATTATGGGGTGCTTTTTCTCCTGTTACCCTTGTAAAAATGAAAAATTTGGGGCTAAAGCAACATTTTATTGGATTAAAATTTTCATTTTTACAACCAAGTGTTTCCAAATTCTGTAAAACGCTTAGAGGGTCAAAGTACTCAGTACCCCCCTCAATATATTCTTTAAGCAGTGTAGTTTCCAAAATGTTGTCACTTTTTGAGGTTTTGCACTGTAGGGGTACGTCAGGGTCTTTTCAAATACAAAATGGTGCCTAAAAACCATTATAGCGAAATCTGCCTCCAAAATCCATATAGCGCTCCTTTCCTTCTGACTACTGCCATGTGCCCATAGAGCAGTTTACCGCATATGGGGTATTTCTGTAAACTGCAGAATCAGAGTAATATATATTGAGGTTTATTTTGCTGTTAACCTTGCTGTGTTGCAAGAAAAAAGTTTGTAACATCAGTTTTGAATAATTTGAGGGGTGTAATTTCTAAAATGGGGTCATTTATGGGTGGTTTACATTATGTAAGCCCCTCAAAATTACTTTATAACTGAATTGGTGCCAAAAAAAATGTTTTTGGAAATTTTGTTGAAAATTAGAAAAATAGCTTCTAAATTTCTAAGCCTTCTAACGTCCTAAAAAAATAAAATGACATTTACAAAATTATGCCAACATAAAGCAGACATATAGGAAATGTTGATTGATAACCATTGTATGAGGTATTACTATCTGTCTTAAAAGTAGAGAAATTGAAATTTCGAAAATTGTGAATTTTTTCAAATTTTGGGTAAATTTTGGATTATTTTATAAATAAAGGTGAAATATATCGACTCAAATTTACCACTGTCATAAAGTACAATGCTTCACGACAAAACAATCTCAGAATGGGTTGGATAAGTAAAAGTATTCCAAAGTTATTACCACATAAAGTGACACATGTCAGATTTGCAAAAACCGGCCTGGGATTTAAGGTGAAAAGTGACCCAGTACTGAAAGGGTTAAATATACAATGACTCAAAATATGTACAAAAACTGATTTAAGATAAATACAAAAAAAAATATTATAAACTTACCCCCCACAAACACCATCCCCACCCATCTTCTCTTGGGTGGGAAAAAAAATAAAAATCTATGGCTAAAGAATAAAAATAATAGCTTAATATTGAAATCATCCTGAACTTTTTATTCTAATTATAAAACAGAGATTAAGTTTCTTATGTGCTTGTTCATGCCATGATGATACATGACTGGAGAGGAGTAAATCTGCTTCACATCTGTACCTTTCAGTGTCTACTATGTAGGATGGTAATATGATTCCAGCAAATAGATTTCAAAGTAACAGGACCATTCACAGTTTATTTTTAGATAACAGATGTCAGGAGTGAATTATTATCTCACATTTTATGTTAGATCTGGATTATTTTCTTCGTTTGAACCATACATATCTCATCAGTTGTAGATTTTGAGGATAAAGCGTTTTAGCTGCATTATGAGGCTTATGGTGAGGTTCTCCAATTAAAGAGGTTGTACCATAAAATACTTTTCACTGTAAAGATTTTTTTTATTGATTACTCTAGCTCACATTCCTCCTTGATTATTTTTAAAATTTACTTCATTTGCAGTTATCTCTTATGCTCAATGCTTGAATGCTATTTCCTGTTTTTTCATGTGTCTGCTAAGATCAGTGGTGATATCAGGGGAAAGTGATGTTACAGCAATATTTGTTGTACGGCATACATTTATATTAGTGGCACAAACCCTTTAACACAATTAGAGCATATGGTCATCATCATACAATTTGAAACCCTCATTTATAAAGAGATATTGCCCCTTTGAAAGAGCAAGTATGGTACGGAAGTGCATGGTTACCCATTTATTTGAATTAGTTCAATGTAATACTACTTTTACCCTGCAGCTAAGTCCGGCCACTAGCATCTTCACCATCAGATTCTGGAAATTCCAGCAGCCATATCTGAGGTGACTGGTTGCATTTTAAATGGAGACTGAATAGAGACTGTTGCGTTAAAAAAAAAAAAAAAAACATGAAATTAGTGGACATTAAATGAAAGTTATGAACAATAATCTAAAAGAGGTGTATTTGAGATACTGCGCTGAAGGACAATTTTTAGAGGTTTATATTGTTAAACAGTTGTTACAACTTGGTGCAGGCTGGCATACGAGGATATTTCACTATACAGGTATTTAAGCTGGTTTGGAGACCGCTTACCTGTAGCGAAGGCCTCAATTGGCGTGCTTCTGTCTGCGTCCCTGTAGTTTCAGAAAGTCGGCTTATTTCTCTTTTCTTTTTCTTTTCTCCGCTTTTTTGCTGGTTTATTCCTTTGGATGTAAGTTTATTTTTCTTTCTTCTTTATCGATGCTTTGGGTTAGGATGGGGTAATCCAGCTGCAGGATGGGTCGGCGTGCTGTCTCGTGCCCCGGCCGGTGACACGCTGCTGCCGCAGGTGGAGGTGTGTGTGGGGGAGTGGTTGGCGCTCACTTGGAGTTTGTTAGTGACGTCACTAAAGCGGTCAGGCAATGACCGACAGGTGCCAGGTATCCTCCAACGCGTTTCGAACAGACCGCTGTTCTTCCTCAGGACGCGTTGGAGGATACCTGGCACCTGTCGGTCATTGCCTGACCGCTTTAGTGACGTCACTAACAAACTCCAAGTGAGCGCCAACCACTCCCCCACACACACCTCCACCTGCGGCAGCAGCGTGTCACCGGCCGGGGCACGAGACAGCACGCCGACCCATCCTGCAGCTGGATTACCCCATCCTAACCCAAAGCATCGATAAAGAAGAAAGAAAAATAAACTTACATCCAAAGGAATAAACCAGCAAAAAAGCGGAGAAAAGAAAAAGAAAAGAGAAATAAGCCGACTTTCTGAAACTACAGGGACGCAGACAGAAGCACGCCAATTGAGGCCTTCGCTACAGGTAAGCGGTCTCCAAACCAGCTTAAATACCTGTATAGTGAAATATCCTCGTATGCCAGCCTGCACCAAGTTGTAACAACTGTTTAACAATATAAACCTCTAAAAATTGTCCTTCAGCGCAGTATCTCAAATACACCTCATTGCCTTTCCAGTGCGGCAGTTTTGTGTGGTTCTTGCCGCGATACCGCCGCTTCTTGCAGACAGCACCCACTGAGCGCCACCCCTGCAATTCTTCTGTCAATAATCTAAAAGAACATACAATAGCCAATAAAAGCAGGTCCTAGATAGGAGTATGTTCCAATGTGTCCCATTAATTTAACTTTTCTTGCATATTTCTGGAAAAAATATATGACTTTGACATTGCAACCTAAATAAAAGATAATATTCTGAGAAGTAAGTCACTCTCTGTCCAAACAGGCTCGTCATACATATGAGTATTAAGTTAAAGTTGGCATTGCTGAAAAGAGTGGGTTTTGTCATATTATACAGTTTATATCTTGATGAGGTGATTTAGATGCCTTCTGAAACCAGAGATGTGGATCCTGGCTACACTGTAGTGCTGAACCAAAGGAATCTCCATGTAATTCACTTTTTATCCCTACAATAAGATGTGCACTGGAATTGTCACTGGCTGGTGGCAGGTGCACTGAAGAAGCAGTTGTGCAGACAGGAACATGGCCAAGGCTCATCACCAAGGAAACAATCAAGATACAGGAGGCCAGATGATGAGAGAGGACTGTAGTTAGTAGACAGCCATAGTTTAGTGCCAGGAGTAGAACAACAGTTACCAAGTGATCAATCCAAGAAGTAAGACAGTAGCAAAATCCAGAAACAAGGCCAAAGTCAGGGTCAATGTCAAATTCAAGTTCAAGCACAAGTGTAAAGCATGTGCAAGTGCCAGAACAAGAAAATACTTTAAGAAGCAGGCAACTACCACTCCCACCCTCTGCACTGGCTCCTCCAGGGCTCGCTGCAAGGGGATGACATGAAGAAAAGTTCCTGTATTCCCTCACAAGTCACTGAAGGCCATATGGGGATTAGATGACAATAAGGGGATGTGATTTTATAGATTTTATTTCCTTATGTCACTTGCAGCTTCAACCCTTTCTTACAAGTAAGTGGAACCAAATATTAAAACGTTATATGCTTGATCCTTGACTTCACAGAAGTGCTAAGATACCAAGACTTAAGCTCTAGTCCTAGTAGAACAACAGGTATCAAGTAATCAATCCAAGAAGTAAAACAGTAGCAAGATCCAGAAACAAGGCCAAAGTCAGGGTCAATGTGAAATTCAAGTTCAAGCACAAGTACAAAGCATGTATAAGTGCCAGAAACAAGAAGGGGTTCTCAGGGCTTTTAATATTGATGACCTATCCTGCTTCATTCATAAAGTAGGCAGCGCAGGCACGTGACATCAGGGAGTTACGCTGCCGCCCGCCCGGCCTGCCTGCCTGCATTCTACAGAAGCGGTTAGGATGTAAGGTACTATTAGGAGTGAGGGGGCATGTTTAATAACTATTAATTAAATAAGACATCTTATATTAGTATACCGGAGCGGCGGGGCGGGGCTATAGTACACTGACTGCACCGCCACTCCGCTATTGCCGGCCCCCAGCTCCTCCTCCCAGTCCCTCCCCGAGTCGCCCCATAAGACGCAGGGGCATTTTCCCCCCATTTTGGGGGGAGAAAAAAGTGTGTTTTATGGGGTGAAAAATACGGTATATAAAAATTAGTTTTTTAACAGGCTCATCTTGTCTTTTTGTGCTTTTGACATCTCCCGAAAACATCTAGTTCAGGGTAGCAGATGGCTAAACTACTGTTTGGATTTCCTACAAGTAAAATCTAAGTCTCCTAATAATGCATCCATCTATTAGGTCTGAAACAGGTGGGCTGATATATTTTATTAAACATTTATAGCATATTTTACTTGGATATTTGTTGACCTGGAACTAGAGGTTTTTTAGGCTTTAAAAGAAGAGAAAATGACTCCAGGAAGAAGACTAGCTACCTTTTTTTCAGGATGGATGTCTCTGGTTTTGCTATATTAGTGTTGTTTGTGCCCCCCCATCCCCTCCTCTTAACTCTACTGTTATAGACACAACTGTAATAATGAAGCATTTTATTGTGTCAACATATAATGCATTTCAGGGTCTCCCAAGTCCCCTTCATCAGACAAAGCGGCAGAGATGCATCTCTGTGTATGATAAAGGGTTCTTACAAGCATGTTGTGCAGACCATACAACTCGTTGTTACCTACTAGATACTTGAAAGAAGTACATAAAAGAGTGTCTTAAAGCAGTTGTGCCAATAATATAAATGTATCCTACCCAACAGATATCACGTTCCCCAATACTACCACTTATAAAAACTGCCTTATTCTAATATTAGCCCACCATTGTGCCCTGTGACAAATCTGTTTTGATATTCAGTTGCTGTAGGTTACGTTCTACATTGGAGCCTTATGTAGGACATAGGAAGCATCATTGATAAAAAGAAGGGGCATGGTTAGTGTCCCATGTCCTTCTGATGACAGGGCACATCTCAATGCCCTAAGGCCTGATGGGACAGCAGACACATGACAAACCAGGAAGTAGGATTCAAGCACGGGGGATAAGAGAAAACTGCAAATGAGGTAAATTAAAAAACAAACAAACAGTCCAAAGAGGAATGGGAGCTAGAGTAATTGAGGAAAATAAACTTTAGAGTAAAAAGTAGTTTATGACACTTTAGGCTGGTCATACACTTGGCTGACAGCTATTTCTCCTGACTCCACAATAAACATGGCCAAGAAAAACAGTGCATTATTTTCCATGGGAACAAAGGACTGTACATGTTGAAATCCAACATGCCCAATTCTTTTCAATCAATGGATTTTTTTGACTTTTGTTTATTGTGCATGGCCTGCTTTAGCGTGCTCAGATTTGCCAACACAAACCTAACAATTTGTGTATAAGAATTGTGTACACAAAGACTATTGAGTTGATTTGTCAACCACATATTACTAAGAGAGTGTATCTGCTCTGCAAAGATGATGTGTAGGCATAATAATCCAACTATAGGTTGTCTAAAGAATACCATGTAGTTGAAGTAGCCCCCTCCTTCAGTTTATAGGAACCTGGATGCTGATGGTAGTGAACCACCATTAGCTAACAGTAGGGGACATTCTTGTTTAGGAATGAATTATGTAGAAACACAACCCCCTACCAGACAAAGCAAAACAATCCTCATGTAATGTTTTCTGGAAATAGAGAAAATGCTACTAGAAGGTTGAGGAGAAACCACTGAAATCTTGGCCAGGTTCTTAGTAATAGACTAAATAAGTGATTCCTTCAGCAACCTGTGATAAATCATATTATCCACAGCAAAGTACTACTATCAGGAGGATTGCACTGCACCTAATGATTGCTGGCTGATATTGTAACCTAACTATCCATCAGGGAGAGATTGTGTTAGTAGCCAGAAGAAAGAGATTTTATTGAAGTTAGAGAAAATGTTTTCCATGTGTTATGTTATTCTAGGAAACGTGACTTTGGACAAATTGTTAAAGGGGTTATCCCATGACTAATGTAAAAAATGAAAATCAGGCATCATATAGTACATGACAATCTATTTCTAACAAAGCTAGAACTAGCCCTGTACCTCCCATGGATCCAGAGATCTCCCCATTCATTGCTCTGCTAGATTTATATCAAGCTGACAGCTCAAAGGGAGTGTCTTTTCTGCTGTAGCTCAGGGGGCGTGTCTCAGCTCTCCCTATCACAACTCAGGAGGCAGTTGAATGGTGAAACTGAGCATGTGCGGCCACCTCAGTGAGCAGGACAAAGAGATAAGTAAAAAACAAACAGCAGGTGGCGCTATACAGATATATTTTATTAAAAAACTCAGTGGCTATGCTAAATTTTAATTACATGCAATTGCAAAAGTATTCAGATCCAGGTTGTTGTTTGAATACTGTAGAATATTTTTCGTGGGACAAGCCACTTTAAGGCACTGAGAATTTTAGTGAATACAATGCTTAATATGCTGGTTATGGAGAGAGCATTAGAAATACATGTGAGGCTTTTATCATGTGACATTTATATTGTGCTTGATATCAGTCTATCTATCTATCTATCTATCTATCTATCTATCTATCTATCCACCTACTATATATATGTCTATCTATCTATCTATCTATCTATCTATCTATCTATCTTCTTAATATCTATCTATTATCTACTTAATATCTCTCTTAAAGGCTAGAACCAGCCCTGTACCTCACATGGATACAGAGATCTCCACATTCATTGTTCTGCTAGATTTATATCAAGCTGACAGCTCAAGGGGAGTGTCTTTTTTGCTGTAGCTCAGGGGGTGTGTCTCAGCTCTCCCTATCACAACTCAGGAGGCAGTTGAATGGTGAAACTGAGCATGCGCGGCCACCTCAGTGAGCAGGACAAGGAGATAAGAAAAAACAAACAGCAGGTGGCGCTATACAGATATATTTTATAAAATAACTCAGTAGCTATGCTAAATTTTTAATTACATGCAATTGAAAAAGTATTCAGATCCAGGTGCTGGTTTAAAAACTGTCGAATATTTTTCGTGGGACAAACCCCTTTAAGGCACTAAACACTTTAGTGAATACAATGCTTCACATGCTGGTTATGGAGAGAGCATTAGACATACATGTGAGGCTTTTATCATGTGACATTTATATTGTGCTTGATATCTGTCTATCTATCTATCTATCTATCTATCTATCAATCATCTGTATATATGTCTATCTATCTCTGTATATCTATCTATCTATCTATCTATCTATCTATCTATCTATCTATCTATCTATCTATCTATCTATCTATCTATCTATCTATTTAGTATTTAGCATAATACATCCATTACATGGTTCTTTCATTCTTGAACATATAGACATTGTAAACAAGTTACCTTTGGGAGGGAATAATAAGCAATGCAATATTAGAAGGATTTTTTCACCTTGGACCACTTCCATCTATATGACCAATTCAATGGCTATATAACACAATGTATGCTCTATACATATTACCCTTTCTTCCTACCGTACATACATACCTGTATAAGACATATCCTAACATGACCAGCTAGTTCACCATAACCATGTGTGTTGAAGCAGCAAAGACAAACTAGGATTTTAGATCATTATTAAAAATGGAATGTAACAACATATTCATTGTGTGTGAATATTGAACATAAAACATAATTGGAAAATACCTGTTAACACTGTATAAATTACCAACACGTTTCAACTTACACCACAAGTCTCCTACGTACTAGACAAAGTTTTCATCTATCTTATCTACTAGGCTGGCTTCTACTTGGATATAATATGACTTTAGCAATAAAACCTTGGGATATCCAGTTGTGAAAATGTAGAAACAATCTGACTCATAAAACTCGGTTTTTCCAAATGTCATTGCCTTTTGATATCATGAATAAAACATGAAAGTATGCAACGTTCTAATGAACAACTGAGCAGACTACACTGCCAAAAACCGAGCCTTATCAAATAGCTCCGAATCAGCGAGGATTCAGAGCTCATCTGGAACGCTGCATACATTTTCTGTAGAAACTGCAACATTAAATATAAAGTCTGTGTAAAAAAAAAAAAGCGGGTGATTTTCTTACTTTTAAAACAGGTCAGTGTTTGATCCGGTTGGAAATCATAAAGCAAGGTTCCCTTTGCAGGTGAGAGGATGAAAGCAGGAATGAGATTAAAGCATGCAACTATTTAGTCAATCTCAGGGAGTTGAGAAGCAAGGGAGCACATCAATGCTCTGCTGCTCCAGGCATGTGGATACAGTGTTGAAAGGAGGTATTCATTTCAGCCTGGCTCCAAAGACACTCCTCTTTTCTTCTCTCTCACACACATATCCTCCCATTATTTAAGCATATGCGATGTGTTAGGCGACCCTGCTAACTCACATGCAACTTCCAAGGAAAACATTACAACCCGCATTTATGAGGTCTTACTATTTGACATTTCATATGCCGCATGAATGTAGCATTTTCTTTTTTTTTATGGCTCTTAGTCATAAGTTGCCTATGAAGCCTCTTATGTTCCATAATTCTCAGCCCCTCTGGCCACAATTTTGGCTAATGAACATGCAGATGTTATAGTATGGTTACTAATTATGATTAATAGCCTATTAGTGCCTAAGTATGTGTTAAGATGACAAATTCACCCCTGAGGCCTATGTTCTATAATTCTTAGTAGACACACCAATTGTTGTCAAAGCATGAAGATCAAGTAATGAGGGTATAGTCAAGACAAGAGGTTTGCCTATAGCTATTGTATATCATTTGCGGTATTATAATATCATACTTGACAGCTTTCTTGGGTTTCCATGAGACTAGGGTGTGCTGCACATGTAGTTCACCGCCGAAAATGCTACCCATGCCCTTTTCACCAGTCCACACCCTTTCTTTTAGACCCACCACCCCATACCTCTGTAGCCTTGGTACCGCACACAATTAGACACTATTCTCAGGGAGGTGCCGGGAGGATTTTACGGCACCTGAAAGATTTGCCAACTGTTCCAGTAATCTAGGAGGTATCTGCTTTTTCCAGGAGCCTCCTGAGCATTCCTGGAAATTTGCAAATATGCTTAAAAGAGTTTTCTGAGACTTTTCTACTGATGACCTATCCTTTGGATCGGCCATTAGTATCTGATTGGTGGGGGTCTAATACCCAGAACTCCTGCTGATCAGTGGTTTGAGAATGCATCTGCGTTTTCAGCGGCATAGAGGTCTTCTCTCAGCTCACCAAGCACAATGCCGCCCTTTTAATAGCGCTGTGCTTGGTATCGCAGCTGAGCCACATTCATTTTAATGGGGCTGAGCTGCGTTCCGGCCACGTGACATAGTCGTATCGTCTTGCAGGCAGCATGCTGACTGCAGGAATGTCTACCAGAGCTGTTTCCCGTGCAATGAATGTTCATTTCTCTACCATAAGCCATCTCCAAAGACGTTTCAGAGAATTTGACAGTACATCCAATCGGCCTCACAACCACAGACCACGTGTAACCACACCAGCACAGGACCTCCACATCCAGCATGTTCACCTCCATGATCGTCTGAGACCAGCCACTCGGACAGCTGCAGCAACAATTGGTTTGCATAACCAAAGAATTTCTGCACAAACTGTCAGAAACGTCTAAGGGAAGCTCATCTGCATGCTCGTCATCCTCATCAGGGTCTGGACCTGACTGTAGTTCGTTTTTGTAACCAACTTGAGTGGACAAATGCTCACATTCAATGGCGTCTGGCACGTTGGAGAGGCGTTCTGTTCATGGAGGAGTCCCGGTTTTCACTGTTCAGAGAAGATGGCAGACAGCATGTGTGGCGTTGTGTGGGTCAGCGGTTTGCTGAAGTCAACGCTGTGGATCAAGTGGCCCGTGGTGGCGGTGGGGTTATGGTATGGGCAGGAGTATGTTATGGACAATGAACACAGGTGAATTTTATTGATGGCATTTTGAATGCACAGAGATACCTTGACGAGATCCTGAGGCCCATTCTTGTGCCATTCATCCACGACCATCCCCTCATGTTGCAGCATGATAATGCACGGCCCCCATATTGCAAGGATCTGTACACAATTCCTGGAAGCTGAAAAACATCCCATTTCTTGCATGGCCTGCATACTCACCGGACATGTCACCCATTGAGCATGTTTGGGATGCTCTGGATCGGCATATACGACAGAGTGTTCCAGTTCCTGCCATTATTCTGCAACTTCGCACAGCTATTGAAGAGGAGTGGACCAACATTCCACAGGCCACAATCAACAAGCTGATCAACTCTACGCGACGGAGATGTGTTGCACTGCATGAGGCAAATGGTGGCAAATATGCTTTATATAGGATTAGTAGAGTTTACATAGAGGAACAGTAAAATGCATTCCTAGCATCAGTTACCCTTAAATGCTTTGTCACCTATTCTGCTGCCTCTAAGGTGTGTGTATTATGCACACACGACCATTGCCTGTTTTGTGGTGCGCAAATTATGGATCCGGAAAACATGCTTATGGATCTGAATACGGGCCGCAAAACAAAATATGTTAGTGTGCATGAGCCCTAAGAGAGTGTGTGCCCTGTGCCTGTATTGAGGCCCGCAAACAGCAGGTCCGCAATATATACGGGCACCAGCCCTGTGCACTCCGGCCCTGTATCATGGATGCAGACCTAGATCAGATTCCCGACTGGACTACGCAAACTCCCTCTATCTAGGACTTCCCAAATATCAAATTTCACGTTTACAAGTTGTCCAGAACACAGCCGCCAGACTGATAACTGGAAAAAAAAACTGGGAAACTATTACTTCGTCCTTGAAGACCCTTCATTGGCTACCCGTGAAGGATCGGATCAAATTCAAGACCCTCTGCCTCACCCATAAATGTACACAAGGGAAAGCACCCCAATACCGAAAAAAATAAAGCACTACACCCCAGGTCGCCCCCTCCGGTCAGCTAACCAGAACCTCCTCCATATCCCCAAGACCCACTACAAATCAAAAGGCGATCGAAGGTTCGCAGTCCAAGTACCCGGCTATGGAACACTCTACCTGCGGAGATCCGCTCAGAAGAAAACCATCTAGCCTTCAGGAAGAAGCTCAAGACCCACCTCTTTTGAAAGCACAGGCAGTCAAGGGCTGCAAAAGCGCCTTGAGGCGATTTAGTTCGCAATTGTAGCGCTATATAAGTTATTCATTCATTCACTCACCATGGCTGGTGGCGGTGAGGAAGGCTCAGGCACCACCCTGGGCATCACCACACCAGGAAGTTTCTCTGTAGGGTCTATGGTTAGTTCGCCCATGAAGATTAGACAAGATGTCTAGACCTGCACCAGATTTATCACAATGGCTCAGGCTGGATGATAAATGTAGTGCAGGTATAGACACTTTTCTCTCACTCTATATCAACTATAGGTTGCTTTTGAGAAAGAATTTTAAGTCAGAATTCAATTTTGGAACAAAATGTTGAATCTCAGACCCTTTCATGTGAAGCCAAACCTCTTTCCTATTAATTCAGTCTTTAAATACACCAGATTTATCACAGTGCCTTAGGCTGTATGATGAATGTAGTAAATCTACAGTATATACTGCCCGGCTAAAAGTTTTAGTTAACTTTATTTCAGGTTTTTATGCCAGAATTTTTTTAATGCCAGAACAGTCACATTTAGGCCATGCTTAATTTCCCACTAAACCGCACCCTTCTAAATAAGCCACACCTCTTATTGAGTGCAGCAAAAAACTGTCTAAACACTAGATGCGGCTTTTTGCACCAAATTTCACCAAATTTCACCAAAGTAGAGACACAAGCGCAATACAATACATACAAAATTACCCAACTTTTTATGTAGAATAAGGCCGAATGCACCGTGAGCAGTCCGTGGTAACACGGGCTGGATTCCTGCTGCGAGCAGGAGCGCACGGCGGAATTGGTTGCTATGACACCGTGTGCTTCCTGCTACCGCCGCAGTACTGTAATACACTGGTATAGATCATACCAGTGTATTACTGTACTGCGGCGGCAGCAGGAGGCACACGGCGTCATAGCAACCAATTCCGCCGTGCGCTCCCGCTCCGCCGTGTGCATTCGGCCTAACTGTCTACAACAGTGGTCCCCAACCTTTTTTGCACCAAGGACCAGTTTCATGCAAGACAATTTTCCCAAGGACCGGGTGGGGTGGGGGGGTTCTGGAGCAGGGATTAGAGGTGATCAGGGCTTATGGGGGTGCTGGTCGGCGCTGACTGATGTGCAATTAATATAATACACCATTTTGAGGGTCAAACACACTTTGTGCTGGGCACCCGTGAAAAAAGAAGCAGAGCAGGAAGAGAGAGACTGAGACCAGCAGCAGCCATTTCAGTCAGATTAGAGCCAAAACTGCAGAATGGCTGTAATCTGACTAAAATGGCTGTGCCTCTCACTCACACATCCCACTACCCTACCCTGCCGGCCCTCAACATTCATTAAAATTTACTATTGATGGAGCTTTTGCTGCTGCTAGTCCTCCTTTTTGCTGCTTTCTTAGTTGCCACAATGACACTTTTAATCTTCAGCCGCCCACAGACCCAATTTGTGCAGAAATCCATATCATTCAAAAGGGTTCACATACTTTTTCTTCCAACTGTAGTTGGGACTGCAGAATCCCAGCAAAATGTTTGCTAAAAGGATGCCCTTACAGTCTACATTAACCAATTTCAGGTTGCAACCTGCTTCTAGGTTCAGACTTTTTTCATGTTGGTGTGTACTGCAACATAATGCATGTGAGATGTATTTCACAGCCTATGTGAGTCTCCTACTGTAAAAGGCCTTGTGTGCCATTTCTTCCCTATCTACAGCTTGTGTGAGGAACCCTTCTTGGATGCTTTCCCAATTCTCCACACTTTGATCTGCTAGATAAAACCTCCTACCCTGCATTTATCAGAGAGAAAGAAGGCAAAGAGCATAGAGAGTCTTCAGAAACAGGAGCAGTGCTCTGGCGGTAAAGGACAATCTGTACGGCAGAAGTTCAATCTGTACAAACAGTGCCCGCTTGCGCCAGGTTTCTGCTGTTTCATATAGCAGTCACCCACGGCTAATGTCTGCGATTGCCAATAATGATGATCGCAGACATTTAACCCCTCAGATGCCATGGTCAAATTTGTCCATGGCATCTGAGAGCAAAAAAATCTGAAGTGATGCACTTTTCGGGCCAGAACGCCTTCCCCTCGCTAAGATCGGGCCTGCAGTGGCCTGCAGATGGCAGCACAGCATTGAAATATATCAAATTTGCTATTCAGTAATGAATACCATTAATGAATAGAAATGGCAGTATAATTATTGCAAGTTGTTAGTCCCTTGTGGGCCAAAAATAAAGTATTTAAAAATATAACAAATATATCAAAATTCAATTCACCCCCTTTTCCCAAAATTAAAAATAAAGAATTAAAAATAATCATAGGTATTGCCACATCTGAAAACAACGCCATTATTAAAATATAAAAATATTTATCCCATACGGCGAACAGCATAACAGAAAAAAAAAAAGAAAAATGGTCGACTTTTTTGTCTCCCCCCAAAAAATTGGAAAAAAGTAATTCCCACTCCAAATTGGTATCATCCCACAAAAAATTAGCCCCCACACCGCTCCGTAGACATACCTATAAAAAGTTATGAGGTCAGAATATGGCGATGAAAATATATATTTTTTAAAATTTTTTATTTTTTTGTAATAAAACACAAGAAAAACTATATAAATGTGGCATGATTGTAGTCCTACTGACCCATAAAATGACGAGTATAGGTCAGTTTTACCGGATAAAAACCTATAAAACAATGGAGTATTTTCCGGTTGCACCCCATTTGGATTTTTTTCAAGCTTTCCACTACATCGTATGTAATATTGAATGATGCCATTAGAAAGTACAACTTATTCCACAAAAAACAAGCCCTCATACAGCTCTGTAAACATAAAAATAAATAAAAAGTTATGGCTCTCAAAAGGGCGCGAGTAAAAAACTAAAATGCAAAAATAGAAATTCTAGGGTGCTGAAGAGGTTAAGTAAAGTTGCTTAAATTAGCCTTTAGTATATTAACAATAACAAAATCAGAGCAAAGGAGTCCATATCTTTTAACCACCTCCGGACCGCCTAACGCAGGATCGCGTTCCGGAGGTGGCAGCGCTGCGCACAGTCACGCATATACGCGTCATCTCGCGAGACGCGAGATTTCCTGTGAACGCGCGCACACAGGCGCGCGCGCTCACAGGAACGGAAGGTAAGAGAGTTGATCTCCAGCCTGCCAGCGGCGATCGTTCGCTGGCAGGCTGGAGATGTGTTTTTTTTAACCCCTAACAGGTATATTAGACGCTGTTTTGATAACAGCGTCTAATATACCTGCTACCTGGTCCTCTGGTGGTCCCCTTTGTTTGGATCGACCACCAGAGGACACAGGTAGCTCAGTAAAGTAGCACCAAGCACCACTACACTACACTACACCCCCCCCCCATCACTTATTAACCCCTTATTAGCCCCTGATCACCCCTAATCACCCCTGATCACCCCATATAGACTCCCTGATCACCCCCCTGTCATTGATTACCCCCCTGTCATTGATCAACCCCCTGTAAAGCTCCATTCAGACGTCCGCATGATTTTTACGGATCCACTGATAGATGGATCGGATCCGCAAAACGCATCCGGACGTCTGAATGAAGCCTTACAGGGGCATGATCAATGACTGTGGTGATCACCCCATATAGACTCCCTGATCACCCCCCTGTCATTGATTACCCCCCTGTCATTGATTACCCCCCTGTAAAGCTCCATTCAGATGTCCGCATGATTTTTACGGATGCACTGATACATGGATCGGATCCGCAAAACGCATCCGGTCGTCTGAATGAAGCCTTACAGGGGCATGATCAATGACTGTGGTGATCACCCCCCTGTCATTGATTACCCCCCTGTAAAGCTCCATTCAGATGTCCGCATGATTTTTACGGATGCACTGATAGATGGATCGGATCCGCAAAACGCATCCGGACGTCTGAATGAAGCCTTACAGGGGCATGATCAATGACTGTGGTGATCACCCCATATAGACTCCCTGATCACCCCCCTGTCATTGATCACCCCCCTGTCATTGATTACCCCCCTGTAAAGCTCCATTCAGATGTCCGCATGATTTTTACGGATGCACTGATAGATGGATCGGATCCGCAAAACGCATCCGGACGTCTGAATGAAGCCTTACAGGGGCATGATCAATGACTGTGGTGATCACCCCATATAGACTCCCTGATCACCCCCCTGTCATTGATTACCCCCCTGTCATTGATTACCCCCCTGTAAAGCTCCATTCAGATGTCCGCATGATTTTTACGGATGCACTGATAGATGGATCGGATCCGCAAAACGCATCCGGACGTCTGAATGAAGCCTTACAGGGGCATGATCAATGACTGTGGTGATCACCCCATATAGACTCCCTGATCACCCCCCTGTCATTGATTACCCCCCTGTCATTGATTACCCCCCTGTAAAGCTCCATTCAGATGTCCGCATGATTTTTACGGATGCACTGATACATGGATCGGATCCGCAAAACGCATCCGGTCGTCTGAATGAAGCCTTACAGGGGCATGATCAATGACTGTGGTGATCACCCCCCTGTCATTGATTACCCCCCTGTAAAGCTCCATTCAGATGTCCGCATGATTTTTACGGATGCACTGATAGATGGATCCGATCCGCAAAACGCATCCGGACGTCTGAATGAAGCCTTACAGGGGCATGATCAATGACTGTGGTGATCACCCCATATAGACTCCCTGATCACCCCCCTGTCATTGATCACCCCCCTGTCATTGATTACCCCCCTGTAAAGCTCCATTCAGATGTCCGCATGATTTTTACGGATGCACTGATAGATGGATCGGATCCGCAAAACGCATCCGGACGTCTGAATGAAGCCTTACAGGGGCATGATCAATGACTGTGGTGATCACCCCATATAGACTCCCTGATCACCCCCCTGTCATTGATCACCCCCCTGTCATTGATTACCCCCCTGTAAAGCTCCATTCAGATGTCCGCATGATTTTTACGGATGCACTGATAGATGGATCGGATCCGCAAAACGCATCCGGACGTCTGAATGAAGCCTTACACGGGCGTGATCAATGACTGTGGTTATCACCCCATATAGACTCCCTGATCACCCCCCTGTCATTGATCACCCCCCTGTCATTGATCACCCCCCTGTCATTGATCACCCCCCCTGTCATTGATCACCCCCCCTGTCATTGATCACCCCTCTGTAAGGCTCCATTCAGATATTTTTTTGGCCCAAGTTAGCAGAATTTTTTTTTTTTTTTTCTTACAAAGTCTCATATTCCACTAACTTGTGTCAAAAAATAAAATCTCACATGAACTCACCATACCCCTCACGGAATCCAAATGCGTAAAATTTTTTAGACATTTATATTCCAGACTTCTTCTCACGCTTTAGGGCCCCTAGAATGCCAGGGCAGTATAAATACCCCACATGTGACCCCATTTCGGAAAGAAGACACCCCCAGGTATTCCGTGAGGGGCATATTGAGTCCATGAAAGATTGAAATTTTTGTCCCAAGTTAGCGGAACGGGAGACTTTGTGAGAAAAAAATTAAAAATATCAATTTCCGCTAACTTGTGCCAAAAAAAAAAAATTTCTATGAACTCGCCATGCCCCTCATTGAATACCTTGGGGTGTCTTCTTTCCAAAATGGGGTCACATGTGGGGTATTTATACTGCCCTGGCATTCTAGGGGCCCCAAAGCGTGAGAAGAAGTCTGGTATCCAAATGTCTAAAAATGCCCTCCTAAAAGGAATTTGGGCACCTTTGCGCATCTAGGCTGCAAAAAAGTGTCACACATCTTGTATCGCCGTACTCAGGAGAAGTTGGGGAATGTGTTTTGGGGTGTCATTTTACATATACCCATGCTGGGTGAGAGAAATATCTTGGTCAAATGCCAACTTTGTATAAAAAAATGGGAAAAGTTGTCTTTTGCCAAGATATTTCTCTCACCCAGCATGGGTATATGTAAAATGACACCCCAAAACACATTCCCCAACTTCTCCTGAATACGGCGATACCACATGTGTGACACTTTTTTGCAGCCTAGGTGGGCAAAGGGGCCCATATTCCAAAGAGCACCTTTAGGATTTCACAGGTCATTTACCTACTTACCACACATTAGGGCCCCTGGAAAATGCCAGGGCAGTATAACTACCCCACAAGTGACCCCATTTTGGAAAGAAGACACCCCAAGGTATTCCGTGAGGGGCATGGCGAGTTCCTAGAATTTTTTATTTTTTGTCACAAGTTAGTGGAAAATGCTTATTTTTTTTTTTTTTTTTCATACAAAGTCTCATATTCCACTAACTTGTGACAAAAAATAAAAACTTCCATGAACTCACTTTGCCCATCAGCGAATACCTTGGGGTCTCTTCTTTCCAAAATGGGGTCACTTGTGGGGTAGTTATACTGCCCTGGCATTCTAGGGGCCCAAATGTGTGGTAAGGAGTTTGAAATCAAATTCTGTAAAAAATGACCTGTGAAATCCGAAAGGTGCTCTTTTGAATATGGGCCCCTTTGCCCACCTCGGCTGCAAAAAAGTGTCACACATCTGGTATCTCCGTAATCGGGAGAAGTTGGGGAATGTGTTTTGGGGTGTCATTTTACATATACCCATGCTGGGTAAGAGAAATATCTTGGCAAAAGACAACTTTTCCCATTTTTTTATACAAAGTTGGCATTTGACCAAGATATTTATCTCACCCAGCATGGGTATATGTAAAAAGACACCCCAAAACACATTCCTCAACTTCTCCTGAATACAGAGATACCAGATGTGTGACACTTTTTTGCAGCCTAGGTGGGCAAAGGGGCCCACATTCCAAAGAGCACCTTTCGGATTTCACAGGTCATTTACCTACTTACCACACATTTGGGCCCCTAGAATGCCAGGGCAGTATAACTACCCCACAAGTGACCCCATTTTGGAAAGAAGAGACCCCAAGGTATTCGCTGATGGGCATAGTGAGTTCATGGAAGTTTTTATTTTTTGTCACAAGTTTGTGGAATATGAGACTTTGTATGAAAAAAAAAAAAAAAAAAAAAAATCATCATTTTCCACTAACTTGTGACAAAAAATAAAAAATTCTAGGAACTCGCCATGCCCCTCACGGAATACCTTGGGGTGTCTTCTTTCCAAAATGGGGTCACTTGTGGGGTAGTTATACTGCCCTGGTATTCTAGGGGCCCAAATGTGTGGTAAGGAGTTTGAAATCAAATTCAGGAAAAAATGAGGAGTGAAATCCGAAAGGTGCTCTTTGGAATATGGGCCCCTTTGCCCACCTAGGCTGCAAAAAAGTGTCACACATCTGGTATCCCCGTACTCAGGAGAAGTTGAGGAATGTGTTTTGGGGTGTCTTTTTACATATACCCATGCTGGGTGAGATAAATATCTTGGTCAAATGACAACTTTGTATAAAAAAATGGGAAAAGTTGTCTTTTGCCAAGATATTTCTCTCACCCAGCATGGGTATATATAAAATGACACCCCAAAACACATTCCCCACCTTCTCCTGAGTACGGAGATACCAGATGTGTGACACTTTTTTGCAGCCTAGGTGGGCAAAGGGGCCCATATTCCAAAGAGCACCTTTCGGATTTCACAGGTCATTTTTTACAGAATTTGATTTCAAACTCCTTACCACACATTTGGGCCCCTAGAATGCCAGGGCAGTATAACTACCCCACAAGTGACCCCATTTTGGAAAGAAGAGACCCCAAGGTATTCGCTGATGGGCATAGTGAGTTCATAGAAGTTTTTATTTTTTGTCACAAGTTAGTGGAATATGAGACTTTGTAAGGAAAAAAAAAAAAAAAAAAAAAATCATCATTTTCCGCTAACTTGTGACAAAAAATAAAAAGTTCTATGAACTCACTATTCCCATCAGCGAATACCTTAGGGTGTGTACTTTCAGAAATGGGGTCATTTGTGGGGTGTTTGTACTGTCTGGGCATTGTAGAACCTCAGGAAACATGACAGGTGCTCAGAAAGTCAGAGCTGCTTCAAAAAGCGGAAATTCACATTTTTGTACCATAGTTTGTAAATGCTATAACTTTTACCCAAACCATTTTTTTTTTACCCAAACATTTTTTTTTTATCAAAGACATGTAGAACTATAAATTTAGAGCAAAATTTCTATATGGATGTCGTTTTTTTTGCAAAATTTTACAACTGAAAGTGAAAAATGTCATTTTTTTGCAAAAAAATTGTTAAATTTCGATTAATAACAAAAAAAGTAAAAATGTCAGCAGCAATGAAATACCACCAAATGAAAGCTCTATTAGTGAGAAGAAAAGGAGGTAAAATTCATTTGGGTGGTAAGTTGCATGACCGAGCAATAAACGGTGAAAGTAGTGTAGGTCAGAAGTGTAAAAAGTGGCCTGGTCTTTCAGGGTGTTTAAGCACTGGGGGCTGAGGTGGTTAAACTTCAGTCTTACAGACTTCTTTACGTAATCATCATATTCTTTATTTCATCAGTGTTATGTCTGTAACCACTGCCCCTCCATTTTACTTGGTGGGCACGACTGCCGATGTGCTTACCTGTACCACTGCTCCAGGTATCTAGCTGTTTGGACCCTTCAATGTCCCTTTCGCCCTGCCCATCAGTGCCCAGCTGTCATCCACTCCAGCCAGGCTGAATCCTGCTTCCTGTCTGTGTTCTAGTCCATGTCAATAGGGTGTGGGTGCTTCCTCTGCCTCTTAAAGGGCTAGGGGGAATCAACATTCTCCCCTGCCAATCACTGGCCACTTTGGCGCACTTAAGGCACCTATCTGTGGGTGGGTACTGAAGCCATAAGTTTTAGTTTTCTTGTCTTGTTTCGGTCTCCAATATACTAATTTAGGCCTGACCCTGGATTTGACCCTTTGCTGCCTGACCTAACTTCCGTCTGATCTCAGTACTGACCCTGAGCTGTCTACGCTGACCCATGGAATGACTTTGTTTTGTACATACTCTGCCTGCCTTATCTTGGCCTGTCCCTGACTATAGTATTGCCTAATCTCTCAGTGTCCCACACCAGTGGGTCTTGATTCCCATAGATCAGTAGTCTACTGAACAGAGACTACTTCAAGAGGTAGCAGCCTGGTAGTTCCCCTGTATTGGAGTCCATATCACTGTATAAGGGTTAAAGGGTAAAGACCAGAGGGCCAGTTAGATAATGCCCTTAGGAGTAGCCACATATCTGCTCAGCAGACACAACAGATCCACGTCCGCCACATAACAGTCTGCATTGTGAATAGTCAAAAATTATTTTCTTTTGACTAAATGCTAAAGAATGAACATAGACAGGATATAATGTTGGTTATTCTTGTATATGGAAAATTCTCAAATATTTTGGTTGAAATAAAAAAAAATTGCAGTTAACCAGATAGTCTGCACTTCTTTGCTTAGTTATTATGGACTGCCTCTGAGTACGTCAGCATACGTCACAAGCAGATCTAACATCGCCTTTGCTCATTATGGACTGCCTCTGAGGACTCAGAATACAAATGGTTCTTATGTGACCTTGTGTTAGATGGCCTATTGCTACACAGGGAGAACCAAGTGGTAAACGTCACAAGCAGGTCTAAGATGGTGAAGGGTGTGAAGAACTTCCCAGTAACCGTTAGGTAATTTTACCTCCCTGCTACTTAATCCCCTTGGATACCTACTCCTAACAATGGACATAGACATCTATGTGTATCAAGGACATATGTACACACACTTCCGAGACATTCAGTCTGCTTCTAACCACAAGACTGATCTACTTAAAGGGGTTGTCCGGGTTCAGAGCTGAACCCCGACATACCTCCATTTTCACCCCGGCAGCCCCCCTGACTTGAGCATCAGAGCAATTCATGCTCCGATACTCTCCTTTGCCCTTCGCTAAATCGTGTAAGGCAAAGGCATTTTTTGGAGATCCGGTGACGTATCGGGTCTCTCCATGGGGCTGTCAGGAAGCCCGGTGACGTCACCGGCACTGATGGGTGGGATTTAGCTCTACCCTAGCAAGTAAAACAGCTAGTGCAGCGCTAAAGCCCGCCCATCAGAGCCGGTGACGTCACCAAACACACTGCCGGGCGGAAGTTTCCGCCCGGCAGTGTGGTGTTAAAAACAAGAGACCTTGCCCTGCGCGATCTAGCGCAGGGCAAGGGAGCTCATCGGAGCATGAGATGCTCCGATGCTAGCCTCAGGGGGGCTCCCTGGATGAAAATAAGGGTATGTCCGGGTTCAGCTCTGAACCCGGACAACCTGTCACGGGGTTCCGAAGGTGCACTCGGTCCCCCATTGCCCGCAGAACTGTTGCTTAGCTTTTGGAATGAGGTTCTGTGTTTGACCTCATTCCCAGAGCGGCTTTACTAGCTGGGTGGCTCCCTGCTCCTAGTCTGCCTTGGGCGCCGAGCTGATCACTCGGTGCTCGACTGGTTGGTCTGTCGGTCATGTGATGCTGGCCACGTCACATGACCCTCACTCCCCACTATAAATACAGGCAGCCTGCTGGCTACAGGTTGCCTGTTAATTTCTAGGTTCCTGGCTATTTGTTGGACTACTGAATATTTACCTGATCCTGTTCCCTGACGATCCTCTGCCTGCTCCTCCTGTACTGCGCATACATCCTGGTATTGTGACCTCGGCTCCCACCTGACTACTCTCTTAGGACTCCTCTTGTACTTCGCTACTCTCCTGGTATTTGACCCCGGCTTCTCCTGACCATTCTTTGCTTAATCCGTTGTACTGCGTAGCTCTCTTGGTTCTGACCCGGTCCGTTCATGTTCCGTATTTTGTCTTGTCTGTCTTCCCTGCACATATCCTAAGTTAGGGATTGCCGTCCAGTTGTCCCCTGTCATCAGGACTCGTGAGGCAAGTAGGCAGGGCCAGGGGTGAGGGTGGAGCGCAGTGGTCACTACCCTTCCCCCTGTGTGTGTGTGGACGTGACCGTTACACAACCCCTTTAAGTAAAATACACAAGATAACACTCTTGGCCATTGTCTTGTTAAAAGACACAGTGATTGATTGTAAGCTATGTGACTAAGCCCTGTTTTGTAAATTAAGTTTAGTATTTTTCCAAAACTCCATTGTCTCGCTGGTTCAGAGGAGGAGTTTGATGCTGTTTAAATTGAATGCCCTTGCTTTCTATTAAAGTGTGTCTTGTTCTAGCATTAAGCTTTGGCTCCTGTGTGGATTATTATGCGACACCAGCGATATTTTACACTGTGGATTCTTGGCGATATTATTTAATGGGAATAAGTGAGTGACAGACGGTATCTCATATTCATTAAGAAAGACTCCCAGCAGCTGTGTCTTGATGCAGATAAACTACTTTATTCCATAAACGGAAATGGTCCTATAACCAGGACGCGTTTCGGCGATGTGCCTTCATCAACAGGTACATCCAAGTATGATAAGAACAAGATATATATACAAAAGGTACCGCCCACAGGGACGGAAGGCCCATCCCACAAGGGGATGTTTACTATTGTAGTATGCTGATTTATATTGATGTTTTGTATCTCTTTGTGGCCACTCCCCTTGTGGGATGGGCCTTCCGTCCCTGTGGGCGGTACCTTTTGTATATATATCTTGTTCTTATCATACTTGGATGTACCTGTTGATGAAGGCACATCGCCGAAACGCGTCCTGGTTATAGGACCATTTCCGTTTATGGAATAAAGTAGTTTATCTGCATCAAGACACAGCTGCTGGGAGTCTTTCTTAATCAATTATTGTGGAGTGGCCTCTTCTCCCAGGCAGCGTGCACCTGAGCGAGTGCTGGCTTATTTATATTCATCGGTATCTCATATTCAGACCGTCACAAAGGGTAACCCGCTGCTTATATATGTGTTTGAGAGAGAACCCGCTCCTCCTCCTTGTTTAGTGTATCCTAAGGCAAGGGGTCCTGCCTTAAGGAAATGTGTGTTTAGCTACCAATTCAGTCATCAAGTGTATCTTCATTCAGCAAGTTGTATTTGTTTCAGGTACCCTGAGAGCATGTTTATATTTACCCTAAGCACAAGCCGAGGGTTGCTTGGTTCTTAAGTGACTGGGAATGTAACGCCCAGAGGTGCATTACCATGTTTTACACCTCCCCGCTATCTTCTAGGGTTAATTCTGTGTCATTCTTTGCACTAATTCCCAGGGCCTGCAAAATGTGCATATTCTTTTCCCTGTAATGTTATGTTAACATGTAATGTGCCTGGTTCACCAGCAGGTGGCAGCAAACTTGGCAGAGCTAGTTTACCTAGAATAGAACCCTTCTGTCCATTCTAGCTCTCTCTAGAGAGGGAGAAGTTTTATTTAGTGAAAGTCAGTTTAGAGGATCTCCTCTATGGGAAAGGCAGCAGGCCCTCATCCCTGCTGGACGAGCCCTGCAGAAGTGAGTCTAGAATACTCTCTGTAAGGGGAAGGCTGTGTGCCAGCCAGCAGAGTCCTGTCTGCTCTGCTGGATCAAGAGAAAAGAGCAAAGAGCCTCAGAAGCCAGGAGGAAAGTTCCCTGGATGAAGATAAAGATACAGATAAAGAGAAAGACAGAGTCAGACTACAGAAAACTAAGCTCATACAGCAAAGTAAGAGTTTCAATTTAATCCTGATAGTGCAGCAGAGCTAGAAAGTGACAGATATAGCAGAGCCGAGTGCGTTTGCCTGCCAGAATTTATGCCAAAGCCTGCTGGTAACCAAGATAAAGTTGGAAGATTGTTCTCTGATGCAAGTTTACTCAAGTAAAGCGGTTATAAAATTCAATACAAGTCTGGACTCAATTTATTTCTTCATCTCCTTCATCAACTATCCCTTGAACTGCCGCGGATGATAACGCATGGGGTTCCACGATATCCAGGTTGGAGCACCGTGACACGTGCACAGCCACACCTAAAGGGGCACCATAGGCTACCCATACACCACTCTGGAATTGCTACACTTGGGTACCACCCCCACCATCTACTTAGGGGGACTCTGTCCCTTCTTGCTGAAATGCAACTGGCATCACAACAAAAACTTTTATTTAAAGGAACCCCCTGGCGCACGTCTATATCCGCCGCATATCCATGCACCTAGCTTCTGCAAAAAAAAAAGTATCATTTTAGCATATGTCGAGCCGCTATATATTGGAGGTAAAAACATGGAGTGTGAGATATGGGGCTCTATATCAGAAAAATGGAGCACTTGCCAATATAACGTTATATAATAAATCGGTCACTACAGCATCTTGCATCTAAATACACCATGGTATTAAAAGGTGAATATTTATTTTGCAAGTATAAATGGCGATTTAAATTATGAATTCGGTTATTAAAGCCTTAGTCTCAACCCAGGTACAGCAGACTTTTTAGCTCTGGATCTGTGACGAAATGCACAACTTTTCTGTGTTTGATGCAGATTTTGCATGGGTTGTTTTGCGAATTTACCATGGCTTTCAATCTATGAATTAAAAAACCTATAATCTCTTTATAAAAACACACTTTTTTTTCTGCAATATAATGAGCATGCTGCAGATACAACCTTTTCTTCTGTATTCTGCACGATCTATGAATTCAAGTTGCCTAGAAATCAAATCATTTCCCATTTGACAGATTACAACTGAACACATGCATGCTCTGCACACAAGGGGTTGCGCTTCCATATACTATACTGTTCACTGCCAACATTTTTACTAATACAATAAAAAGAGTCATGATAAAATAACACAAGAAGCTTCGCACATGTATTGCAAACATCACTTCCAGACACTGGTGCTGAAGGTGGCCCATAGGAACCCTGCAAAATACAAAAATACACCTGTGTTACAAACAGTGCAGTTTCTAGGTAAAATTTCTCTCAGGGTGAGTGTCAAAAAAACTCCCCCCCCCCCATCAAAATTGCTCGATGAAATCATATCAGAAGAGTACTTGCAACCGTCTCACCATATACAGTACAGACCAAAAGTTTGGACACACCTTCTCATTCAAAGAGTTTTCTTTATTTTCATGACTATGAATGCATCAAAACTATGAATTAACACAGGTGGAATTATATACATAACAAACAAGTGTGAAACAACTGAAAATATGTCATATTCTAGGTTCTTCAAAGTAGCCACCTTTTGCTTTGATTACTGCTTTGCACACTCTTGGCATTCTCTTGATGAGCTTCAAGAGGTAGTCCCCTGAAATGGTCTTCCAACAGTCTTGAAGGAGTTCCCAGAGATGCTTAGCACTTGTTGGCCCTTTTGCCTTCACTCTGAGGTCCAGCTCACCCCAAACCATCTCGATTGGGTTCAGGTCCGGTGACTTTGGAGGCCAGGTCATCTGGCGCAGCACCCCATCACTCTTCTTCATGGTCAAATAGCCCTTACTTTCAACGTTTTTCCAATTTTTCGGCTGACTGACTGACCTTCATTTCTTAAAGTAATGATGGCCACTCGTTTTTCTTTACTTAGCTGCTTTTTTCTTGCCATAATACAAATTCTAACAGTCTATTCAGTAGGACTATCAGCTGTGTATCCACCTGACTTTTCCTCAACGCAACTGATGGTCCCAAACCCATTTATAAGGGAAGAAATCCCACTTATTAAACCTGACAGGGCACACCTGTGAAGTGAAAACCATTTCAGGGGACTACCTCTTGAAGCTCATCAAGAGAATGCCAAGAGTGTGCAAAGCAGTAATCAAAGCAAAAGGTGGCTACTTTGAAGAACCTAGAATATGACATATTTTCAGTTGTTTCACACTTGTTTGTTATGTATATAATTCCACATGTGTTAATTCATAGTTTTGATGCATTCAGTGTGAATTTACAATTTTCATAGTCATGAAAATAAAGAAAACTCTTTGAATGAGAAGGTGTGTCCAAACTTTTGGTCTGTACTGTATATATATATATATATATTTTTATGCTTAACACAAGATTTATTGAGAGCAAAAGAAAATCATAAATTACTGCTTAAACTGCTAAAAGTCGCAGGCAGAGTGGTACAGGAGAACTGCAGTATAAAGGAAGGCAATACCCTTAGAAGAGTAGTCATGAAATACAATCATCAATAATGTGCAAAACCCAAAAAACTGTCATATTAGCATTTAATAACTAACTAAAACCCAATCACAGCAGGTCTCAACTAGCACACGCAAGTAAATGTACAAAAACCAAGTAACATATAAAACCAGATTCAAAGCATAGATGGCAAGGCGGATTACTGTATACTGTACATATAATGTATAGAGGTTACACCATGCCGGACAATATAACCTCTGTGCCATGCTGTACAATAAACAGTATAACCCCTACACAGTGTAGAGGTATACTGTATATTGTGTGGCAAAGTGTAGAGGTATACTGTATATTGTGGGGCACAGTGTAGAGTTATACTGGATATTGTGGGGCACAGTGTAGAGGTATACTGTATATTGTGTGGCACAGTGTAGAGGTATACTGTATATTGTGTGGCACAGTGTAGAGGTATACTGTATATTGTGTGGCACAGTGTAGCAGTATACTGTACATTGTGTTTATGTTATACACATATAGCATACTATATGTGTATAACATAAACATACTCCACGTGAAAACTTACAATTACTTGGCTTGGCCCTTGGGGATCTTGGACGCCACTTCAACACTTTGGCCGGGGGGCTCGGCGGAGCTGATGTGTTTTATTCTAATGAGAGATTTCATAATAAGGATTTGGAGAAAGGGCAGAGGGATAGCAGAGCAGAGAGAGGCTGGTGCTGCTACTAGGGGGTCATACCATGGGGGAGTAATAAAACCCACCATAATGCCCCCAGTAGAAATAATTATCCTTATAATGTGCAAAACATACCCCCTTGTAATGCCCCCAGTTGTGCTAATGTTCCCATAATGTGCCAATATAAAATACCCCTTCTTAGTGCCCCCGTAGATTACCCCATAGTGCTCCTCTCCCCCCTTCCCCATAGTACCCACCATAATGTGTCCCAGTATAAAATGCCCCTATACAGAGCCCCCCATATAAAATACCCCTTCTTTTTAGCCTCAGTAGATGCCCCTATAGTGCCACCCAATAATGTGCCAGTAAGATGTGCCCCCATAGATGCCCCCAATCATGTGCCAGTAATATGAGCCCCCCTACCATCATGTGCAAGTAGCCAGAGTGCCCCCCCATCACGTGCCAGTCACCCCCCTATCATGTGCCAGTAGCCCCCCTATCAAGTGCCAGTAGCCACCCCTTATGTGCCAGTAGCCTCCTATCATGTGCCAGTAGCCCCCTTATGTTCAGGTAGCCCCCCTTATGAGCCAGTAGCCCCCCTCATGTGCCAGTAGCCTCCTATCATGTGCCGGTGGCCCCCCTTATGTGCCAGTAGCCCGCCTTATGTGCCAGTAGCTCCCCTTATGTACCAGTAGTCCCCCTTATGTACCAGTAGTCCCCCTATCATGTGCAATTAGCCAGAGTGCCCCCCATCACGTGCCAGTAGCCCCCTTATGTGCCAGTCACCCCCCCTATCATGTGCCAGTAGTCCCCCTATCAAGTGCCAGTAGCCCCCCTTATGTGCCAGTAGCGCCCCCCTTATGTGCCAGTAGCCTCCTATCATGTGCCAGTAGCCTCCTATCATGTGCCAGTAGCCCCCCTTATGTGCCAGTAGCCCCCCTTATGTGCCAGTAGCCCACCTTATGTGCCAGTAGCCTCCTATCATGTGCCAGTAGCCCCCTTATGTGCCAGTAGCCCCCTTATGTGCCAGTAGCCCCCCTTATGTACCAGTAGCCCCCCTTATGTACCAGTAGTCCCCCTATCATGTGCCAGTAGCCCCCCTTATGTGCCAGTAGTCCCCCTTATGTGCCATTAGCCCCCCTTATGTACCATTAGCCCCCCTTATGTACCAGTAGTCCCCCTTATGTACCAGTAGTCCCCCCTATCATGTGCCAGTATCCCCCCTATCATGTGCCAGCAGCCCCCCTTATGTGCCATAAGCCCCCCTCATGTGCCATAAACCCCCTATATGCCAGTAGTCCCCCCTATGTGCCAGCAGCCCCCCTTATGTGCCAGTAGCCCCCCTTATGTGCCAGTAGTCCCCCTTATGAGCCAGTATCCCCCTTATGTGCCAGTAGTCCCCCTTATGTGCCAGTAGTCCCCCTTATGTGCCAGTAGCCCCCCTTATGTGCCAGTAGTCCCCCTTATGTGCCAGTAGCCCCCCTTATGTGCCAGCAGCCCCCTTATGTGCCAGTAGTCCCCCTTATGTGCCAGTAGCCCCCCTATCATGTGCCAGTAGTCCCCCTTATGTCTGTGCCAGTAGCCCCCCTTATGTGCCAGCACACTACCTTATGTGCCAGTAACAATACTGACCCCCCTTATGTGCCAGTAACAATTTTTACATATATATATAAAAAAAATATATAACTTATACTTACCTCCTCCAGGATGCGATGCAGGCCTCTTCCGGCCTGTGTCCCTCACTGGCTCAGGCGGCGCGATAACGTCATCGTGCTGCCTGCACCAGCCTATGATAGGCTGCCAGCCTAGTGCTTGCAGGCTATCAGAGGAACAGGGAGGGGACACACCTCTCCCTCTCCTGCCGGCTGCCGCAGCACAGACATTTGTATCGCCGTCCTGAGGACTGCGATACAGATGACTATAGTAATGAGTGAGCGCTTCCACATCTCCTGCTGTGCCCTGCCGGCGCCCCCCTTCTGACAGCGCCCCGGGCGGCCACCCGGCCAGCCCGGTACAAGAAACGGCCCTGGTTACAAATTGCACATGGTAGGTGGGGGCTTAGTGCCCACTGGCATGGTAGCGGTCCATCAGGATTACAACTGGTTGTCCTGGTGAGCACCACTATCAACCATATCGGCACCCACAGGCTCCCTAGCCTATCATCCTGTCTTGTAACCAACAGGCCGCTTTAGGACTGCAGCCTACAGGACTCGAGCATCCTGGCACAGGAGGTGCAATGATGTCACTAGATTGCACTGCCTGTGCTCAAAGATGACTCATTGTGCTTGTCAGAGAGTTAGGCTTTATTCACACATCAGTGTTTGGTTTGTGATTTCCATCAGTGATTGAGAGTCTATATAGCACTGTTTTGCGGGGTAATTATAGTTATGACACAATTATATCTGAAGTTCAGTAATATGGGTGGATAGGGTAGCAGCAGGCACAATATTGGAGGGTATAAGCAGGATAGGGAGTTTGTATAGTTTGGGTGGGTTGGATGCTGGAAAAGTGAGGCGAACTGTAGCAGTCTCTGCATACACAATTTTTGGATGGAAGTCGTCATGGTGGTCCTGGACACATGGAGAAGAGTAAGTAATTACAAATAGAGATATCACCTATAAAACTTTGTATAGTGTTTTGTTTAGTGATAGTATGGTGTTAATATTCAGTCATCATTCAGTAGTACTGACTCACTCAGACGTAAGACATGTTTTTGCCACCCCCTTTCCAATTACTAAACTCCTAGCTACGCCTCTGGCTAAAAAGTTAATACAAAACTGGCTCAGCAGTCATTGTATGCTATCATATTCTGTCTCTTTGAATATGTTCATTTTTGTTTATGAAATATTTTGAAGCGAATCTAAATATTTCCAGCTTAATCATCATTTATATGATGAAAATAATTCTCATGTTATTAAGTCATCTGACTCACATGCAGTTGATTTAATTCCTATCATTTGTGGAGTCGATCTTAAAGTGAAACAGTCACTAGCTTCATGCCGCTCTGGGGCTGTAGCCGTACTATATCTTCTTGATGTTTTTTAAGCTTGTAACCAAACGCCTTAATATTCTGATGTTTTTTGCAAGCGTTTTTTTTGGGTGGCATTATTTAGTCATACTATATGAAATTCTGGCTTCCGAATTTCTTTTTCTTTTTGCTAAAACAAAAAGCTGCCAAGAAAGTGCATTATTTTTCTAAAATAGTGTAAAAATACAATAACCACAGTCAGTATTAAAAGGGGTTTTCGGATAGGTCACCGGTATCTGATTTATGGGGGTCCCACACCTGGAACCCCCGTTCGATCAGCTGTTTGAGACAGTTGCGATCACAGAAGCACTGCGCCCTTCTCCAGTTTTTCCTAGGCCAGGTACATCACGTTCATCGGACACATGGCCTAGGTGCAGCTCAGCTCCATTTTGAAACATTATACACATTCCATACTGTTATTTACCTGTCCAAGATACAAAGCTGTGCTTGTTTCCCATTCCGGCTAAGCTCTGTCTCTTCTCCTGTGCATCCGGTTGTCACAGCAGTCTGACTTTCAGTCTTGTTACATATGTCTTCAACCCTGCTGCATTTTCAACTCTGCTGCATCATCAGTTCTGCTATACCATTCTACAACTTCATTGCATCTTCAACTCTGCTGCCACAGCACTGCAACACTGGTTTCCAGTACATTGTAACATCAACTGTGTTACATCAGTCTTTGACATCTCTTCTACATTACTTCTTCTACACCACCTGCCAGTAACTGAGCTGCATCTGCTCAGTTGTTCTCCAACTCTGCTGAATCCACTACACCAAGTCATCTAGTGTACTAGTCTTTCAGCTCTGCAGCATTTGCTGTCCAGTTTTGTTGCACTAGGTATTCAGTTCTGCTGCACCAGTACTGCTACCCTGCTGGTAGGTGAATAAAAATTAATTGATTGTTCATGACCTGACTAAAAAGGATATACAGGTGAAACTCGAAAAAATTGAATATCGTGCAAAGTTCATTTATTTCAGTAATGCAATTTAAAGGGGTTGTCCGGGTTCAGAGTTGAACCCCGACATACCTTTATTTTCACCCAGGCAGCCCCCCTGAGGCTAGCATCGGAGCATCTCATGCTCCGATGCGCTCCCTTGCCCTGCGCTAAATCGCGCAGGGCAAGGTCTCTTTTGTTTTCAATAACACACTGCCGGGCGGAAACCTCCGCCCGGCAGTGTGTTCGGTGACGTCACCGGCTCTGATGGGGGGGCTTTAGCGCTGCCCCAGTCATTTTACTGGCTAGGGCAGCGCTAAATCCCGCCCATCAGTGCCGGTGATGTCACCGGGCTTCCTGGCAGCCCCATGGATAGCCCCGGTATGTCACCGGATCTCCAAAAAATGTAGCGCAGGGCAAAGGAGAGCATCGGAGCAAGAACTGCTCCGATGCTCAAGTCAGCTCTGAACCCGGACAGCCCCTTTAAAAGGTGAAACTAACATATGAGACAGACTCATTACATGCAAAGCGAGATATTTCAAGCCTTTATTTGTTATAATTTGGATGATTATGGCTTACAGCTTATGAAACCCCAAAGTCACAATATTGAGGTACCCTTTGCTCAGGGGGTATGGATTAATTAGCTGAGTAGAGTGTGACACTTTGAGCCTAGAATATTGAACCTTTTCACAAAATTCTAATTTTAAGCTGCATTAATGCAATTCCTTTTAATTTGGTGGCAGGGTACTGGTTATTCCCACTCGACCCCCTTCTCTCCTCGGGCTGCCTCCCACACACCATCCTGCCTCTTACTCCCCCTCCAACCTTCTTCCCTTTAAATAAGACACCGACACATGGATGGAATAAATTGGCCACAGCAGCCTTTTATTAAACAAACATACATATAAATTAACCCAACATTAACCTAACCCAGGGGGAGGGCCTTGAAGCCCGAAACCTTGGAAACCATGCCGGGGTGGGCCGACCTTACCTCCAGCCGTTGCCCCTTAGCTCGGAGGCACCACAGTTGACTCACCCCAACAATTCCGCCATAGCCGCCAACCAACCATGGGAGTCCAGCCCCCACCGTGGGGCCCTCCCATCCTCGTCCTCTGATAAACCCACCGACTCCAAGGACCTCCCACCGCCACAAAGCCTAGGCTTGACACCTTAAGCCTTGGCGTCCCTCCACACCCGCACCGCAACCTCCATGCCTTCCTGTAAGGCCAAACACCACATGTCTATACCCAGCGCATTTAGGTGAACGCCATCACTGCGCCAATAACCGCCAACACCCTTCTCCAGCTCCCGGTGCCTGACCGCCAACGCCCCATTCCGAGCCATAAACCTACCTATGGACCTATTCGCCTTCACCCGCGCCTTATTCACACCCTCAACCGAGCGCGCCCCCCTCCAAGCCATCCGCGGCACCATGTCCGACCAGACCGTCACCATGCCCGGGTAGAGGGACCACAATCTGAGCAGATCAAATTTAACATCCCTCACCAACTCCCGTGAAGGATGCGCACAAAGATCGTTGCCCCCCACGTGCAAGACACGTACGTCAGGAGCCCTATCCTGCTTCGCAAACCGGTGGAATTCCGGCAACATTCCTTTCCACATCATGCCCCGCCTGCCAATCCACCTTACCACCGCCTCTTCTCGCGCGAAACCGAGCTGCTGACCATCCGGCCGAACTGCCGCACGAAGTGCTCCCCAGAAAACGTAGGAGTGCCCTAGCACCCAAACCAACACCGGACCGGAACCTATAACGAAAAACAAAAAGCATAACAGAACCACAATCGATTAATCAACCACCCAAGTCCAACACAAAAATTACCCCACCACAATGTCACCACCCCCCAAGCCGCTCCAGGCGCACATAAGACCTAAACCGCACTGATTCCCATCTCCCGATCTTCCTGATGACCTCCTCCCCTAAACCCCATCTGGCAGCCTCCGTTGCCGCACCTATCCGAAAGGAATAGCTAGCATACCCCACATCCCCCAATCCCAACCGAACCAAGCACCGTCTGAACACTGCCGTGAACTGGACCAACAGAGGAGCTACCACCCCCCCCCATTCACCACCGTAATTCCGCAAGCAACGCACAGGACACATCTCACAATCCGGGACACTAAATAACACCACCCGCCTGCCTCTACCCTCCACGTCGGTCTTGGATCGCCGTAAAACTAGCTCCATCCGATCCGAAAAAACATCTACATCGTCACGCAACAGGCCCCCCAACCGATCCGTCGCCAGGCAGACAAGCTCCCCCAATCTCAATGCCCCAAAAAACGCTAGTGAAAAAGCCAAGCGGAACAAACGAACCTCCCACAACAATGTACACACCTCCCCCAACTCCCTACCTAACCGCAACAACAGAAAAAACTACACCGGGCGGCGAGAATCCTTCCCCGTACCAACCCTGTGCCACCCCTTTAACGCCCTCCTCACCAAAAAAGCCTTCGTAACGTCGACCATGCCCCGTAAACGAAACCCAAAAGCCAATCCCGCGATCCAACCATTCATCTTGGTGACAGACCATCCTTCCTCCCTGCAGTGCCCAATAAACAACAAGAGGGGAATTTCCGAATCCTCATGGTCCCCCACCCCCAACCTCACCTTCCACTCTTCCCAACCACGCCAAGCTCCTGCATACTTATCCCACGTCTCAGGCGCCAAAGATGACCGGATCAAGCCCATAACTGCGGCTCCAGGACTTCCCAAATCCCCGCCGGACACGCCAGACCCACCTCCGCTGCACCAGGAGCCAGCTGCCGGAAACGGTCCCACTGAGAACGAGAGAGGGCGTCAGCAATACAGTTATCCACCCCGGGCACATGCACCGCCACAACCCATGCGTTAAGTAGCAGGCATTCCAGCACCAGCTTCTGTAGAAGCCGCACTACTAACGGCGAAGAAGCCGACAAACTGTTAATTGCTTGCACAACCCCCAAATTGTCACAGTGGAACCGAACCGTCTTGTTCCGAAACATGTCCCCCCACAACATCACCACCACCACAATCGGAAACAGCTCCAATAACGTTAAATTGCGCAACCATCCCTTACTGACCCAACTGTCCGGCCACCGCCCCGCGCACCACTGGCCCACCAAATAAACTCCATACCCGCAACCCCCCGCCGCATCAGAAAACTATTCGAAATCAAACGAGCTAACATCATCCATGAACAAGGATCGCCCATTATACTGTTCCAAAAACATACCCCAAACTTTCAGGTCAGCCTTCAACTCCCGACCCAACCTTACAAAATGATGAGGCGCCCGAACCCCCCCCATGGCCCCCGCCAGCCTTCTACAGAAAATCCTCCCCATAGGCATAATCGGGCATGCAAAATTGAGCTTCCCCAGGAGAGACTGCAATTCCCTCAATTTGATTTTGTCATGGTCTTACCTGCTTGCTGCTCTCCTTCGTTTGACATGTGCTGGCGGCCATCTTGGGTCCTGGGTTTCTTGTAGCCTTCCACCCTGCGGCTCCTCCTTCCCCTGGGAGGAGCTGGATGCCTAGCTCATATATATAGGAGGTCTGTGGCTTCAGTTCCTTGCTTGGTCCTCTTGTGTTCACATGCTTCTAAGACTGCTGCTGCTTCTGGTTCCTGATCCTGGCTTCGTCTGACTACCCTGCTGGTTCCTGATCCTGGCTTCGTCTGACTAACCTTCTGGTTCCTGACCTCTGGCTTCGCAAAGACTCTGCTCGGTTTCACCATCCGTTTGGACTTTTGCTTTACAGCTTTATTTTCAATAAAGCCTTCTTATTTTCACTTATCTCTTGTTGTACGTCTGGTTCATGGTTCCGTGACATTAGGACCAAGCCATGAATTCTGACGGTACAGGGCCATCCTCGCTACCCACGCTGGTTGCCAGACTTGATCAGCAGGATCACCTGTTGGGTCGGTTCGCTGTGGCGTTGCAAACCCTGCTTGAACGCACGGCTCATTTCGCTCCCGTTGCCGATGGGTCGGTTGTCGCTCCTGGGCTCGCTCCTACTGCCGCTCCGGTTGTTGCGCCAGAGTCTACCCCGACACCTGTTGTTGCGCCTGCGGTGTTTCGGGGTATGACCGGTTCTGCCCCTCTTCCACAGCGCTTTGGGGGAGAGCCAACTCAGTGCCGAGGTTTCCTTAACCAGGTGGGCATTTATTTCGAGTTGCTGCCACATGCCTTTCCTACTGAGAGATCAAAGGTGGGCTTCTTGATCTCGCTGCTCTCGGACAAGGCCTTGGCCTGGGCCAGCCCTTTATGGGAGAACAACAATCCGGTGGTTGCCGGGTTTTCCGGTTTTGTTGCTTCTCTTCGGAAGGTATTCGATGTGGCGGCTCGTGCTGCCTCTGCTGCGAAGCTCCTTATGTCCATCAGACAGGGTTCACGATCCGTAGCTGAATACGCCATTGAGTTTCGTACCCTGGCAGCAGAGGTGGGCTGGAATAATGAGGCATTGGTCGCTGCTTTCTCTCATGGTCTCTCGGATGCCTTGAAGGATGAGGTTGCAGCTAAGGACCTACCAGTTGAGCTCGAGTCTCTTATTTCTTTCCTGATTTTGATTGACACCAGACTCAGGGAGAGACCTTCCTTTAAGGAGAACCTGCGGAGGTCTTCTAACAGATTGGTGCCTACGTTTGCTGTCCCACCCGTGCCTCCCTCTCCTCCCACGCCTCCTGGGGATGACTTGTCTGGGGGTGAACCCATGCAGCTGGGGTTTGCTCGCCTGTCCGAGGGGGAGAGGGCACTCCGGAGACGCGAGGGCCGATGCATGTACTGTGGTCTCGGTGGGCATTTTCGGTTGGCATGTCCGAACCGTCCGGGAAACGCTCGTACCCTGAGATCCTGTCGGGGGCAGATCTTGGGTGGAGTCTCCTCGTCCCCGGTTTCCCGTGTTGACAAACCACTGATCACTGTTGTCCTCTCCTGGGTCGGGGGCTCGGTGACGACCCAGGCGTTGGTGGACTCTGGTGCTGGTGGTTTGTTCATTGATAGTGTGTTCGCTGCCGCCAATTCCATTCCTCTGCAGGCTCGAGGTTCCCCACTGGCTCTTGAGGCGATAGACGGCAGACCCCTTCTGCCGCCACACGTGACTCATGAGACCCTTCCAGTGGGGATAGCCATTGGTGCCGTTCACAGAGAGTCGGTCTGCCTCCAGGTTATTTCGTCTCCACACTACTCGGTGGTCTTGGGGTACCCCTGGCTCCAGAAGCATAATTCGACTTTCGATTGGAGATCGGTCGAGATCCTCTCGTGGTCACCGCAGTGTGGGGCTAGTTGCATCCATGGGTCTGTCAAGTTGCTGTGTACTTCCTCGGACTCTCTGTTGCCTCCTGAATACGAGGAGTACCGGGATGTATTCGATAAGGTGCGCGCGGTTGCCCTACCTCCGCACCGCCCATACGATTGTGCCATAGAGTTACAATCTGGTGCCGTTCCTCCTCGTGGCAAAGTCTATCCACTGTCGGTAGCGGAGAATGAGGCCATGGAGGAGTACGTGAGGGAGGCGCTTTCACGCGGACACATTCGCAAATCTTCGTCCCCGGCAGGGGCTGGATTTTTCTTTGTGAAAAAGAAGGGCGGTGAGTTGAGGCCTTGCATCGATTACAGGGGTCTCAATCGCATCACGATCAAGAACGCTTACCCGATACCCTTGATTTCCGAGCTGTTCGATCGCCTTAAAGGGGCCACGGTCTTTACCAATCCTTGGTTATGCCCTTTGGGTTGTGCAATGCGCCCGCAGTCTTTCAGGAATTCATCAACGATGTTTTCCGTGACCTGTTGCAGCAGTGTGTGGTAGTCTATTTGGATGACATCTTGGTATATTCTGAATCCATGGAGGCCCACATTCTGGATGTCAGACGAGTGTTGCAACGGTTACGAGAGAACAAGCTGTTCGGTAAGCTTGAGAAATGCGAATTTCACCGATCCCAGGTAACCTTCTTAGGTTACATCATTTCCGCTGAGGGGTTCTCCATGGATCCTGAGAAGGTTTCGGCTGTCTTACAGTGGCCCCAGCCCAGTGGTCTTCGTTCCCTGCAGCGCTTTTTGGGCTTCGCCAATTATTATCGGAAGTTCATCAGGGACTTTTCCATGCTGGCCAAGCCTCTCACGGATCTGACCAGGAAGGGCAGTAATTCCCAGGTCTGGCCGCTCGAGGCCATCCGAGCTTTTGAGGCCCTAAAGTCCGCCTTTGTGTCGGCTCCGATTCTGTCGCATCCCAACCCTGGGTTGCCCTTTGTCCTCGAGGTGGACGCGTCTGAGACGGGAGTAGGCGCCCTTCTGTCTCAGCGTAGAACACCAGAGGGTCCTCTGCTTCCTTGTGGGTTTTACTCCCGGAAACTGTCTTCCGCGGAGTGCAACTATCAGATTGGTGACAGGGAGTTATTGGCCATCGTGCAGGCCCTTAAAGAATGGAGGCACTTGCTCGAGGGTTCGGTGGTTCCGGTTCTCATCCTGACGGACCACAAGAATCTGACCTACCTTTCTGAGGCCAAGAGATTGACACCACGTCAGGCCAGATGGGCTCTGTTCTTGTCACGTTTTAATTACGTGGTCTCCTACCTACCCGGTTCCAAGAACATCAGGGCGGATGCCTTATCACGGCAGTACTCCGAGCTGTCCAGGGAGGAGTCGATTCCGACTTCGGTCATACCTCCGAATCAGATCCTGGCCGCCATTCGCACCAGCCTGACCTCTCCCCTGGGTGAGCAGATTTTGGCGGCTCAATCTGGTGCTCCCTCTGGGAGACCCAACGGCAGATGTTTTGTGCCTGAGGAGTTGCGCACTCGGTTGTTGCGAACCTACCATAACTCCAAGACCGCGGGGCATCCTGGAAAGAATCAGCTGTCCTGGGCTGTTTCACGTCTGTTCTGGTGGCCTTCCCTACGTTCCGACATCGCCGCATATGTAGCGGCATGCTCCGTTTGTGCCCAGAGTAAGTCCCCTCGGCACCTTCCGTTGGGCCTTCTGCAACCCATAGCCACCGGGGAGCGCCCATGGTCACACCTGGGGATGGATTTCATTGTGGACCTCCCTGCATCCCGAGGCCATACGGTCATTCTCATGATTGTGGATCGGTTTTCCAAAATGTGCCACTGTGTTCCTCTCAAGAAGTTACCCTCTGCACAAGAGTTGGCCACGATTTTTGCCAGGGAGGTCTTCCGGTTGCACGGTTTGCCTAAGGAGATTGTGTCGGATCGGGGGAGTCAGTTTGTGTCCAGGTTCTGGCGCGCCTTTTGCTCCCAGTTGGGGATTCATCTCTCCTTCTCCTCGGCCTACCACCCTCAGTCCAATGGGGCCGCAGAACGATCCAATCAGGCCTTGGAGCAATTCCTTCGTTGCTATGTCTCCGATCACCAAGACAATTGGGTTGACCTCCTGCCTTGGGCTGAGTTTGCCAGGAACACGGCGGTGAACTCTTCCTCTGGGACGTCTCCCTTCATGGCCAATTATGGGTTCCAACCTGCCGTGTTACCGGAGGTATTCTCTCCCCAGGATATTCCGGCTGTGGAGGATCACCTTTCCGTCCTACGTGCTTCTTGGGTACAGATCCAGAAGTCCCTTGAGGTCTCTGCGCAGCGCCAGAGATTCCAGGCTGATCGCAGACGAGCGCCTGCTCCTTCCTACCAGGTCGGAGACCGTGTATGGTTGTCCACCCGCAACCTCAACCTTCGAGTGCCCACTCCCAAGCTGGCGCCTCGCTTTGTTGGTCCCTTCCGAGTGCTTCGCAGGGTAAACCCGGTAGCCTATGCCCTTGCGCTTCCTTCTGGCATGCGGATCTCCAACGTGTTTCATGTCTCCCTGTTGAAGCCACTGGTGTGTAATCGTTTCACTTCCTCGGTTCCTCGGCCTCGTCCGGTCCAAGTGGGCAATCGTGAGGAATATGAGGTGAGCAATATCCTGGACTCACGCCTGGTCCGCGGTCGGTTGCAGTTTTTGGTCCATTGGCGTGGTTATGGTCCAGAGGAGCGTTCCTGGGTTCCCTCCGCAGATGTCCATGCTCCTGCCTTGCTCCGAGCCTTCCACGCACGCTTCCCTCAGAAACCGTTTTGTGCTCCGCGGAGGAGGGGCCCTTGAGGGGGAGGTACTGTCATGGTCTTACCTGCTTGCTGCTCTCCTTCGTTTGACATGTGCTGGCGGCCATCTTGGGTCCTGGGTTTCTTGTAGCCTTCCACCCTGCGGCTCCTCCTTCCCCTGGGAGGAGCTGGATGCCTAGCTCATATATATAGGAGGTCTGTGGCTTCAGTTCCTTGCTTGGTCCTCTTGTGTTCACATGCTTCTAAGATTGCTGCTGCTTCTGGTTCCTGATCCTGGCTTCGTCTGACTACCCTGCTGGTTCCTGATCCTGGCTTCGTCTGACTACCCTTCTGGTTCCTGACCTCTGGCTTCGCAAAGACTCTGCTCGGTTTCACCATCCGTTTGGACTTTTGCTTTACAGCTTTATTTTCAATAAAGCCTTCTTATTTTCACTTATCTCTTGTTGTACGTCTGGTTCATGGTTCCGTGACAGATTTTTGACAACCTCCCTGCCCTCGCCACTTCCTGTCTAAGGTCCTCCAACTTGTCCAATGGCAGTCTGCACTCCATCCTCCCAGAGTCGATTACTATCCCTAAGAAGCTCAATTCCGCAGCCGGACCCACCGTCTTCTCCCCCGCCAACGGAACCCCAAACGCCTCAAACAATGCAAACAGTGTGTGCAACAAAACTGAACAAACCCGGGACTGGGCCAGACCCACACAAAGGAAATCGTCCAAATAGTGGATGACCAATTCACACCCCGGCGCGTCCCGAACCGCCCATTCTAAAAAAGAACTAAACGCTTCGAAGTATGCGCACGATAAGGAGCACCCCATCGGCAAAAAACGGTCCACGAAAAAAACCCAGTTCCAAAAACACCCCAACAGATGCAGGCTATCGGGATGTACTGGCAAAAGTCTAAATGCCGCCTCAATGTCGGTCTTCGCCATCAGCGCTCCCCGTCCACACCGCTTCACCAATGCCACTGCCGCGTCAAACAACGTATAGACTACGGAACACATCGCCGGGTCGATACCATGATTGACCGACGTTCCCCTAGGGAAGGACAAATGGTGAATCAGCCGGAATTTATTGACCTCCTTCTTTGGAACCACCCCCAAGGGCGACAAACGTAATGCCGCTAAAGGTGGCTCCAAAAACGGGCCCGCCATCCTGCCTAACCGAACTTCTTTTTCCAATTTTTCCGTGATGACCCCCGGGTGCTCCATAGCCGACCGCAAGTTCTTTTTAACCAAAACAGCGTCGGTCGGAACGAACGGAATCCGAAAACCTGACGCAAACCCATCTTTTAACAACTCCGCCGCTTCCCTATCTGGATACCTATCGAGGTATGGAACCATCCTTGCTAGACGCACCGGCGTCTCCCCCTTTTCCAGAACTATCCCCCCCCCTTTGCTTCCCCCCTTTAAAACATCTCGCTGCTCCATGAGCCCCCCCGCAAGTTGAGCACTCGTGCTTAAACTTGCACTTTGCCCCGAACTTGCATCCCCCCTCATTGAACAGGAAGCACAGCCCCTTTGCGGATGCCGTCGCAAAGCCAGACTGGCCTCCTCCCCCCACTTCCCCCTGAAAGGACTGTCCCACTCTAACCGGCGCCGTTACTTTCAACCACAACGCAATATCTTTGTGGTCCCACCGGATCCCCTGACGCACCGCCTTGCGCTGCCTGAACTGCTCATCGTAGCGCAACCAAGCCAACCCCCCATACACTCGATGGGCCTCCCCGATCGCGTCCAGATAACAAAAAAGAGCGGAACAACATTCCGGCTCTTTCTCCCCTATAACACTGGCCAGGATCGCAAACGCCTGCAACTAGTTCGCGAACGTGCGCGGTATTAACCTTCTCAAGAGGGAGCAAGGAAAAAATATCCACATATTCCCCCTTCCAAATCCTATCCCTCACCTCCTGTTTGAGATGCGCCCCCAGCGGCCCCTCAAAACAAACATACACCTCACCTTTTGCCCGGTCATCTAACCGCGCCTCCTCCTCCTCCCCCGCTCCGCCGGCCTGAGTCTGCACTGACACGCTGGTAGCCCGCACGTCCGGTACGGCCCCCCCCACTCTGTACCCCTCCAGGACACCCCCTCGCCCCCCAAGCCGGCAGCGGTGACAGGCCCCCCGCCCCCCAACTGGCCGCCAGACCGGCCAAACCCCCCAGCAACTGCCCTAAACCCGCCCACCCCCACACCCAGCCCCTGCTAAAATAGCCCCCAACTGTACTAATGGTCCCCAAGGCGTCTCACCTCGCTGCGTGGGTGCTGTGACCCCACCAGCCACAGGTCCTGCATCCAGATGAGGTGATCTCTGCGCTGATCCTCCAGGGGCATCTTCCTCCAGGCATCACACCCATGCATTGGCCGTGGATCCACTGCTGCTGGCAATCTCTTCAAGGAGGGCAGGCCCCTCCCCCTCTTCTCTCCTGGATGTCACCGCCGGAAGCCTGCTGCCTCCTCCCGCGTGGCCTGCAGCCACTCCGCCATGTTCTGCACCGCTCCCACGCTGAGAGGCCCCAGTCCCCGCTCCATGGACTGGGCCTGCCGTACCGGGTCCCGTCTCCATACGCCGACCGTCATGCCGAGCAGGCCTGGCACAGCCTGCAGCAGAGCTCCGCCGCTGAGTAGGATTCCTTCCACGCCTGGGCGTACGGGGAGGCACAGGTACCGTCAGCTCCAGGCGTGGAGGGTCCCTTGAAGGGCTCCTTCTTCGGCGCTGAGCCCTAGGGGGCGCCATCTCAGGGCTGAGGCGCGCCGGCGGAAGGGACCGCCACGGCCGGGACGCCCGAGGCAGAGACACAGCGGGAGCCTCTGCCACCCCCTGCAGCAGCTCTTGGACCCGACCTTGAAGCCAGTCTTCACCCTTCTCGGCCGCCGCTGCTCTGAGCTGGGAGATGATCTGCTCCATGATGCGACTGGATGGAGGTCAGTAAGCGCAAAATGGCCCCTCTACCTTGCCTCGCTCCCCCTTTTAACCCCTCTGGCTCCCGACCATCTAAATCAAACCCTCCAATCCCTAACTACCCACGGGGAGGGGTTTTCTTAAACCACCCCCTGTCATGTTCGCCTCCCCCTAAGCTGCGCCCTCAGTCCGGCTCATTCTTTACTGAAATAAATGGACTTTTGCACTATATTCTAATTTTTCGAGTTTCACCTGTAGGTCATATTGCATTTTCTTGGCTGATGTTTGTAATAGTAAGCCATTTGCTTTTAACTGTATCATTGTTCAATGCCTGAATCTGAGGTTAATGACTCCTGACTGCTTTCAGTATTTATATTGGTTTGTGTTTCTTTGTGTCTGTCTGTCTACTGTCTATGTCAGTTTGTCTATCTATCTATCTATCTATCTATCTATCTATCTATCTATCTATCTATCTATCTATCTATCTATATGTCAGTTTGTCTATCTATCTATCTATCTATCTATCTATCTATCTATCTATCTATCTATCTACCGTATTTATCTATCATCTATCTATATTAACCTCATTGTCCACATATGATGGGTAAGCCTTCCGTCTCTGCTGTTAATTTGAGAGCAAACACTAGCATGTCATCTACCACCTACACGCTTCTCTGTGAATATGAGTGTTATTTTGTTGGCACTATTAAACCCACCATAAAGTTTTGATCTTTCAACAGCACATTTTTCAAGTCCTAAAACAGGGTTATTTTTGGCTTAGAGTGCGGATTGGACTCAATGTAGGTTAGTCACTAATTGTATGATTAAAAATATAGAGATATGTCCATGTGGTGAGTAACTGATTTTTAGAGCACATAAATGGCATTTGTTGCTGGGGCTGTATCTAAGCTTGTCCCTTGAAGGCTCTTGATTAGAGTTGAGCGGACACCTGGATGTTCAGGTTCGACGAGTTCGGCCGAACTTAAAAAAAAAGTTCGGGACCCGAACTTGACCCCGAACCCCATTGAAGTCAATGGGTACCCGAACCTTTGGGCACTAAAATGGCTCTAAAATAGTCCTGGAAGGGCTAGAGGGCTGCAAAAGGCATCAAAATGTGCAAACAAATGTGGATATGGAAATGACTTAAAATAACATAAAATACAGAAAAATGTAAAATAACAATCTGGATCTAGGAGTAGGAGGTTGAGGAGGCGGTGGATGGGTGGATGTGGTGGTGTAGGTTGACGTGGTGGTGTAGGTGGAAGCGGCGGTGAAGGAGGAATAGGTAGCCAACACTGATTTGTGTTATTTTTTTTATTTTTATTGGGGTATCCCCCAAAATATTGGGACATATAACAAAATAAAACTAAGAATAAGTGCACTTGAGTACAAGAATGGATGATTGAGGCTGGTATAAATGTCTATTCTGCACAACGTACGGACAAGTCCTGTGGGATCCATGCCTGGTTCATTTTAATAAACGTAAGCTTGTCCACATTGGCTGCAGCCTGTGATAATGCTCTCTGCCGTGCTAAACACACGTTCACACTATAAGTTGAAAAAACCTTGGAAAAGTAATAAATGATAGGCTACACGTACAAATTTGAATCAGGAAAAAAGCGAAATTAACGTGCTTAAATAAAAACAATACCTTTATTATTATATGGGTGAGAACAAAAAAATATTTTCTTTGCTCAAGTGATGTCCTAGATACGACAAGAACTCCAGAAATTTTGGACTTGTTGATTTCTGATCCAATTTTATAAGTAGGGCGTCACTAGGGCCACAGGTAGGTTTAGGTACGGGGGCAGGGTGTCTCCACCATCAGGGGACATCCCTGTGCTACAGGATACTAGATCCATAGGGATATCTAGGGAAAGTAATTTTCCCACGGATTTACCTACCTACCCCTTACTTCCTAGTGAATTATAAGCTATTATCCTTCCTATCTATAATAGGAGTTCTTGTCGTATCTGGGACATCACTTGAGCAAAGAAAATATTTTTTTGTTCTCACCCATATAATAATAAAGGTATTGTTTTTATTTAAGCACGTTAATTTCGCTTTTTTCCTGATACACGTTCACACTATACACTGGCTGCAGGGCAGGTCAGCACCTCCAAGGCTGACAAAGCTTTTCCACATTTTGGCCATGCTAACCCTGCCTTCTCAGGTGCTGGTGGCGCCCCAGCTACGTTGGCGACCTCTTCCTCCTCCTCTGCCTTCGCCTTGTGCTTCCACTGTGCCCCCGCTGTCAGGTGGGAATGCTATCATCAGCGTACGCTTGTAGTCGTGCATCTTCCGATCAGTAACAGATGTTTTCACTAAATTTAGTTCCCTGTCAGCAATGCAGAGCAGGGGTTCATTCACGGCAAAAGGGGGATCTTATCACCCAGCAATAGAACAGAGGATTTTGAGAGATTTAGGCCCCTGTCACCCAGGCACAGCAGGGGTTCATTCACGGCAAAGGGGGTTCATGTAACCCAGCAATAGAACAGAGGATTTTGAGAGATTTAGGCCCATGTCACCCAGGCACAGCAGGGGTTCATTCATGGCAAAAGGGGGTTCATGTCACCCAGCAATAGAACAGAGGATTTTGAGAGATTTAGGCCCCTGTCACCCAGGCACAGCAGGGGTTCATTTACGGCAAAAGGGGGTTCATGTCACCCAGCAATAGAACAGAGGATTTCGAGAGATTTAGGTCCATGTCACCCAGGCACAGCAGGGGTTCATTCACAGCAAAAGGGGGTTCATGTCACCCAGCAATAGAACAGAGGATTTTGAGAGATTTAGGCCCCTGTCACCCAGGCACAGCAGGGGTTCATTCACGACAAAAGGGGATCTTGTCACCCAGCAATAGAACAGAGGATTTTGAGAGATTTAGGCCCCTGTCACCCAGGCACAGCAGGGGTTCATTCACGGCAAAAGGGGGTTCATGTCACCCAGCAATAGAACAGAGGATTTTGAGAGATTTAGGTCCATGTCACCCAGGCACAGCAGGGGTTCATTCACAGCAAAAGGGGGTTCATGTCACCCAGCAATAGAACAGAGGATTTTGAGAGATTTAGGCCCCTGTCACCCAGGCACAGCAGGGGTTTATTTCAAGGCAAAAGGGGGTTCATGTCACCCAGCAATAGAACAGAGGATTTTGAGAGATTTAGGCCCCTGTCACCCAGGCACAGCAGGGGTTTATTCAAGGCAAAAGGGGGTTCATGTCACCCAGCAATAGAACAGAGGATTTTGAGAGATTTAGGCCCCTGTCACCCAGGCACAGCAGGGGTTCATTCACGGCAAAAGGGGGTTCATGTCACCCAGCAATAGGTTCAAAGCCCGTCCACAGCTCCTGCGCGGTGTGGGGTTTGTCCCCCAAACAGATAAGTTTTAAAACTGCCTGCTGTCGATTACCCCTGGCTGTGCTGAAGTTGGTGGTGAAGGTGTTACGCTGACCGGATGAGGAGCTGGTAGAGGATGAGGAAGCAGAGTAGGAGGCGAAAGCAACAGGAGGCAAACTGAAGCGCCCTGCAATCCTCGGTGGTGGAAGGACATGCGCCAAACTGCTATCCGCCTCAGGCCCAGCCGCCACTGCATTTGCCCAGTGTGCTGTTATGGAGATATAACGGCCCTGACCGTGCTTATTGGTCCACGTATCCGTAGTCAGGTGCACCTTGCCACAGATGGCGTTGCGCAGTGCACACCTGATTTTGTCCCCTACTTGGTTGTGAAGGGAAGGGATGGCTCGCCTTGAAAAGTAGTGGCGGCTGGGCACGACATACTGTGGGACAGCCACCACCATAAGGCCTTTAAAACTATCCGTCTTCACCAGACGGAATGACAGCATTTCAAAAGCAAGTAATTTAGAAATGCCGGCATTCAGGGCTAGGGATCGCGGGTGGGTAGGGGGGTACTTCCTCTTCCTCTCCAGCGTTTGGGATATGGAGAGCTGAACGCTTCCGTGGGACATTGTGGAGATGCCTGGTGACCCAGGTGTTGGTGTTGCTGGCAGATCCTCTGTTTGTGGGGTGCCAGGTGGCACTGTCACTCCAGAGGTGGATGAAGAGGCCGTGACTGCAGCAGAAGAGGAAGCAGGAGTAGCCAGAGACCTTTCTTGGTTTTTGAGGTGTCTACTCCACTGCAGCTCGTAATTTGCACTTAAATGCCTGGTCATGCAGGTTGTGCTCAGGTTGAGAACGTTTATGCCTCGCTTCAGGCTCTGATTGCACAGCGTGCAAACCACTCGTGTCTAGTCGTTAGCACATTGTCTGAAGAACTGCCACGCCAGGGAACTCCTTGGAGCTGGCTTTGGTGTGCTCGGTCCCTTGCTGCGGTGGGCAGTAGGAGGCGTACTGTCTAGAGGACGGCCGCTCCGCTTTTGCACCCTGCTCCCTCTTCTGCTGTGCTGGTGGCTCTGTGCGACCACCGCCTCTTCCTCCGAACTACATCGGTCACTCGCATGACCTTGATTCCATGTGGGGTCGAGGACCTCATCGTCCTCCACATCATCTTCCACCCAGTCTTCTCCCCTGACTTCCTTGTCGGTCTGCACGCTTTCGAAAGCCCCAGCAGTTGGCACCTGTGTTTCGTCATCATCCGAGACGTGCTGCGATGGTCCTCCCATGTACTCATCTTGAAACATAAGTGGTTGGGCATCGGTGCACTCAATCTCTTCCACTTCTGGGGCAGGGCTAGGTGGATGGCCCTGGGAAACCCTGCTAACAGACATCAAAAAGCAGAAGAGACTGCTGCATGACTTGGGGCTCAGACTGCTTGGCTGATTTGCAAGGGGGTGAGGTGAAAGACTGATGGACATCGGCTGCAGGTGCAAACTGTGGTCTTTCAGCAGGAGACTGGCTGGGAGACAATGTGAAGGAACTGGATCCACTGTCAGCAACCCAATCTACTATCCCCTGTACTTGTTCAGGCCTCACCATTCGTAGAGCAGCATTAGGCCCGACCAAATACCGCTGCAGGTTTTGTCGCCTACTAGCACCTGAGGAAGGGGTTTCACTTGTGTGTGTAGCTGGCACAGATCGACCACATCCTCTCCCTCCAACAGGAGCTCCACCAGTAGCAGCACGACCTGGGCCACGTCCCTTATTTGACGCTCTCCTCATATTTTTTGAATTTAGGATTTTGCCCTAAATGGGTGTTTAATTAATAGTAAAAAAGAACGACAGTATGTAAAGGGTGTATCTCACATGGCATGAACCAGACTAGGCCTCAATTAAAAATTTCTTTTCACAAAATGGCTGTATTTCATATGGCTGTATTTCAAATGGCTGTATTTCAAATGGCTGAATCAAACCCCTGTATGTATAGGGGGATCACACACGCCCTGAATCAATGTAGGCCTGAATTAAAGATTTATTTGCACCAAATGGCTGTATTTAAAATGGCTGTATTTAAAATGCCTGATTCAAAACCCTGTATGTATAGGGGGGATCACACATGCCCTGAATCAGAGAAGGCCTGAAGTAAATATATCTTTGCACAAAAAGGCTGTATTTCAAATGGCTATATTTCAAATGCCTGATTCAAACCCCTGTATGTAGAGGGAGTATCACAGAGGGCCTGAACCTCTGTAGGCCTGAAGTAAATATATCTTTGCACAAAATGGCTGTATTTCAAATGGCTGTATTTCAAATACCTGATTCAAACCCCTGTATGTAGGGGGGTATCTCACACGGTCTGAAGATGTGTAGGCCTGAAGTAAATATATCTTTCCACAAAAAGGATGTATTTCAAATGACTGTATTTCAAATGCCTAATTCAAACCCCTGTATGTATAGTGGGGATCTCACACGCCCTGAATCAGTGTAGGCCTGAAGTAAATCTATCTTTGCACAAAGTGGCTATATTTTAAATGGCTGTATTTCAAATGCCTGATTCAAACCCCTGTATGTAGGGGGGTATCTCACACGGTCTGAACCAGTGTAGGCCTGAAGTAAATATATCTTTCCACAAAAAGGATGTATTTCAAATGACTGTATTTCAAATGCCTAATTCAAACCCCTGTATGTATAGTGGGGATCACAAACGCCCTGAATCAGTGTAGGCCTGAAGTAAATATATCTTTGCACAAAATGGGGGTATTTAAAATGGCTGTATTTTAAATGCCTGATTCAAACCCCTGAATGTAGAGGAAGTATCTCAGAGGGCTTGAACCTCTGTAGGCCTGAAGTAAATATATCTTTGCACAAAATGGCTGTATTTCAAATGCCTGATTCAAACCCCTGTATGTAGGGGGGTATCTCACACGGTCTGAACCAGTGTAGGCCTGAAGTAAATATATTTTTCCACAAGAAGGATGCATTTCAAATGGCTGTATTTTAAATGCCTGATTCAAACCCCTGTATGTAGGGGGGTATCTCACACGGTCTGAACCTGTGTAGGCCTGAAGCAAATATATCTTTGCACAAAAAGGCTGTATTTCAAATGACTGTATTTCAAATGCCAAATTCAAACCCCTGTATGTAGAGGTAGTATCTCAGAGGGCCTGAACCTCTGTAGGTCTGAAGTAAATATATCTTTGCACAAAATGGCTGTATTTCAAATGGCTGTATTTCCAATGCCTGATTCAAACCCCTGTATGTAGGGGGGTATCTCACACGGTCTGAACCTGTGTAGGCCTGAAGTAAATATATCTTTGCACAAAAAGGCTGTATTTAAAATGACTGTATTTCAAATGCCTAATTCAAACCCTTGTATGTAGAGGTAGTATCTCAGAGGGCCTTAACCTCTGTAGGCCTGAAGTAAATATATCTTTGCACAAAATGGCGGTATTTAAAATGGCTGTATTTCAAATGCCTAATTCAAACCCCTGTATGTAGAGGTAGTATCTCAGAGGGCCTGAACCTCTGTAGGCCTGAAGTAAATATATCTTTGCACAAAATGGCGGTATTTAAAATGGCTGTATTTCTAATGCCTAATTCAAACCCCTGTATGTAGAGGTAGTATCTCAGAGGGCCTGAACCTCTGTAGGCCTGAAGTAAATATATCTTTACACAAAATGGCTGTATTTCAAATGACTGTATTTCAAATGCCTGATTCAAACCTCTGTATGTAGGGGGTATCTCACACGGTCTGAACCAGTGTAGGCCTGAAGTAAATATATCTTTCCACAAAAAGGATGTATTTCAAATGACTGTATTTCAAATGCCTAATTCAAACCCCTGTATGTATAGTGGGGATCACAAACGCCCTGAATCAGTGTAGGCCTGAAGTAAATATATCTTTGCACAAAAAGGCGGTATTTAAAATGGCTGTATTTCAAATGCCTAATTCAAACCCCTGTATGTATAGGGGTGATCTCACACGCCCTGAATCAGTGTGGGCCTAAAGTAAATATATCTTTGCACAAAATGGCTGTATTTCAAATGGCTGTATTTCAAATGCCTGATTCAAACCCCTGTATGTAGGGGGTATCTCACATGGTCTGAACCTGTGTAGGCCTGAAGTAAATATATCTTTCCACAAAACGGATGTATTTCAAACGACTGTATTTCAAATGCCTAATTCAAACCCCTGTATGTACAGGGGGGATCTCACATGCCCTGAATCAGTGTAGGCCTGAAGTAAATATATGTCACCGCCAGATCTCTGAGAAGTTCTGACAGACATTCTTCAATACCTCCTGCATGATGTTCTTTTGTTTTGCTTTCTATTTGACATCTCTTCTCCCTCTCCCAGCTTTCATCTATTAGCAGTAATTGCTTCCCTTTATATCTCCTCCCATACTGCTTCCCTTTGCGGTTTATACTACTTCCTGGATTGTGTTCACTGCTTGAAGTTGCTACTGCTGGTATCTCAGATAAGTCTATTTCTGTATTTGTGTTTTCCTGTTGGCTTGATTCTAGGTGACCCTGACTCCCTCAGTATTAAGTGCAGGGAGCCGGTGGCCGTGTCCCCTCACTATTATAGAGTTTGCAGGTGTCACTCAGTCGAGGTACGTGGACATGCAACTTTCTATCATTGAGATCTTTGCATGGGCTGAGCAGTCAGGGAGAGCTCTAGGGCTTTAATAGGGCTCACCCTTTTGTTCCTTAGTTTGGGATCAAGTCAGTCGGATCTTAATTTGTTACTTCTTGTTTTCTGCAACACCATCCGTGACAATATATCTTTGCACAAAATGGCTGTATTTCAAATGCCTGATTCAAACCCCTGTATGTAGGGGGGTATCTCAGAGGGCCTGAAGTAAATATATCTTTGCACAAAATGGCGGTATTTCAAATGGCTGTATTTCAAATGCCTAATTCAAACCCCTGTAGGTAGAGGTAGTATCTCAGAGGGCCTGAACCTCTGTAGGCCTGAAGTAAATATATCTTTGCACAAAATGGCGGTATTTAAAATGGCTGTATTTCAAATGCCTAATTCAAACCCCTGTATGTAGAGGTAGTATCTCAGAGGGCCTGAACCTCTGTAGGCCTGAAGTAAATATATCTTTACACAAAATGGCTGTATTTCAAATGGCTGTATTTCAAATGCCTGATTCAAACGCCTGATTCAAACGCCTGTATGTAGGGGGGGGGGGGGGGGGGGGATCTCACACGGTCTGAACCAGTGTAGGCCTGAAGTAAATATATCTTTCAACAAAAAGGATGTATTTCAAATGACTGTATTTCAAATGCCTAATGCCTAATTCAAACCCCTGTATGTATAGTGGGGATCACAAACGCCCTGAATCAGTGTAGGCCTGAAGTAAATATATCTTTGCACAAAAAGGCGGTATTTCAAATGGCTGTATTTCAAATGCCTAATTCAAACCCCTGTATGTATAGGGGGGATCTCACACGCCCTGAATCAGTGTAGGCCTGAAGTAAATATATCTTTGCACAAAATGGCTGTATTTCAAATGGCTGTATTTCAAATGCCTGATTCAAACCCCTGTATGTAGGGGGTATCTCACACGGTCTGAACCTGTGTAGGCCTGAAGTAAATGTATCTTTGCACAAAAAGGATGTATTTCAAATGACTGTATTTCAAATGTCTAATTTAAACTCCTGTATGTAGAGGTAGTATCTCAGAGGGCCTGAACCTCTGTAGGCCTGAAGTAAATATATCTTTGCACAAAATGGCGGAATTTAAAATGGCTGTATTTCAAATGGCTAGTTCAAACCCCTGTAGGTAGAGGTAGTATCTCAGAGGGCCTGAACCTCTGTAAGCCTGAAGTAAATATATCTTTGCACAAAATGGTAGTATTTAAAATGGCTGTATTTAAAATGGCTAGTTCAAACCCTTGTAGGTAGAGGTAGTATCTCAGAGAGCCTGAACCTCTGTAAGCCTGAAGTAAATATATCTTTGCACAAAATGGTAGTATTTCAAATGCCTAATTCAAACCCCTGTATGTAGAGGTAGTATCTCAGAGGGCCTGAACCTCTGTAGGCCTGAAGTAAATATATCTTTACACAAAATGGCTGTATTTCAAATGGCTGTATTTCAAATGCCTGATTCAAACCCCTGTATGTATAGTGGGAATCACAAACGCCCTGAATCAGTGTAGGCCTGAAGTAAATATATCTTTGCACAAAAAGGCGGTATTTAAAATGGCTGTATTTCAAATGCCTAATTCAAACCCCTGTGTGTATAGGGGGATCTCACACACCCTGAATCAGTTTAGGCCTGAAGTAAATATATCTTTGCACAAAAAGGCTGTATTTCAAAGGGCTGTGATTCAAATGCCTAATTCAAACCCCTGTATGTAGAGGTGGTATCTCACAGGGCCTGAACCTCTGTAGGCCTGAATTCAATATTGGTGCACCAAATCGCGGTATTTAAAATCTCTGAATGTAACCCAAATGTATTAAGGGTGTATCTCACAATGACATCTGCATCAAAGGCTGCCAACTAAATTTTGGGAGCCCAAACAACTGTTTGTTTAACAACTGAATTTGACAGCAGTATATAAGCCTGTAATTTCACACGTGCTGATGCTGCAAGGCCTGAAAATAGTGTTTTTGGTCACATAAGTGTGTTTTTCAAACCCCAGAAAATGATGGGTGTATTTCTAGCTTAAATTGCACAGTGACTAATACAGATGTTGTAGATTGCCCAAAAAGTCTTTTTTTGCTAACAGAATATGAATGCTGTATATATTAAACTTGAATTTAACACTTGCAGATTTGGCAAATACTGTTTTTTGAAAAAATGTGTGTTTTTCAAACCCCAGAAAATGATGGGTGTATTTCTACCTCAAATTGCACACTGACTAATCCAGATGTTGTAGTTTGCCCCCAAAAAATTGTGATTTGCAATGTCCCAAAAGCTCAGATGCAGTGCTGGTGCACTGAGCATGCATAAAATGGCCGCCACCGCCGCCACCCACCTAACTAACAGAATTCTAAAAGTTTGTATTTTTGGTCAATGAGCTCAGGGCAGGGTAAAACTATAGTGCCCTGCACCCACACAACTATTTGTCTGTAGATCGCTGAGTTAGATCCTCTCCTATGCTCTCCCTGAAATCACAAGTCCAGCAGCATCCTCTCCCTACACTTGTAACAGCAGAGTGACGGGCAGCGCTACGTGACCCAAGCTTATATAGAGCCTGGGTCACATGCTGCTCTGGCCAATCACAGCCATGCCATTAGTAGGCATGGCTGTGATGGCCTCTTGGGGCAAGTAGTATGTCGCTTGTTGATTGCCTGCTGTGCAACCTTTCAAAAAGCGCCAAGAAAGCGCCGAACACCGAACCCGAACTTTTATGAAAATGTTCGAGTCCGGGGTCCAAAAATCCTAAAGTTCGGTACGAACCCGAACTTTACAGTTCGGGTTCGCTCAACCCTACTCTTGATGCAAAAGATGGACAATACACAGAACAGAACACATTTTACCATTTTAAACAGATTTAGATATTAACCCTGTGTAATGCATATACTTTTCATAACATTTAGAATGCAAGATCTAGTGGTAGTACAGATATGGTTAACCATGGCACGCCCATCATCTGTACTAGAGATAAGTGAATTTCTTAAAATTATTTTTTAGACCGATTTGTCTGAATCAACCTTCTGATTCTATCCTCTGCATAGGTCATCAGTATCTGATTGGTGGGATTCCAACACCCGGGACCCCTGCCGATCAGCTGTTTGAGATGACACTGGCGCTTGCAGTAGCACAGTGGCCTTCTCTCAGCTTTTCCTAGGCCACGTGACCTATGAATGTGTCATCACTGGTGCAGCTCAGCCTCATAGAAGTGAATGGGGCTCAACGCGATACCAAGCACAGCCGCTATACAATGTATGGCACTTGGTAAGCACAGAGAAGGCCGCTGCGCTCACAGGAGTGCAGGTGCCTTCCCAAACTGCTGATCTGCGGGAGTCACAGGTGTTGGACCCCCACCAATCAGATACTGATGACCTATCCAATGGGTAGGTCATCAGTATATAAGTGTTGGAAAACCCTTTTAACAGTTTATTTATAATGTAGAACAACATAATCATTCTATTTTCAGTTGTGCTTTTAAAGTGATCTAAATACTGTATTTGTTGAAGAGGAGTAGGGAAGGCTATAAACCACAGGACCTAAAAAACAATATTCAGCTCATGCAGACCATATAAACCTTCTACCTATATCCTGAATAATGGGTCACTTGTTCCACATCCAACCTTGAAAAACAGTTACTGGCTCCCCACATCCAGATTAAGAAATAATGGATTATTGGTCACACATAAGCATAGCTCTCTCCGTCCACTTCATGAGCAGTCACCTCCCTATTTATTCTCCAGATGGGTGAGGAAGGGTAGGAGTTGGGGACCTCCATTCTGCAGCTAGTAGCAGGTTCCAGGGGTGGGAACTGCATTAATCAATCTTGTTCATATACCATAAATGTTTAAGATGTGAATACCCACTTAAACTTGGTGATCCACAGTGTATTGTAAACACTGCTACTAGTTAGTCCACAGTCTAGTGTAAACACTACCACTAGACAGTCCATAGTCTAATGTAAACTTGGTCCACCGTCTAGTGTAAAAAACAATGCTGGTCAGTTAACAGTCTAGTCTACATGTTGCAGCAGATCAATCTACAGTACTGTAAATGTTACATAGCTACATAGTTAATACGGTTGAAAAAAGACAAACGTCCATCAAGTACAACCAAGGGATAGGTGGGGACGCGAATCCCAGAAGGAAGTGAGACTCAGATTTCTACATGTTTTCATAAGCATTTATGTTTTTTACTTTTAAGAATTCGTCTAAACCCTTTTTGAAACTGTTCCTGCTATTACCACATCCTGAGGAAGTCTATTCCACAGATTCACTGTACTTTTTCCAGCTGCAGTGCATCCTTTCTATGTACTAGTGCCCAGAACTGGACTGCATATTCCAGATGAGGCCGCACCAACTCTTTGTAAAGTGGTAGTATTACATCACTGAACAGTCCAGGCAAGTATTAAGTCTGCCCCAATCAATCCACGGTATAGTGTAAATGCTGCCAAAGGTAAGACACAGTCTAATAAAAACGGCTACTGCTCAGTTCACAATCAAGTGTAAACACCACCACTGCGTAGTCCACAGTCTACTGTAAATGCTTATGGAGACACTACTTGGTATAATTCTGCATTCAGGACATTTTTCCGAGTAAAATAACGGATCTCTGACGGAAATGGCTAAATGCCAAATGTGCGCAACTGATGCTCTGGATACATTTATTTTTTACAGGATGTAAACTCAGCCTTATTTAGGTACTGATGTCTTCAGGTTTGACCCAAGAATCAGCCTGAACCTACAGATGAGTTGTGGTGTATGATCATCCTCCCTCCTTAGTGGTGGAGGCCCCAGGAAATGCACCAGGTTTGGATGATTTTAACTAATATGCATTGCCAACTTTAGGCTTTTTAGAAACTGACTGACAAAACAAGATCTTTCAGGTGAAAGTAAAATGAAATATCTACAAATCTTATTTAATTGGTCTGCAAGGAGATCCAAGCTTCCATGTTGCAGATGAGAGAAGCTGTGTGCAATATAATGCTTTCATGGGTCTTCATTTTTTAAAGCTTTATGGAAGAGTAGCCAAAAATTACTATAACTTTTTGGCTGCAGTTTACCAGCAGGCAGATAGGAGATATTGCAAGTGGAAAATGTTCTGTGGTCTGATGAGACTGAAATCAAGGTTTTGGCTATGAAAATGATATTTTTGGCACACAACACCAAAGAAATACTATCTTCATCATTCTGCTTATTGGTGCCAATATCATACTGTGACTATTCCTTTCCAAAGTAGGACCTTGAAGGCTAATAAAGGAAAAAGGTTCAGTAAATATGTGCAAATGTATGAGTATTGTGGAAGAACACCTCTGCAGTATTCCAACTGCTATTCGGGAAAATACTTATTTTAAGGATGAATAAATCAATTCTACCTGTTTGGAATTTGTACTAAAAAATCTAGTGAACCAGATTTTTTTATGATTTGTTTCTGCCAAACTTCTGAAAGCACACTCAAGAGAGAGCAAGCGCGAAAGCGCCTAGTATGCTATTATGGTTGTGTCAGTTCCGTCAGAGATCCGTTATTTTTGAACTGAGAAAACGTACTGAATGCAGGGCTTTTTCTCCATTTAAAAATAACAGATCTCTCACGGAAGTGACACAAACTGAGCATAACTGATGCTCAAAAAAAGAAAGATCAAGTGTAAACTAATGCTAACTGAGCATAACTGATGCTTAGAATACAGGATCCATTTTTTTTCCTGTTTTTCTGACTGATCACAAGAACAGAAAGCTAAACAGTGATGTGAACGCAGACTCAATACATGCAAACTGGCTCTCTTGGAAGGATAAGAGAACTAGAATAACTCAATAGAAAATTGCCTTTCTTAGCTATCTGGCCTTGGGGAGGCGGTACTCTTCAAGGTGTTCTTTGTCATTAGGGAGATCTACAAATATGCATGATGAGGATTGCATGCCAGGCTACTCTACTCTTTGTTTCTAGGAAGAATGTATGCAAATTTGCATATCTTAATTCATCTGGCATCAGATAAGATTAGCGTTCTTTTTAGAAAATCTAATTTGAATATATTTCCCGGAAACCCAAAGGGATTCAAATTAGCTTGCCTGAAAAAACAGATAGAATGGGATATCCTGTCTAATGCCAATAGAATTGATATGCCAATTTGCATGCATTCTTCCCAGGAAGCAAGAGCAGTGTTGCCTGGCAGACAATACCCATCAAGGATATTTTTTTATCTCCCTGATGATAAAGAGCACCACAAAGAGTACGCCCCAAGGCCAGTCAGCTACATAAGGTAATTTTTATCTTGTGATGGTCTGGTTCTTATGTCTTTCTAGAAGGAGGGATAGTTTGCTTGTCTCATTGAGGGAGATATAATCTTGGGTGGGATGTTCTAGATTTCTTTTTGTTTTGAATAGTGATTTGGGTTTCGCATGTTATTTCCAGTTAAAATATTACGAGTGGGGAGTTTTTTTCGTGTTTATTTCCTAAGGAAAACTTTAAGTATTAGGAGTCTAGAATGGGTTATATACCAATTTTAGGCTAATTAGAGCATATTTGTTTAGTTGATAATTGATTTAATCTGAATTGAACTTTTAAAAAAGTTTGACAAATTGAGCCTATAACAAATTTCAAAAAGTTTGGTCATCTCAAGTTAAAATCCAAATTTTGTGGAAAACCCAGAATGAATTGATTTGCTCATCTCTAGAATGTCTATTTATACATATCTCCTTGTGCTTTACAGATACGTTTTCTCCTAGTATATTTTCCACAAAGTGTTTGGTGGTAGTGCCATGTGCACGAGAACTTAGTGAGAAGCATCTGGTTAATTAACTGGTAACAACTCACTCTACCATTGGCATCCTTTGCAACCAACTACCTGGACATTGAAAATCTGGATTTTGTCTCCTCAGAATAGCAGAAATGTAGGTTATATCTGCAGTTATCACTATGAATTTCCCTCCGCATGATGCAGTACTATACAATCTGCACAATTTCTAACATGTGGTTCCAGGTTTAGGTATTTTCTTTCTCACAACCACTGTGCTCTGCACATTTTTCTCAGTCACAGCATGCCCTTGTTCACTACACGCAGTATTGCATACAGTGTTTTTTACAGTCTGCAGGCTTTCTGTCCTTGGTTTTTTGGTGTGTCCTATACAGGCCTTGGCTAGGTGACCTTTTTCTACCCCTCAGCTCCAACCAATTCCTTTGTGATATTGAAGCCCTAGCTAGTCCTCAAGGTATTACACCCTTATTACTAATATCTATTATCTAGGTAGTTACTCACAGTCTCAATGCTGGCTTTGCCTCATTCACACCTGCTTGTGATCAAGTGTGGCCAGAACAAGAGGGTGCAGCCTGGGGGGGAGGCCAGCATGAAAAGGGGAGGCGTCGGCGAGTCAGGTTAAAGGGGGATAGATGGGTTCAAAGATAGAGGCGGAGAAAAGGGAGGTTTTAAATAGGATGGCAGGGGATGAAGAAGGGGCCATTTTAGAAGTGAAAACGACAGACAAACTTCAAAAAAGCTAAATTTAGCCAACTAAATGAGGCCATAGGCCTAACTAACTGGGACAAAGTCCTCAAAAATAAAAATACAGCCACAAAATGGGATTTCTTTAAAAGCATCCTAAAATCTCATTGTGAGAGGTACATACCGTATGGGAATAAAAGGTTAAGGAACAAAAAGAAACCAATGTGGATAAATAGAACTGTAAAGAAAGCAATAAATGACAAAAAGAAAGCATATAAATCACTAAAACAGGAGGGTAGCACGGAAGCACTGAAAAACTATAAGGAAAAAAATAGAACATGTAAAAAACAAATAAAAGCGGCCAAACTAGAGACCGAGAGATGAATGCCAAAGAGAGTAAAACTAACCCTAAAATGTTCTTCAATTATATAAATGTTAAAAAGTATAAATCTGAAGGTGTCGGCCCTTTAAAGAGTAATGAGGGGGGAGTCGCAGAGAGCGATGAGGAGAAAGCAAAGCTGTTAAATATTTTTTTCTCCAATGTATTCACTGAGGAAAAAAAATTGTCAGATGACATGCAGAATGTAAAAATAAATTCCCCATTAAAAGTGTCCTGTCTGACCCAGGAAGAAGTACATCAGGGACTTAAAAAGATTAAAATAGACAAATCGCCAGGGCCGGATGGCATACACCCCCGTATCCTAAGGGAATTAAGTAATGTCATAGCCAGACCCTTATTTCTGATATTTGCGGATTCTATACTGACAGGGAGTGTTCCACAGGATTGGCGCATGGCAAATGTGGTGCCAATATTCAAAAAGGGTCCAAAAACAGAGCCTGGAAACTATAGGCCAGTAAGTTTAACATCTGTTGTGGGTAAACTATTTGAAGGTTTTCTAAGAGATGCTTAGAGCATCTCAAGGGAAATAAGCAAATAACGCCATATCAGCATGGCTTCATGAGGGATCGGTCATGCCAAACTAATTTAATCAGTTTCTATGAGGAGGTAAGTTCTAGACTTGACAGCGGCAAATCAATGGATGTGGTATATATGGACTTCTCCAAAGCATTTGACACTGTACCACATAAAAGGTTAGTATATAAAATGAGAATGCTCGGACTGGGAGAAAACGTCTGTATGTGGGTAAGTAACTGGCTCAATGATAGAAAACAGAGGGTGGTTATTAACGTTACACAGTCAGATTGGGTCACTGTCACTAGTGGAGTACCTCTGGGGTCCGTATTGAGCCCTATTCTCTTCAATATATTTATTAATGATCTTGTAGAAGGCTTGCATAGTAAAGTATCAATTTTCGCAGATGACACTAAACTGTGTAAAGTAATTAACACTGAAGGGGACAGTATACTACTACAGAGGGATCTGGATAGATTAGAGGCTTGGGCAGATAAGTGGCTGATGAGGTTTAACACTGACAAATGTAAAGTTATGCACATGGGAAGGAATAATGCAAGTCACCCGTACATACTAAATGGTAAAACACTTGGTAACACTGACATGGAAAAGGATCTTGGAATTTTAATAAACAGCATACTAAGCTGCAAAAACCAGTGACAGGCAGCTGCTGCCAAGGCCAATAAGATAATGGGTTGCATCAAAAGGGGCATAGATGCCTGTGATGAGAACATAGTCCTACCACTTTGCAAATCGCTAGTCAGACCACACATGGAGTACTGTGTACAGTTCTGGGCTCCTGTAAACAAGGCAGACATAGCAGAGCTGAAGAGGGTCCAGAGGAGGGCAACTAAAGTAATAACTGGAATGGGGCAACTACAGTACCCTGAAAGATTATCAAAATTAGGGTTATTCACTTTAGAAAAAAGACAACTGAGGGGAGATCTAATTAATATGTATAAATATATCAGGGGTCAGTACAGAGATCTATCCCATCATCTATTTATCCCCAGGACTGTGACTGTGACGAGGGGACATCCTCTGCGTCTGGAGGAAAGAAGGTTTGTACACAAACATAGAAGAGGATTCTTTATGGTAAGAGCAGTGAGACTATAGAACTCTCTGCCTGAGGAGGTGGTGATGGTGAGTACAATAAAGGAATTCAAGAGGGGCCTGGATGTATTTCTGGAGCGTAATAATATTACAGGCTATAGCTACTAGAGAAGGGTCGTTGATCCAGGGAGTTATTCTGATTGCCTGATTGGAGTTGGGAAGGGATTTTTTATTCCCTTAAAGTGGGGAAATTGGCTTCTACCTTACAGGTTTTTTTTTGCCTTCCTCTGGATCAACTTGCAGGATGACAGGCCGAACTGGATGGACAAATGTCTTTTTTCGGCTTTATGTACTATGTACTATGTACTATGTTACAGTGAAGAGCAGACAGCGCAGCTTACCTGAAATGGCTGATGTGGAGGTGTTAATTAGGCAGCAGCCGGCGAAGGAGTAGGTGCAGAAGCCAGAGTGGTTGCAGGCACAGCTCCAAGGCCTGCTCAGTGCAGGGGAGTTAGGGGACAGGTCACAGCAGCCTGAGATGTGCCGACCACGGCCCGCATGGCCGCTGGTGCGCATCAGTCTGGAGCTGGTCCCCAGAGTCTGACGCAGGGTCAGGAGCCCCTCCAGGGACACTCAGCGCTGGTTGTCAGAGTGGCAGCTTCCCACTCAGGCGTCCCGCCGTGGGAGAAATCCACGTGCACGGTGGGACTCCAACAGACCCAGGGTCCTTACCAGCACGCCCTCTGCTGGTGTAGATGGAGGAGCAGAACCAGGTTCGGCGGATCCCCTGCCAGTTTCAGGCGAGGCTTCCCGGCGCAGGCATAGGAGAGTGGATGGGACTGTTTCTCCCTGCAGCCGTGGGGAGGGCAGGCTGGAGCACATAAGCGGTCGCTGGCCCCCCTGGCTTCAGTGCCGCTGCCTGCATGGGGTCAGATATTGGATATGGGCAGCAGGCCGCTGGCCCCGCCTGCTCACCAAACAGCCCCAGCGCTTCCACTTTTGGGCTCCTTGGATCGGCTTGCCACACCTGGATACGGGAGCTGTGGATGGTCTGGTCTCGGGATCTGCGTCTGCACGGGATACAGGATCTCCGGCTGGTAGGATCACAGCGCCCAGCAACCTGGTGAGTTAACATGGGGACCTTTCTTGTCTATCCTTAGCACCTTGATGGGCGGAGGGGTTGGGGGAACCCTTGGGGGACTTGGGGGGCTTGGGGCGGGGGCCTGTCAATGTTTTAGGGGGTCTGGCGTCGGTTGCAGCAGGGTGGGGGCCATGTGAGGGGGACGCCGCTTCCTGCCTGGGGTATAACTGGGACCAGGCTTAATCCGTCACATAGCGTGGGGGCGGGGACAGTCCATACACAAGTTGGGAGTGTTAGGCCCCTTTCACACGAGCGAGTATTCCGCGCGGATGCGATGCGGGAGGTGAACGCATTGCACCCGCACTGAATACTGACCCATTCATTTCTATGGGGCTGTGCACACGAGCGGTGATTTTCACGCATCACTTTTGCGTTGCGTGAAAATCGCAGCATGCTCCTCTTTTTCACGTAACGCAGGCCCCATAGAAATGAATGGGGTTGCGTGAAAATCGCAAGCATCCGCAAGCAAGTGCGGATGCGGTGTGATTTTCACGCACGGTTGCTAGGAGACGATCGGGATGGAGACCCGAACATTATTATTTTCCCTTATAACATGGTTATAAGGGAAAATAATAGCATTCTGAATACAGAATGCTAAGTAAAACAGGGCTGGAGGGGGTTAAAAAAAATAAAAAATCATTTAACTCACCTTAATCCACTTGCTCGCGATGCGGGCATCTCCGTCTGACTCTTTTACTGTATAGGACCTGTGGAGAGCATTAACTATAGTTTAAGGACCTGGGATGACGTCACTCCGGTCATCACATGGTACGTCACATGATCTTTTACCATGGTGATTCACCATGGTAAAAGATCATGTGACGTACCATGTGATGACCAGAGTGACGTCATCACAGGTCCTTAAACTATAGTTAATGCTCTCCACAGGTCCTATACAGTAAAAGAGTCAGACGGAGATGCCCGCATCGCGAGCAAGTGGATTAAGGTGAGTTAAATGATTTTTTATTTTTTTTAACCCCCTCCAGCCCTGTTTTACTTAGCATTCTGTATTCAGAATGCTATTATTTACCCTTATAACCATGTTATAAGGGAAAATAATACTATTTACAGAACACCGATCCCAAGCCCGAACTTCTATGAAGAAGTTCGGGTTTGGGTACCAAACACGCGCGATTTTTCTCACGCGAGTGCAAAACGCATTACAATGTTTTACACTCGCGCGGAAAAATCGCGGGTGTTCCCGCAACGCACCCGGACATTTTTCCGCAACGCCCGTGTGAAAGAGGCCTTAAGGGTGGGAATGTCGTGTCATCTGCAGGATCAGGTTCTGTGTCAGTTCAGACACAGGCTGGGGGTTCATGTGAGGATGAGCAAGTTAGGATTGATGATGCGGCACCGGGGGAGGTTTATGTATGCTTTGAGGGCCCCCTAGGGGTGCACTTAAAGCAGGATGTAAGCGAGCGGGTCTGGAAGGGGGAGTATGTTGGAATTTTTTCACTGCGTTTTAATCTAGACAGGGCCAAAAAGGACGACGGTAAAAGAGAGAAGAAACAAAAGCGCCGGTATAGATTCCGCACACAATTGGCTGCAAGCTTTTGCGATTTTAGCTAGCGTTATAGGGGAGAAAGACCCCCAATTGTTGTTCGGCTATTTTTTACTATCTGGACACAATTGGCGAGACATACCGGGTTTATAGTGGCCAAGCTTGGCTCTGCTATGACAATTTCGCCAGCAGAAGGCATTGCGCCCCAATATTCGTTGGGACCACAAGGATATTGCGTTATGGTTAAAGGTCACGGCGTCGGGGAGAGCGGTTCAGGCCTTTCAGGGGGAAGCAGGAGAAGCTAGTCAACCCACAATTAATACAGTGTGGGCAAAAGGACTGTGCTTCTTGTTTAATAAAGGAGGGTGTAGTTTCGGGGTGAAGTGCAAATTTAAGCACAAATGCACTTCATGTGGGGGAGCACAAGGGGCTAATAGGTGTTTTAGGGAAAATAAGCAAAAAGGTGGAGACACCGCTCCAAAAGGGGGTGACGACAGTGCGTCTGGAAAACATGGCACCATTTCTAAGAAGGTATCCTGATGTGGAGGCGGTACGTTTGTTAAGGGATGGGTTCCAGTTCGGGTTTCGTATCCCCTTTGTTCCAGGGGAGGTGGCTTTGGTAAAAAAGAATTTGCGTTCGGCGAATGAGCACAGGGAGGTAGTCACGGAAAAGCTGTTTCGGGAAGTGTGGCTGGGGCGGACGGCCAGGCGGTTTTCGGAACCTCCGGTGTGGGATTTGCGTTTGTCCCTGCTTGGGGAGGTGCCCAAGAAGGAGACGAGTAAATTTTGGCTCATTCATCAATTGTTGCATCCTAAGGGTTCGTCGGTCAATGATGGGATAGATCTCGAACTGTGTTCGGTGGTGTATACGTCTCTTGACGCGGCAGTCGGGTGGGTTAGGAAATTTGGGAAAGGGACATTGTTAGCGAAAACAGATATTGAAGTGGCTTTTCGGTTACTGCCGGTACACCCTGACAGTTTACATTTGTTGAGATGTTTTTGGGAGGGGAATTTTTTTTGTGGATCGATGTCTCCCTATGGGGTGCTCGCTGTCCTGTGCGTATTTTGAAACTTTTAGTTCTTTTTTTAAATGGGCAGTGGCATATGTGGCCGGATGGACCTCCATCATCCATTACTTGGATGACTTCCTTTGCATAGGTCTGCCAGACTCGACGGTTTGCTCTTTATTGTTAAATACGCTAAAAAACTGTGTTTGCGGGTTTTGGAGTCCCGTTGGCACCAGAGAAAACGGAGCTATGCTTTCGGGGTATCATTATTGATACCGAAAGGATGGAATGTTGATTGCCATCAGATAAACTGGAGGATTTAAAGAATATGGTGCAGGGGGCGCTACATTAGAACAAGATACACGCGATTTGAAGTCGCTTTTAGGTAAACTAAACTTTGCTTGTCGGATAATGCCGATGAGCAGGGTTTTCTCACGGCGTTTGTCTATGGTGACTGCAAAAGTGTTGGCGCCTCATCACTATATTCCTTTGGGAAAGGAATTGTGGGTAGAGATGGCCTTGCTGTTCGCCAGGCGGTCGTTTCGCCTAGAATACGAACATATGGCGATATTTGCAGGCGCCATATTTTTTTGAATAGCGCCGAACTTTGAACCATGACACATGTATCAGGTGGGACAGGACAGCCCATTGAGACGTTTCAGCACATGGACACACCCCCAACCCTATAACAGAACCCGATCTGGCAGCCATTTTACATTATGTGTTTTGCCAGTGTAGGGAGAGGTTGCATTTTGGAGCAGGGACAGTTAGGGACACCAAACGCTAGCTAATAGGGCCACAAAAGTCCTTTTAAGGACTGGTATAGGTGTGCTATCGATAGGTGGGATATAGAGGGGTGTGATATACTTATAATATACTTTCTAACATAGAAATTATATTATAGTGTATTTGTATTGTGCAGCAGTTGTGTGCCGTTCTGCTGTGATACCGCAGCTAGAAAGAGGGACAAACGCTATTGGAATAACTAATTGCAACGGGTGTAATATACCTGTTGCCCCCCAATAACAACTTGAGGGCTGTGAATTACCTTCTTCCACAAAATCCTGATTGAGGGGTGCTTTATACCTGTTTCCGCCAAATACTGATTGAGGGGTGCTATATACCGTCTTCCACCACATACTGATTGAGGGCTGCGATACACCTGCTTCCACAAAATACTGATTGAGGGGTTCCATATACCTGTTTCCGCCAAATACTGATTGAGGGGTGCCATATACCTTCTTCCACAAAATCCTGATTGAGGGGTGCTATATACCTGTTTCCACGAAATACTGATTGAGGGGTGCTATATACCAGTTTCTGCCAAAATACTGATTGAGGGGTGCTATATACCTTCTTCCACAAAATACTGATTGAGGGGTGCTATTGCTATATACCTTCTTTCACCAAATACTGATTGAGGGCTGCGATACACCTGCTTCCGCAAAATACTGATTGAGGGGTGCCATATACCTGTTTCCGCCAAATACTGATTTAGGGGTGCTATATACCTGTTTCTGCCAAATACTGATTGAGGGGTACTATATACCTTCTTCCACCAAATACTGATTGAGGGCTGCGATACACTTGCTTCCACAAAATACTGATTGAGGGGTGCCATATACCTGTTTCCGCCAAATACTGATTGAGGAATGCTATATACTACCTGTTTCTGACAAATACTGATTGAGGGGTGCCATATACCTTTTTACACAAAATCCTGATTGAGGGGTGCTATATACCAGTTTCTGCCAAATACTGATCGAGGGGTGCTATATACCTTCTTCCACAAAATACTGATTGAGGACTGCGATACTCCTGCTTCCACAAAATACTGATTGAGGGGTGCCATATACCTTTTTCCGCCAAATACTGATTGAGGGGTGCTATATACCTGTTTCTGCCAAATACTAAATGAGGGGTGCTATATACCTGTTCTCGAAAAAAATACTGATTGAGGGGTGCCATATACCTTCTTCCACAAAATGCTGATTGAGGAGTACTATTGCTATATACCTTCTTCCACCAAATACTGATTGAGGGCTGCTATACACCTACTACCACAAAATACTGATTGAGGGGTGCCATATACCTGTTTCCGCCAAATACTGATTAAGGGGTGCTATATACCTGTTTCCGTGAAATACTGATTGAGGGCTGAGATATTCTTTCTTCCTCAAATACTGCTCTTCTCTACGGACTTAGGCAGAGGGTCACTTAGAAAATGACAAGCAGAGGAAGAGGCAGACCGTTCCATGGGAATGGTAGGGGTCAGGCAGGTGCACCAGGCCGGAGCCTAAGTGGGAAGTTGGAGAAAGCGTGTGCAATAACTTCAAAAGGTGCACCAGAGTTGGTTAAGTGGCTCACTCAGCCTTCCACTTCTGCACCCTCCTCAACCTCTGTATCTGCACCCTCCTCACTCTCTTCTGTGTGCACCCCCAAAGACACCACCACCACCACCATGGCCCTTCCACTCGAGTCAGAGGAATTATTTTCCCGTCCATTCCCAGACCTTACCGATGCGCCACCCAGCGGTCTGACGACAATACCAAGATCAGCCCAAGGAGGGTGGTCCCCACTGTTGCTGCCTACTCCAAGATGTCTAATGTCAGTGATGGTGAAGGTGACGATGATGACGTGTCGATGGACGTCACGTGGGTGCCCACAAGAGAGTTCAGAGGAAGAGACAGAGCAGCAGATAAGGAGGAGAAGGAGGAGAAGCAGACAGAACTCGCAGTGCACAGGAGGCAAAAAGCAGACTGAAAATGCAAGGTCACATCTTGCGCTCCCAGGACACCGGCCCATGGCTCCGCAGTGTGGGCTTTTTTTTTATGTGTCAGCTGCTGATAATAGTGTTGCCATCTGCCGCCTGTGCTGTCAACGCATAAGTCGCAGTAAGCCCAACAGTCACCTAGGGACGACCGCCTTAAGAAGGCACCTGGCCTCCAATTATCGAGCCCAGTGGGAGCCACGCTGTCAGAACCCACAAAGCCACACTTCCGGCGCTCCACGCCCTGTTTCTTCTCCTTCTGCTCTCTCCTTCCATTTGTCCTCCACTCCACCTTCCACCGTGCCGTCGTCGCGTTCATCTGGCACAAGGCAGGATTCCGGGGCCCAAATGTTCGAGCGTAAAAAAAATGATGACGCCGGATAATCCTCTTGCTCAACGGCTGACCGCTGGCTTGTCGGAACTTCTAGCCTGCCAACTACATCATATAAATTGGTGGACTGAGAGGCCTTTAGAAAATTTGTGGCCATTGGCACACCGCAATGAATGGTCACCGGAAGGAAATATTTCCCCCAGAAGGGCATCCCTGAACTATATGGCCTCTTTCAGCGGCAACTTAATATATCTCTGGCACACAGTGTTAGTGCCAAGATACATCTGACCACAGACACGTGGTCTAGCAAACATGGGCAGGGAAGGTACATACCTTTTACTGCCCACTGGGTGAACCTTCTGATGGCCGTCAAGCATGTAACCCGTGGCACCCTTGGCGGCTTCCCCTCTCTACCACGGATTGCATGCAGGCAATAGTAGCAGGGCTGATCTGGTCGTCGTTTGCCCCAAAAACGTGGGACACATATGCTAGTGCTTTGATTGGTTGGAAGAATTGGTGTAGCACGTTAGGGGTTGATGTCGACAGCGTGGGTGTTGATTTGCAGACCCCTATGCTGCTTTTTCTTGGGCATTGTAAGGGCTGGTCGGTAGAAAATTGAACAGAGTGGTGGCAAGGTTAGCTTTTGGGTTTCGCTTACGTGGTCTGCCTGACGTTACTAATTGTTTTTTAATGGGTCAAGCTTTGAAGAGTTGGAGACGCCAAAGGGGAGCTGAGGATGAAAGGCATCCGGTATCTGTCACCCTGCTGTTGGATTTGGGCAGGCAGGTGGAGTCTGTGTGCAGGTCTGCGTTTAAGTGTTATTTGTTAAAGCTGGCCTTTTCGTTGGCCTTTTTCGGGGCCTTGCGTTTGGGGGAATTAGTTAGTGGTAGTGTTCAGAGAGCAGGGGGTTTTTATTGCAGGAGGATGTTGACCTCTATCCCGATAAGGTGGAGTTTAGAATTAGGCGGTCAAAGATGGACGTGAGTGGGAGGGGTTATAGAGTGGTTCTTTATGTGGTTCCAAGTTGCGTAATGTGCCCAGTGCGATGTTTGGTGGGATACTGGGTGGCTTGGAAGGGGAGGGTTGCTCCTCTTTTGATTCATGATGATGTTTTTTTCCTGTCCCGTTTCCAGTTTCTTGCAGTTTTCCGTCGGTGTTTGGCTCCCCTGGGTTTGGATGAGGCAGTTTATACTGGTCATTCCTTCTGCATAGGGGTGGCCACTGAGGCCGCAAGGCGCAGGGCAGGGGATGAGGTTGTTAAGCAGATTGATCGGTGGGAATCACTCCGTTTTAGGTCTTATGTACGCCCAGCTCGCCTTTAAGGGGGAGGAGATCATGTTGTGTTTTTGTTGACTTTAATGGGCAGTTATCTTTCTAAATTAGGCTAATGGGGGGTGCCCTTATTTTCTTTTCCTTCTTTTTGCAGATCTGAGGCCGGCTTTATTTTAGATAATGGGCCATTTGTATGTTTTTTGGGGTGCCTCGTGAGCGGCAGTGAGGCAGGACAGGCAACAGCTTGATTTTTCAAGGGACGTTGCAGTGATCCATTGGCTAGGAAAGAGAGGTATGGTGTGGAGTGGAGTTTTGCCGGAGATACACAGGTTCATGCATTTGGATAGACCCCCGATGTGCTGGTTTTGAATGTAGTTGGAAACGATTTGGGGCCACGACCTTTTCGCGAGTTGATCAGAGATATAAAATTTGATTTGTTGTGGATCTGGGCATTATTCCCTGGAGCAGTAACCATTTGGTCCGATGTGGTCTACAGGCATGTGTGGCGGTGGGCACGGTCAGCAGACAGTTTGAACAAAGCTCGGATAAATTGGGGGTTGGGAAGGTTTATGTCACGAAATGGGGCTGTTACAGTAAGAGACACAAATTTCAAACAAGGTTCAGGGGCTATTTGGTGTAGTGATGGGGTGCATCTCAATGCGATTGGAATCAATCTCTGGTGTCTCAGTCTGCAAGTGGGCATTGAGACTGCTTTGGGTATTTGGAGGGACGCACAGGCGTATTGTTCAAGCCTGTGCGTTCTTGGCGGCGGAAGGTCCTCGGAGTTGGTGGAATAACAGGTTCTGGAGGTTGGGAAGGCTCCATGGTTGGGGCTGGACTCCCATGGTTGTATTTTAGGGGCAGGATTAGGTCCATCAGTGGTGCCTCCGAGCTGCCTCTTATCGGCTGGGGGCAAGATGGAGTAGCGCCGTGGAGGAGGGTTTAACAAAACAATTGGGGCTTTGAGGACCTCCCTAGTTGTTAATATATGTTATACATATGTTGGGGGTGGTGGTGTTATATGCCATTGCATATGGTTTTGGTTGTACAGTTGTTTATTGGGACATTTAAATATGAAATAATAAAATGGCTGCTTTGGCCGATTCAAATCCAACCTAGTGTTCGTGTCGTTATTTTGAGACATTGTGGGGGTGGGGTATGGTCTGGGAAGCGAGTGTGATAGCCAATACCTGCATCATTTCTTCTGCAGAACACTTCTTCAGCATTTTGGCCACCTTTGATATGTTACTATGACATATCAAAAGTTTACGTACAGAGACACTATAAGCAATTATTTCTTTGCACAATGAGAACTATGACTGTCAAGAAGATCTGAAAGTTGGATGTAGTCATACAACCTACAATAACACATCGGGTACACGTCACTGCAGCAGCCAGGCTGCAGTGGCCAAGTGTCCTGCATCAAATTGGAAGTTGATGTTGGTAGACCCAAGATCTGCAGCAGCGGCAAGGGGAGTGAAGGAGCCTGAACCCAGTGGTGGAGATCAGGTAAATATGGTTCCCTTCACAGGTCCAGCCATGTTGGGGATTTTGTCTCTTTAATGAGAGATACAAAATGGAGTTCTGACTTTTACATATACTCATGCTGGGTGAGAGAAATATCTCGGCAAAAGACAACTTTTCCCATTTTTTATACAAAGTTGGCATTTGACCAAGATATTTATCTCACCCAGCATGGGTATATGTAAAATGACACCCCAAAACACATTGCCCAACTTCTCCTGAGTACGGCGATACCAGATGTGTGACACTTTTTTGCAGCCTAGATGCGCAAAGGGGCCCACATTCCTTTTATGAGGGCATTTTTAGACATTTGGATCCCAGACTTCTTCTCGCCATGCCCCTCATTGAATACCTTGGGGTGTCTTCTTTCCGAAATGGGGTCACATGTGGGGTATTTATACTGCCCTGGCATTCTAGGGGCCCTAAAGCGTGAGAGGAAGTCTGGAATATAAATGTCTAAAAAACTTTACGCATTTGGATTCCGTGAGGGGTATGGTGATTTCATGTGAGATTTTATTTTTTGACACAAGTTAGTGTAATATGAGACTTTGTAAGAAAAAAATAAATAAATTCCGCTAACTTGGGCCAAAAAAATGTCTGAATGGAGCCTTACAGGGGGGTGATCAATGACAGGGGGGTGATCAATGACAGGGGGGTGATCAGGGAGTCTATATGGGGTGATATTCAAAATACTGGACTTTCCCTTTAAGTGTCAGGATGCGGTGTTTTAACAATATACATAAACTAGTGTCCCTAGGACTGATTAACACCTGTTAATCCTGCACCTACCTCTATTCCTAAAACTTAACCTTTATTGTTATACTTTTTAGAATGCTAATTTCTAGCCACACATTTAAAATTCCAGTACATCCCAGCCATTCGTATATGTCTGTTTCCTATTAGGGATCTCCTAACTAAATATACTGGTCCAGGACAGTTCACACTGGTGCCTTTCTGGCTGCGCGCTGCCAGTAGTAATCTAGGCACTGTGTTACTTCCTGTTATACTGGCTGCATCGATGTGCTGTATTAAAACTAAAGCTCCTCACTGCCCCCCGACATGTTTCGCCGATGACCGGCGTCTTCAGGGGTTAGGGCAGAGTGTGAGTGTATTTCCTTCCGGCCGGCTTTATGACCTTAGTTGATGACGTCATCTCTGTGAGCGGCACTGTGGAGTAATCGGTGACGTTTCCAGGGGTGCCTCCCCCTAGTGCTTCCGCACTCTTCTGATTGGCTTGGAGTCGATGACGTCAGAGGGTGGTACCACGCATGTCTGTGGACTTTGCCATTTCTAGCTCCGTCCATCTCACTGCGCATGTCAGCCAACTTAGTCCCCATCCACTTCTATTTCCTAGTTCTGCGCTTCACTCAGCGCATGTTAAGGGACTTAGTCACCGATACCAATGTTCACTGGCACTGCGCATGCGTCCGATCTTGCCGTCCGAATCCCTTATCTCCACCAGGGCGCATGTCAGCGGACTTAGGTTTTCCGGTGATCGGGATCTAACTTACTACTTTACAGGGTACCTGGTTATCATGCTGAGTTAGCCAGCCCCTAGCATTCATTGGTGGAGGCTGCACTACCTTATTTCTACTGCGTCTTCAGTTTCTTCCTCTTGCATGCAAAACCATGCTTGGGATTAATACTATATGTTTACAATGTAGTGGATCACTACCTAGCCTCCTGCAGAATATCAGCCTCTCTACCTATAATTTGGCTTCTAGCTATTACTTACTAGGGCTGCATCCTCACCAGGTCCGCATACTTGGATATATCCCTATTGTAATGCTTGTACCTCAGGTTACGGCTAGTTTTTTTCAAATTATGTCTCAAGACTCCGGTAGAGATTTGTTGCTAGTAGGTGTGGGGTCATAGTGTTCTTCTTCCCCACCTCTTTTGATTTCTCCCAACTCCTCACATACCTATGGCCTATAGATCTAGTTTGAGAATTCTTGGTTCTCATATTAATTGCCCTCCACTCTTTTGCCATCTGGGGCCCTGTTTCGGCTACCTTTAAACTACATTTTCCTTTTGTACCATAGTTCCCATGTCACCTATCACCTAAGCGGTCTCAATTGCTCAACTTTTTCACACGTTTCTGACTTGTTAGGTCTACCGTCGGATTGGATGCTCTATTTGTACAATCATATTTTTTGTTGTTAGCTAGTATAATTTCTTGTTCCTAATATTTTCCTTTTTCTTTATTTTTTAGGATGGGGTCGTGACTTACAGGAAGGACGAGTACGTGAACCCTTCATTGAGGCCCCTGGGGGACAAGCTGTCAAGCAGGTAAATCCACTTTGTTTCCTCCTGTTGGAGTTTGTTGTCTATATCTCCTTTACGTGGACCTGATCTTACTTTCATAAGTCCCCAAACTTTGAATTCTGTACTTTTTCCTCTATGCTTTTCTCTCATATGTCTGGCTAGGCTGGTCTCCTCTCCTGTGTTGATGCTGCTCAGGTGTTTAGAAATCCTTCTTCTTAATTCCTGGGTGGTCTTCCCTACATATAGCTTCGGACATTCACATTTGATAACGTACACCACTCCTTTGGTTTTGCAGTTTATATAATCTCTTATTTCGTAGTTTTTCCCATCTACCGGATTCACAAAGGTCTTTGTGACTTTCATCCGGCCACAGAAAGTACAGTCCCCACAGGGGTATGATCCTTTTTGATTCAGCCATGTGGTTTTCTTGGCTGTTCTATGTGGTTGATAATGGCTGTGCACAAGCATTTGTTTTAGATTACGTCCTCTTCGGTACGTTATTGCTGGATAGCTTGGTAGCACCTTTAGTAGATCGGTGTCAGTTTGTAAGATGTGCCAATGTCGCCTCAAAATCCTTTGTATAGCACTATGTTCAGTATCATATGTTCCTATACACCTTATGATTTTTCCACTTTCATTTTGAGTTCGACCTGCTAGGAGATCGAGTCTTCCTACCTTCCTTGCTTTATTATATGCCCTATGTAAGCATTTTTTAGAATACCCTCTATTGAGAAAACGTGAGTATAGGGTACTGCATTCTTTTTGGAATGCCTCCTCTGTGGAGCAGTTCCGCCTGGCTCTTAGGTACTGCCCCACAGGGATTCCCTTTTTGAGGGGGGCAGGGTGGAAGCTTTGCCAGTGTAACAGATTATTAGTGGAAGTTGGTTTTCGATATATTTCTGTTTGGATACTGCCGTCAGAAACAGCCAGCCTGGACACATATATTCAACAAAAAATTGTGTACAGAGGAATGAGAATTAATTTAACTCCAAACTCTCATCAGGAAGACAGTGAATTCAGAAAGGGGTGGGAAATTTTGCTAACAGAAAACTCATTGCGCATGCAAGCATATCTCCTTGATTACGAGCAAAAATCACTGGCAAAATTAACGGTACAATTACAAAAGGAGATACAGGAGATTCAGGTATTTAAGAATAAACCAGAGTTCGTGGAGCATGAACTAAAATTGCAGAAAAATGTAGAAAGTATGCAGGGGGAAATCAAAGAACGAAAACATAGAAAATATAACAGAGACAAAAAAGATTTTGATACTGGAAATATATATCCAAATAAACAAGGGGCACGATTCCCATATAGACAAAGGGAAAGTTGGAGGGAATATACCGATATCTCGGAGTCCGAGATCTCTGAAATCGAAGGCAACCAAACACAAGCCAAGGCTAATACAAAGAAAAAATTTAAAAATAGACGGCCGTACGCACAGAGACGAAATCCTCCAAACCACCCCCCCCCCCTTCTCTTCCCCCTAATACTAACTTAAATCCTATAGGATATCCAACATGTACAACAAATCAAGAACAAGTATCAAATATGCCAGGACAGTACTCACAATTTCCGCAATTATCCTGCTTAACTACATCTACAAATACCATGCAACTACCTCCAAATCCAACATCAGGTGGTTTTTTAGGAATGGGCATACAACTGAGAGACAGAGAGAAGTGGGGTTACAATCAGAGGAATTAAACATAGGAATCATACAGCCAAAGGATGTCTGTACGAATCCCGTACAAAATGAGAACATTGAGGGCACAATGCAGATCATTAATAAAACCCAAATAGAGCTCAAATCTGAGCATATAAGCCTTATACAGAAAGGCCTATCATTCACCCCAGCACCCCATTTTAACTGTTTTTTGTGGGTAAAAGACATAAATCTGTTTGCCCGCAAATTAGCCCTACATAAAGAGTTCAATTCCAGTGAATATGAAACAGAGAATATACAGAGACGGGAAAGAGAAGCAGTGGACACACTTGAGCTACTACTGAGGGAAGGAGAAGGTGAAATCATTACCCCCAGTCCCCCATTCAGTACACTGACTCCAAAGTCAAAATTCACTCCCCCCTTTGGGAAGTATGCCAACATTCAAACATTTGTGGATGTAGTCACTAGGGACCTACAAAAAATTAAAGCTTCTAGGAGAAATATACATAGCAATTTAACTATGGAAGAACAGGGAGCAATGAAAGACCTGATAGGCAATGACAATCTAGTCATAAAACCCTCTGACAAAGGAGGAAATATAGTGTTACTAGAAAGTGAATACTATGAACAGATGATAATGAGACTCCTGAATGAGAAAGGTACATATAAGGAGCTAAGTGCCGACCCCACTGAAAAATATGTCTTGGAACTTAAAAAGCTGTTAAGAAGTGCAAAAGATCGGAATCTAATCACCAAGGAAGAGTATAAAATTATGTTCAGACCACGACCCACCATAGCCACATTTTACGCAATTCCCAAGATTCACAAACAAAGGGAACCAATCCCAGGTAGACCCATCGTCTCTGGGAACCAGAGCCTATGTGAGAGTATCAGTGAATATGTGGAACAGGTCATCTCTCCATTTGTGAAGTCGCTACCCTCATATCTCAGAGACACCAAAGATACTGTCGTCAGATTGCAGGAGATTCAGGTTAATCCTCACACATATATTGCAAGTCTAGATGTTGAGGCTTTATATACAAGCATCCAACATCAGTTGGGAATAGAAGCAGTCCAATTTTACTTGAACACTAAAGGAACACAGTATCATGAACACAATTGTTTTGTTATTTCACTATTGAAATTTCTGTTGGAGCACAATTATTTTATGTTTAATGGCAAATATTATTTACAGACCACTGGGACTGCGATGGGCACGATTTGTGCACCAAGTTTGCTAATTTATTTTTAGGGTGGTGGGAGGATCGTATAGTTTTCACTGACACTATGAATAAGTACACTGAGCACATTTCTTTTTGGGGTCGTTATATTGACGACATTTTAATTTTTTGGGACGACACTGAAGCACAATTTCATGAATTTGTTTGTCAATTGAACGACAACCAAATTGGAATGAAGTTTACGGCTGAAATACACAAAAGCACTCTCAACTTTTTGGACCTGAAACTAACATTGCAATCTGACGGCAGTATCCAAACAGAAATATATCGAAAACCAACTTCCACTAATAATCTGTTACACTGGCAAAGCTTCCACCCTGCCCCCCTCAAAAAGGAATCCCTGTGGGGCAGTACCTAAGAGCCAGGCGGAACTGCTCCACAGAGGAGGCATTCCAAAAAGAATGCAGTACCCTATACTCACGTTTTCTCAATAGAGGGTATTCTAAAAAATGCTTACATAGGGCATATAATAAAGCAAGGAAGGTAGGAAGACTCGATCTCCTAGCAGGTCGAACTCAAAATGAAAGTGGAAAAATCATAAGGTGTATAGGAACATAAGATACTGAACATAGTGCTATACAAAGGATTTTGAGGCGACATTGGCACATCTTACAAACTGACACCGATCTACTAAGGTGCTACCAAGCTATCCAGCAATAACGTACCGAAGAGGACGTAATCTAAAACAAATGCTTGTGCACAGCCATTATCAACCACATAGAACAGCCAGAAAACCACATGGCTGAATCAAAAAGGATCATACCCCTGTGGGGACTGTACTTTCTGTGGCCGGATGAAAGTCACAAAGACCTTTGTGAATCCGGTAGATGGGAAAAACTACGAAATAAGAGATTATATAAACTGCAAAACCAAAGGAGTGGTGTACGTTATCAAATGTGAATGTCCGAAGCTATATGTAGGGAAGACCACCCAGGAATTAAGAAGAAGGATTTCTAAACACCTGAGCAGCATCAACACAGGAGAGGAGACCAGCCTAGCCAGACATATGAGAGAAAAGCATAGAGGAAAAAGTACAGAATTCAAAGTTTGGGGACTTATGAAAGTAAGATCAGGTCCACGTAAAGGAGATATAGACAACAAACTCCAACAGGAGGAAACAAAGTGGATTTACCTGCTTGACAGCTTGTCCCCCAGGGGCCTCAATGAAGGGTTCACGTACTCGTCCTTCCTGTAAGTCACGACCCCATCTAAAAAATAAAGAAAAAGGAAAATATTAGGAACAAGAAATTATACTAGCTAACAACAAAAAATATGATTGTACAAATAGAGCATCCAATCCGACGGTAGACCTAACAAGTCAGAAACGTGTGAAAAAGTTGAGCAATTGAGACCGCTTAGGTGATAGGTGACATGGGAACTATGGTACAAAAGGAAAATGTAGTTTAAAGGTAGCCGAAACAGGGCCCCAGATGGCAAAAGAGTGGAGGGCAATTAATATGAGAACCAAGAAATCTCAACTAGATCTATAGGCCATAGGTATGTGAGGAGTTGGGAGAAATCAAAAGAGGTGGGGAAGAAGAACTCTATGACCCCACACCTACTAGCAACAAATCTCTACGGAGTCTTGAGACATAATTTGAAAAAAACTAGCCGTAACTGAGGTACAAGCATTACAATAGGGATATATCCAAGTATGCGGACCTGGTGAGGATGCAGCCCTAGTAAGTAATAGCTAGAAGCCAAATTATAGGTAGAGAGGCTGATATTCTGCAGGAGGCTAGGTAGTGATCCACTACATTGTAAACATATAGTATTAATCCCAAGCATGGTTTTGCATGCAAGAGGAAGAAACTGAAGACGCAGTAGAAATAAGGTAGTGCAGCCTCCACCAATGAATGCTAGGGGCTGGCTAACTCACCATGATAACCAGGTACCCTGTAAAGTAGTAAGTTAGATCCCGATCACCGGAAAACCTAAGTCCGCTGACATGCGCCCTGGTGGAGATAAGGGATTCGGACGGCAAGATCGGACGCATGCGCAGTGCCAGTGAACATTGGTATCGGTGACTAAGTCCCTTAACATGCGCTGAGTGAAGCGCAGAACTAGGAAATAGAAGTGGATGGGGACTAAGTTGGCTGACATGCGCCGTAAGATGGACGGAGCTAGAAATGGCAAAGTCCACAGACATGCGTGGTACCACCCTCTGACGTCATCGACTCCAAGCCAATCAGAAGAGTGCGGAAGCACTAGGGGGAGGCACCCCTGGAAACGTCACCGATTACTCCACAGTGCCGCTCACAGAGATGACGTCATCAACTAAGGTCATAAAGCCGGCCGGAAGGAAATACACTCACACTCTGCCCTAACCCCTGAAGACGCCGGTCATCGGCGAAACATGTCGGGGGGCAGTGAGGAGCTTTAGTTTTAATACAGCACATCGATGCAGCCAGTATAACAGGAAGTAACACAGTGCCTAGATTACTACTGGCAGCGCGCAGCCAGAAAGGCACCAGTGTGAACTGTCCTGGACCAGTATATTTAGTTAGGAGATCCCTAATAGGAAACAGACATATACGAATGGCTGGGATGTACTGGAATTTTAAATGTGTGGCTAGAAATTAGCATTCTAAAAAGTATAACAATAAAGGTTAAGTTTTAGGAATAGAGGTAGGTGCAGGATTAACAGGTGTTAATCAGTCCTAGGGACACTAGTTTATGTATATGGGGTGATCACCCCCCTGTCATTGATCACCCCCCTGTAAGGCTCCATTCAGATGTCCGTATGTGTTTTGCGGATCCGATCCATGTATCCGTGGATCCGTAAAAAACATACGGACATCTGAATGGAGCCTTACAGGGGGTGATCAATGACAGGGGGGTGACCAATGACAGGGGGGTGATCAGGGAGTCTATATGGGGGTGATCACCCCCCTGTCATTGATCACCCCCCTATAAGGCTCCATTCAGATGTCCGTATGTGTTTTGCGGATCCGATCCATGTATCCGTGGATCCGTCAAAAACATACGGACATCTGAATGGAGCCTTACAGGGGGGGTGATCAATAACAGGGGGGTGATCAATGACAGGGGGGTGATCAGGGAGTCGATATGGGGTGATCACTCCCCTGTAAGGCTCCATTTAGACGTCTGTATGTGTTTTGCGGATCCGATCCATGTATCGGTGGATCCGTAAAAAACATACGGACATCTGAATGCAGCCTTACAGGGGGGTGATAAATGACAGGGGGGTGATCAATGACAGGGGGGTGATCAGGGAGTCTATATGGGGTGATAAGGGGTTAATAAGGGGTTAATAAGTGACAGGGGGGGGTGTAGTGTAGTGGTGTATGGTGCTACATATTGCTGAGCTACCTGTGTCCTCTGGTGGTCGATCCAAACAAAAGAGACCACCAGAGGACCAGGTAGCAGTTATATTAGACGCTGTTATCAAAACAGCGTCTAATATACCTGTTAGGGGTTAAAAAAATCGCATCTCCAGCCTGCCAGCGAACGATCGCCGCTGGCAGGCTGGAGATCCACTCGCTTACCTTCCGATCCTGTGAACGCGCGCGCCCGTGTGCGCGCATTCACAGGAAATCTCGCGTCTCGCGAGATGACGCATATATGCGTGACTGTGCGCAGGGCTGCCGCCTCCGGAACGCGATCCTGCGTTAGGCGGTCCGGAGGCGGTTAAACTCCTTCACTGTATTTGCAGCTACCACTTCTGCAGGAAGGATATTCCCATGCATCCACTACTCTCTCAGTAAAGTAATAATTCCTGATATTACTTTAAAACCTTGGCCCCATTAATTTAAAACTATGTCCTCTTGTAGCAGTTTTTCTTCTTGTAAATATTCTCTCCACTTTTACCTTGTTGATTCCCTTTATGTACAGTCAGGTCCATAAATATTGGGACATCGACTCAATTCTAAAATGTTTGCCTCTATACACCACCACAATGAATTTGAAATGAAACAAACAAGATGTGCTTTAACTGCAGACTGTCAGCTTTAATTTGAGGGTATTTACATCCAAATCAGGTGAACGGTGTAGAAATTACAACAGTTTGCATATGTGCCTCCCAATTGTTAAGAGACCAAAAGTAATGGGACAGAATAATAATCATAAATCAAAATTTCACTTTTTAATACTTGGTTGCAAATCATTTGCAGTCAATTACAGCCTGAAGTCTGGAACACATAGACATCACCAGACGCTGGGTTTCATCCCTGGTGATGCTCTGCCAGGCCTTACTGCAACTGTCTTCAGTTCTGCTTGTTCTTGGGGCATTTTCCTTTCAGTTTTGTCTTCAGCAGTGAAATGCATGCTCAATCGAATTCAGGTCAGGTGATTGACTTGGCCATTGCATAACATTCCACTTCTTTCCTTAAAAAACTCTTTGGTTGCTTTTGCAGTATGCTTTGGGTCATTGTCCAGCTGCACAGTGAAGCGCCGTCCAATGAGTTCTGAAACATTTGGCTGAATGTGAGCAGATAATATTGCCGAAACACTTCAGAATTCATCCTGCTGCTTTTGTCAGCAGTCACATCATCAATAAATACAAGAGAACCAGTTCCATTGGCAGCCATACATGACCACGTCATGACACTACCACCATCATGCTTCACTGATGAGGTGGTATGCTTAGGATCATGAGCAGTTTCTTTCCTTCTCCATACTCCTTCTCTTCCATCACTCTGGTACAAGTAGATCTTGGTCTCATCTGTCCATAGGATGTTGTTACAGAACTTGAAGGCTTTTTTAGATGTCGTTTGGCAAACTCTAATCTGGCCTTCCTGTTTTTGAGGCTCAGCAATGTTTAAATCTTGTGGTGAACCCTCTGTATTCACTCTGGTGAAGTCTATCTCTGATTGTTGACTTTAACCACACATACACTACCTCCTGGAGAGTGTTCCTTGATCTGGCCAACTGTTGTGAAGGGTGTTTTCTTCACCAGGGAAGAATTCTTCGGTATCCACCCCAATTGCTTTCCATGGTCTTCCGGGTCTTTTGGTGTTGCTGAGCTCACCCGGTGCGTTCCTTCTTTTTAGAATGATCGAACAGTTGTCTTGACCACGCCTAATGTTTTTGCTATCTTTCTGATGGGTTTGTTTTGTTTTTTTCAGCCTAATGATGGCTTGCTTCACTCATCGTCTTCTTCCAAACGACCTGTATCGGAATGCTGTTGTAATTGCATGTCATTAAAATTTGGTTATAGCTACTGTATATGGAAATAAACCATCTGTATAGTGCTACCTACAGTTTTTTTTTTAACCCCTGAAAGCCATCAATGGTCATTCAGATGCGGCGATCATACGAAGAACAGGGCATCTGAGGAGTTCCCGTTATTGCCACCTGCTACTCACAAACAAATTTGCTTTGTGACGAAGTAATTCGCCACAAAGCAATTTTTTGGTGAAATTTGGTGAAGCAGCCAAATCGAAGGTTTGAGAAATTTGCTCAACTCTTATTTTCACCAATAGGAAACAGAGAAAAAAAAGACCATTATATGCAGCAAAATAGAGATGTTCATATTTGGATTTTTTGAAGATTTATATCATTCTACTAGTATGCTCTGTTATGCATGCCTGCTGATAACAGACTGGGCATCGAGCCAAGCTGTACTCTTCTACACTAAAACCCTTACAGTTATTTTTTACCTTATAAGCATATGATTATAAGCTGCTTTTATAACCTTTCCATTTAAGAACTAATTTCACGTTTAACTAGCATTAACTAGCTTAACTACTTTCTCAGATGTCTAATGTATTACAAATTATTATATTATCTAGTTGTGTAAAAAAAAAAAAATTAAAACATGTTCTTGAACTATTTATTGCATTGTTAATTACCATTTGTGTTTCCACCAAATGGTTTATCTCATCAGACTCAACCCCTTTCAAAATGTTATCCCTGATACCCAGACAAACATCATCAAGCCATGACATATGCAATATTAGATGGTAATACAAGGACAGCTCAAGCATGCCAGAATGGGAGTTGCTTGTATAGAGTGACTTTCCATTCCAGTTTATAGAAGCGGGTCCCCTCTGACATATGGACAGTCCTTTAAAGTGCAGTTGCTAGTTCAATATATGGAAATAATATACAGTTTTTGTTTTCAGCAATTTCTAACCAGGAATCATAGACCATAGAATAGAATAGAAAAGTTGTAGCAAGAAATATCTAATTTATTCACCAAACATGACGTTTTGAATCACATTTATTTCTCAAGCATAAATACACAGTGCACTCCCCAATATATATATATATATATATATATATATATATATATATACATATACAGTAAAGACCAAAAGTTTGGACACACCTTCTCATTCAAAGAGTTTTCTTTATTTTCATGACTATGAAAATTGTAGATTCACACTGAAGGCATCAAAACTATGAATTCAACACATGTGGAATTATATTCATAACAAACAAGTGTGAAACAACTGAAAATATGTCATATTCTAGGTTCTTCAAAGTAGCCACCTTTTGCTTTGATTACTGCTTTGCACACTCTTGGCATTCTCTTGATGAGCTTTAAGAGGTAGTCCCCTGAAATGGTTTTCACTTCACAGGTGTGCCCTGTAAGGTTTAATAAGTGGGATTTCTTGCCTTATAAATGGGGTTGGGACCATCAGTTGCGTTGAGGAGAAGTCAGGTGGATACACAGCTGATAGTCCTACTGAATAGACTGTTAGAATTTGTATTATGGCAAGAAAAAAGCAGCTAAGTAAAGAAAAACGAGTGGGCATCATTACTTTATGAAATGAAGGTCAGTCAGTCAGCCGAAAAATTGGGAAAACTTTGAAAGTAAGGGCTATTTGACCATGAAGCAGAGTGATGGGGTGCTGCACCAGATGACCTGGCCTCCACAGTCACCGGACCTGAACCCAATCGAGATGGTTTGGGGTGAGCTGGACCGCAGAGTGAAGGCAAAAGGGCCAACAAGTGCTAAGCATCTCTGGGAACTCCTTCAAGACTGTTGAAAGACCATTTCAGGGGACTACCTCTTGAAGCTCATCAAGAGAATGCCAAGAGTGTGCAAAGCAGTAATCAAAGCAAAAGGTGGCTACTTTGAAGAACCTAGAATATGACATATTTTCAGTTGTTTCACACTTGTTTGTTATGTATATAATTCCACATGTGTTAATTCATAGTTTTGATGCCTTCATAGTCAACGAAAATAAAGAAAACTCTTTGAATGAGAAGGTGTGTCCAAACTTTTGGTCTGTACTGTATATATACAGTACAGACCAAAAGTTTGGACACACCTTCTCATTCAAAGAGTTTTCTTTATTTTCATGACTATGAAGGCATCAAAACTATTGCACACTCTTGGCATTCTCTTGATGAGCTTCAAGAGGTAGTCCCCTGAAATGGTCTTTCAACAGTCTTGAAGGAGTTCCCAGAGATGCTTAGCACTTGTTGGCCCTTTTGCCTTCACTCTGCGGTCCAGCTCACCCCAAACCATCTCGATTGGGTTCAGGTCCGGTGACTGTGGAGGCCAGGTCATCTGGCGCAGCACCCCATCACTCTCCTTCATGGTCAAATAGCCCTTACTTTCAAAGTTTTCCCAATTTTTCGGCTGACTGACTGACCTTCATTTCTTAAAGTAATGATGACCACTCGTTTTTCTTTACTTAGCTGCTTTTTTCTTGCCATAATACAAATTCTAACAGTCTATTCATTAGGACTATCAGCTGTGTATCCACCTGACTTCTCCTCAACGCAACTGATGGTCCCAACCCCATTTATAAGGCAAGAAATCCCACTTATTAAACCTGACAGGGCACACCTGTGAAGTGAAAACCATTTCAGTGGACTACCTCTTGAAGCTCATCAAAAGAATGCCAAGAGTGTGCAAAGCAGTAATCAAAGCAAAAGGTGGCTACTTTGAAGAACCTAGAATATGACATATTTTCAGTTGTTTCACACTTGTTTGTTATGTATATAATTCCACATGTGTTAATTCATAGTTTTGATGCCTTCAGTGTGAATCTACAATTTTAATAGTCATGAAAATGAAGAAAACTCTTTGAATGAGAAGGTGTGTCCAAACTTTTGGTCTGTACTGTATATATATATATATACGCTTGACAAAGGCTCTTGTATGAGCTGAAACGTTGCCATCCACATGGGTGAATAAACACCATCTACTTTTACCTGGAGTGCTGTCCGTTTTTCATCTACTATTGACGGGGTAAGCTGCTACATCCCTGGACATAGCACCCTTTCTGTGTTGTTCTTCCGGTGCCGCCATTGTTTTTCTTTTTTTTATATATATATATATATATATATAGAGATGAAGCTTGAGAAAGGCTCTTGTATGAGCTGAAACGTTGCCTTCCACATGGGTGAATAAACACCATTGCTTTTTATCTAGAGTGCTGTCCGTTTTTCATCTCTATCCATACGGGGTAAGCAGCTACATCCCTGGACCTAGCACCCGCCATTGTTTGTTTCTCCAGTGCCGCCATTTTTTTCCTTTATATATATATATATATATATATATATATATATATATACACTGCTCAAAAAAATAAAGGGAACACCTAAACAACACAATGTAACTCCAAGTCAATCACACTTCTGTGAAATCAAACTGTCCACTTAGGAAGCAACACTGGGTGAGAATCAATTTCACATGCTGTTATGCAAATAGGATAGACAACAGGTGGAAATTATAGGCAACTAGCAAGACACCCCCAATAAAGGAGTGGTTCTGCAGGTGGTGACCACAGATCACTTCTCAGTTCCTATGCTTCCTGGCTGATGTTTTGGTCACTTTTGAATGCTGGCGGTGCTTTCACTCTAGTGGTAGCATGAGACGGAGTCTACAACCCACACAAGTGGCTCAGGTAGTGCAGCTTATCCAGGATGGCACATTAATGTGAGCTGTGGCAAGAAGGTTTACTGTGTCTGTCAGCGTAGTGTCCAGAGCATGGAGGTGCTACCAGGAGACAGGCAAGTACATCAGGAGACGTGGAGGAGGCCGTAGGAGGGCAACAACCCAGCAGCAGGACCGCTACCTTCGCCTTTGTGCAAGGAGGAACAGGAGGAGCACTGCCAGAGCCCTGCAAAATGACCTCCAGCAGGCCACAGATGTGCATGTGTCTGCTCAAACGGTCAGAAACAGACTCCATAAGGGTGATATGAGGGCCCGACGTCCACAGGTGGGGGTTGTGCTTACAGCCCAACACCGTGCAGGACGTTTGTCATTTTCCAGAGAACACCAATATTGGCAAATTCGCCACTGGCGCCCTGTGCTCTTCACAGATGAAAGCAGGTTCACACTGAGCACATGTGACAGACGTGACAGAGTCTTGAGACGCCGTGGAGAACGTTCTGCTGCCTGCAACATCCTCCAGCATGACCGGTTTGGCATTGGGTCAGTAATGGTGTGGGGTGGCATTTCTTTGGAGGGCAACACAGCCCTCCATGTGCTCGCCAGAGGTAGCCTGACTGCTATTAGGTACCGAGATGAGATCCTCAGACCCCTTGTGAGACCATATGCTGGTGCGGTTGGCCCTGGGTTCCTCCTAATGCAAGACAATGCTAGACCTCATGTGGCTGGAGTGTGTCAGCAGTTCCTGCAAGACGAAGGCATTGATGCTATGGACTGGCCCGCCAGCTCCCCAGACCTGAATCCAATTGAGCACATCTGGGACATCATGTCTCGCTCTATCCACCAACGTCACGTTACACCACAGACTGTCCAGGAGTTGGCAGATGCTTTAGTCCAGGTCTGGGAGGAGATCCCTCAGGAGACCGTCCGCCACCTCATCAGGAGCATGCACAGGCGTTGTAGGGAGGTCATACAGGCACGTGGAGGCCACACACACTACTGAGCCTCATTTTGACTTGTTTTAAGGACATTACATCAAAGTTGGATCAGCCTGTAGTGTGTTTTTCCACTTTAATTTTAAGGGTGACTCCAAATCCAGACCTCCATGGGTTGAAAAATTTGATTTCCATTTTTTAATTTTTGTGTGATTTTGTTGTCAGCACATTCAACTATGTAAAGAACAAAGTATTTCAGAAGAATATTTAATTAATTCAGATCTAGGATGTGTTATTTTTGTGTTCCCTTTATTTTTTTGAGCAGTGTATACAGTGAGGAACAGAAGTATTTGAACTTCCTGCGATTTTGCAAGTTCTCCCACTTAGAAATCATGGAGGGGTCTGAAATTCACATTGTAGGTGCATTCCCACTCTGAGAGACAGAATAAAAAATATATATATAAGGAAATCACATTGTATGATTTTTAAAGAATTTATTTGTCTTGCACTGCTGAACATAAGTATTTGGCCACCTGAGAAAATCAGTGTTAATATTTGGTGCAGAAGCCTTTGTTTGCAATTACAGAGGTCAAACGTTTCCTGTAGATATTGACCAGGTTTGCACACACTGCAACAGGAATTTTGGCCTACTTCTCCACACAGATCTCCTCTAGATCTATCAGGTTTCGGGGCTGTTGCTGAGCAACCCAGAGTTTCAGCTCCCTCCAAAGATGTTCTATTGGATTTTGGTCTGGAGACTGGCTAGGCCACTCCCGAACCTTGATATGCTTCTTACGGAGCCACTCCTTGGTTATCCTGGCTGTGTGCTTCGGGTTGTTGTCATGTTGGAAGACCCAGCCACGACCCATCTTCAATGCTCTGACTGAGGGAAGGAGGTTGTTGCTCAAAATCTCACAATAAATGGTCCCATTCATCCTCTCCTTAATACAGTGCAGTTGTCCTGTCCCTTTCGCAGAAAATCACCCCCAAAGCATGAGGTTACCACCCCCATGCTTCACAGTACGGATGGTGTTCTTGGGATGCAACTCATCCTTCTTTTTCCTCCAAACACGACGAGTGAAGTTTAGACCAAAAAGTTCTACTTTGGTCTCATCTGACCACATGACTTTCTCTCATGCCTCCTCTGGATCATCCAGATGGCCATTGGCAAACTTCAGAGGGGCCTGGACATGTGATGACTTGAGCTGGGGAACCTTCCATGCAATGCATGATTTGAAACCACATGACGGCGTAGTGTTCTACCAACAGTGACCTTTGAAACTGTGGTCCCAGCTCTCTTTATGTCATTGACCAGCTCCTCCCTTGTAGTTCTGGGCTGATTCCTCACATTTCTTATCATCAGTGATACCCCACGAGGTGAGATCTTGCATGGAGCCCCAGTCATAGAGAGTCTTTAGCCTCTTCCATTTTCTAACATTTGCTCAAACAGTTGCTCTATTTTCACCAAGGTGCTTGGCAATTGCCCCGTAGCCCTTTCCAGCCTTGTGGAGGTCCACAATTTTGTCTCTGGTGTCTTCTGATAGCTCTTTGGTCTTGCCCATAGTAGTAGTTGGCGTCTGACTGATTGTGGGGTGGATAGGTGTCATTAAAGAGCTCAGACAGGTGCTACTAAGTTAGATTAATAGGTGGAGTAGAGGTGGACTTTTTAAAGGCACAGTAACAGGTCTTTGAGAGCCAGAACTCTTGCTGTTTCTCAGGTGTTCAAATACTTATGCTCAGCAGTGCAAGACAAATAAATTCTTTAAATATCATACAATGTGAATTCCTGAATTTTTTTTTTTTAGTCTGTCTCTCATAGTGGGAATGCACCTACAATGTGAATTTCAAACCCCTCCATGATTTCTAAGTGGGAGAACTTGCAAAATTGCAGGGTGTTCAAATACTTCTGTTCCTCACTGTATATGCATGTAATGACATCAGTACAGCCCAATAGCATTCAATTCAGACAAAGAATCAAATATTCTCATTACACATATTATACATATCACAATTAATCCAACGTCTCCAACTCATAGATCCATCGTAATTCGAACTGTTGAGCTTCCCACCTCTCTTTGATTTTCAGACTCCATCAATGATTCTGAATTTTAACTGCAATACATTGTGTCCATGTTTTTCCATATAGAGTACTTGAGTTGAGCGACACAGCGCAGCTATAGGGGTAGCAGGGAAAGTGACTGCTTTGGGGCCTGACCTCAGAAAGGGCCCACCCAGGAGGAGGACTAAAATATTTTATTATCAGGGCCCACTCAACAGTATTGTACAATGACATTATATACAGTAACAGTATATACTTGTAGGAAACAGACGGAGAGGCTGCCGGGCCTGGTCTAAGAGAGCAATCTGGACTAGTCACAGGAGTGGGAGTTGCACAGGAGTAGGAAGGTGCAAAGAACTTGCCGGTGGGGGATCCCACCAGGGAGTCATTTCTTGTTCCCCCTCTGTTTGTGTTAGTTCAACCTATGTTCTTGTATAGTCTAATCTTGCATAGTATAATAATCCAGATGGACACTGTAGGATGCGAATTATATAATCTGATTGACAAGTAGTTTTCCTCTTCCTTGGATGTGAAAAAAAGCAATACCTTTTAACATGCTGTTACACTTATTACATTTTAGACATGGGACGCTTCCCTTGGGTGATATATTTGCATTTTTTTTTCCCAGTAAGACATCGACATGGACCATCTTTCCTTAAGATTTCACGTCCTCCTATAGGACATTAAAGGTGGTACAGTAAATTTGCTGATAACAGAAAAAGATTGATGTAGAATCGACCAATTCTGTCTCAAAATCCTCATTACTCCTATGAGAATATGCTGACTGCCGTCCCCTTTTATCCTTCACCATAAGTAAATCCCATCTATCTGTTGTCTTAACCCTTTATTTATGACCAAACACCAATCTCTAGTCTTGTGCTAAAAATGTATTGCACATCTCACCTAACCTCCTATCTATCAATGCATCATCCTGTACTATGCATTCACCTTAAATAATTGACTGAAAGGAAGGGAATTGATCATATTATGGAGGTGTCTACTCTCAGAATGTAGAATGTTGTTTCTCTCAGTATATAAATGGAGGTCAGTATATAAATGTCCATCCTTCTCTTATTAAACCGTATCCAGAAACGTCAATGACTCATGTGAATATACAAGTTTGTATGTAGGTCTTCATACACACTATTCATAAACTCCAGGAACTCAAGTAGTTGTGTCTTAGACCCTATCCAAATAAAAAAATATCATCAATGTATCTCATCCGGTCTGTTACAAATTGAAAGAGGCTGGAGAAGTATACATAGTCATGTTCAAGCTCCACCATAGAAAGTTGGCATAAACTGGGGCCACCTTTGACCCCATGACTGTGCCCTTAACTGCAGAAAGAACTCATCCTTAAACAAAAAATTATTATTGGTTGATTGGTGTTGGTTGATCGTTTGTGGACTTTCTATGCTATTTTTTGAGTGCTGTGCTATCCGTTTCTTTTATGACCATAGAACTAGCTACTCTGTTTGGTTATTAACATAAACTGTGCAAGATTTTTTTTATTCTGACTTATCACAAATAAAAATGTTGATAACTAGAAGATGGGGAACGTGAAGGCATGAGATTATCCAAACCAGCCCTTACAATTACCCACTGAAGTGCTATTAATCACAAGGAGCTTGTAAATGACATAGACACAATGATTTAAGAAGGTCAAGGCATACCAAAAAGGCTAATGAACATTAGGAAGGATAAGGAGATAATAGAGTGTGGAAAATATGACAAGGAAGTTTAAAAGGACAAACTACGGTATATATTTGCTGGCCCTTGGACAAAATACTGTGTATAAAGCATTCACTAAGAATGTAAGCATTAAACTGTGCTTCCCCTCCTGCTAGACTAAGACGAAAGAATGCCTATCTTCATGAAATTCACTGTTAAACCAGGCACAATGCATTGTAGAGCTAGCTTTCCTGAATGTAATTATACTTTTTACTTAGTGATCTTTTTCTATATGTTGGAGAAAAATCTTCTTTAAATCCATATGCAAATGAGAATTTTGGTGTACCAAGGGCGCCCCAAACCACTTTGTGCATCCTTGTTTCTCTGCCTTCCCTAGCCAGCTCCTCCCTCTCCTACCTTATTAACAGGCCAGGTTCTTTCATAGTCTTCTCCCCTGATCCTGTCAATCAATAAGAAGAAAAGGGAGGGGCTGGAAGAAGGTGGAGCAAGGATGCACTGAACTGTTCTTTTTCCCACAATGAAGCAATGAATTGCTATGTGAACGGTATCATTACATTCAGCTCAGCTAGCCGTACAAGGCATTGGCCCAGATTTACTAACCCTAAAGATAGGGTAAACTTAGACAGGTTATCTTGACCTGCACCAGATTAAGCACAGGGGCTAAGGCTGGATGATAAATGTGATGCATGGATAGACATAGACACTTTTCTCTCACTCTATACTAGCTATTGGTTGGCCTACTTTCAGACAGATTTTGAAGCCAGAAATGAGCTGAAATTCATGTGCAAAATTGTGCATAATAGACTCCACCCCTTTCCTGTGAAGCTTTTTCCACTTTCCACCAAGCCCCTTGTTAAGCCCGTTGGAAAAGTGTAGAAACCCTGGATGTGCCAAATTGTGCCAATTTGTGAGATTTTGAGCTACTTTTTTTAAATATAAATTTGGTGGATACATAACTAAATCTGGGCCATTGTACCTACTTAATAGTGATATTCCTAGTGACTAATCAATGTAAAAAAAATCTGCAGCACTCGCCAGTATGGAAAATCCAATGGTGGTTTTATTCCAAAAACAACAGGATAATGCAATGTTTCGACCTTCCTTGGTCTTTCCTTGCTTGAAAAAGACCAAGGAAGGTCGAAACGTTGCATTATCCTGTTGTTTTCGGAATAAAACCACCATTGGATTTTCCATACTGGCGAGTGCTGCCGATTTTTTTTACATTGATTTGACGTCGGGACCATCTGCCAAGATCCCCATCTGCTTGCAGCACCACTACCTGTAAGGTATTTATTCATGGCTGTCCCTAATTTTTGGGTTCAGTAGTGCTGCCAAACCTTTGCATATATTCCTAGTGACTAGACATGAGCGAATTCTTTAAAAATTCGATTCGGCGGGATCGACAAATTAAATATTTTTTTTTGTCTCAATCTGAATTTATCTGCGGCAAATTTCGTAAAAAACTGTTATTTCCTGGCTGCAGAGAGCCTTTATAGTGGTGTAGAATAGGGTTCGTACCGAACTTTACGGTGTTCAGTATCCGAACCCGAACATTTCAGTAAAAGTTCGGGTTCGGTGTTCGGGTAATATTAATCCGATGGTATATATTTTTTTTTCTCCAATCCGATGGTATATTTTAACTTGAAGCGTCCCCATCACCATGGGAATGCCTCTATGTTAGACTATACCATCGGATTTGAGTTAAATTGTGAAAACTGAGATCCGACAGTATATTCTAACACAGAGGCGTTCCCATGGAGATGGGGACGCTTCAAGTTAGAATATACTGTGGACATAACAGCCCCCTGCTGCCTGGCAGCACCTGATCTCTTACAGGGGGCTGTGATCCGCACAATTTACCCCTCAGGAGCCGCACCTGAAGGGTTAATTGTGCGGATCACAGCCCCCTGTAAGAGATCAGGTGCTGCCAGGCAGCAAGGGGCCAGACCCCCCTCCCTCCTCAGTATTAAAATCATTAGTGGCCAGTGCGCCCCCCTCCCTCCCCAGTATTAAAATCATACTGGCGAGTGCTGCCGATTTTTTTTACATTGATTTGACGTCGGGACCATCTGCCAAGATCCCCATCTGCTTGCACCACCACTACCTGTAAGGTATTTATTCATGGCTGTCCCTAATTTTTGGGTTCAGTAGTGCTGCCAAACCTTTGCATATATTCCTAGTGACTAGACATGAGCGAATTCTTTAAAAATTCGATTCGGCGGGATCGACAAATTAAAATTTTTTTTTTGTCTCAATCTGAATTTATCTGCGGCAAATTTTGTAAAAAACAGTTATTTCCTGGCTGCAGAGAGCCTTTATAGTGGTGTAGAATAGGGTTCAGCGAACCCGAACTGTAAAGTTCGGGTTCGTACCGAACTTTACGGTGTTCGGTACCCGAACCCGAACATTTCAGTAAAAGTTCGGGTTCGGTGTTCGGGTAATATTAATCCGATGGTATATTTTTTTTTTCTCCAATCCGATGGTATATTTTAACTTGAAGCGTCCCCATCACCATGGGAATGCCTCTATGTTAGACTATACCATCGGATTTGAGTTAAATTGTGAAAACTGAGATCCGACAGTATATTCTAACACAGAGGCGTTCCCATGGAGATGGGGACGCTTCAAGTTAGAATATACTGTGGACATAACAGCCCCCTGCTGCCTGGCAGCACCTGATCTCTTACAGGGGGCTGTGATCCGCACAATTAACCCCTCAGGTGCGGCTCCTGAGGGGTTAATTGTGCGGATCACAGCCCCCTGTAAGAGATCAGGTGCTGCCAGGCAGCAAGGGGCCAGACCCCCCTCCCTCCTCAGTATTAAAATCATTAGTGGCCAGTGCGCCCCCCTCCCTCCCCAGTATTAAAATCATTGGTGGCTAGTGCGGCCCCCCACCCCCACCCCACCCCCTATTAAAATCATTGGTGTCCAGTGCGGCCTCCCCTCTCCCCCCTCCCTAATTAAAATCATTGGTTAACAACCCCGCTCCCCCCTCCCCCTCCCCCTTCATTGGTGGCAGCGGAGCGGCAGTTCCGATCAGAGTCCCAGTTTAATCGCTGGGGCTCCGATCGGTTACCATGGCAGCCAGGACGCTACTGCAGTCCTGGCTGCCATGGTTACTTAGCACTTTTAACAACATTATACTTACATGCGCTGTCTGTGGCTGGCCGGCGCTCCTCCTACTGGTAAGTGAAAGGTCTGTGAGGCGCATTGCTTATAGCACAGACCTGTCACTCACCAGTAGGAGGAGCGCCCGGCCGGCCACAGACAGCGCACGTAAGTATAATGCTGCTAAAAGTGCTAAGTAACCATGGCAGCCAGGACTGCAGTAGCGCCCTGGCTGCCATGGTAACCGATCGGAGCCCCAGCGATTAAACTGAAACTCCGATCGGAACTGCCGCTCCGCTGCCACCAATGATGGGGGGGGAGAGGGGGGTTGTTAACCTGTGGCCACTGCCACCAATGATTTTAATTAGGAGTAGGGGGCCCACACTGGACACCAATGATTTTAATAGAGGGGGGGCCGCACTAACCACCAATGATTTTAATAGGGGGGGTGGGGGGGCCGCACTGGCCACCAATGATTTTAATACTGGGGAGGGAGGGGGCCGCACTGGCCACCAATGATTTTAATACTGGGGAGGGAGGGGGGTCTGGCCCCTGCTGCCTGGCAGCACCCGATCTCTTACAGGGGGCTGAGATCCGCACAATTAACCTCTCAGGTGCGACACCTGAGGGGTTAATTGTGCGGATCACAGCCCCCTGTAAGAGATCGGGTGCTGCCCGGCAGCAGGGGGCAGTTATGTACACAGTTCTTAGTATATTCTAACTTGAAGCGTCCCCATCACCATGGGAACGCCTCTGTGTTAGAATATACTATCGGATCTGAGTTTTCACGATTGTGAAAACTTAGATCTGAAAAAGCTAATACTATTATTTTCGGTTAAACCCATGTTATAATGGAAAATAATAAAGTGAAGTTCGGGTCCCCATTGACCTCAATGGGGCTTGGGTTCAGGTCCAAGTTCGGATCAAGTTCGGGTCCCGAACTTTTTTAAAAAGTTTGGCCGAACTCCCCGAACCTGAACATCTAGGTGTTCGCTCAACTCTAGTGTAGAACACTGTGCCTTGCAGTAACACGCATAGGGAGTCTGCTCTGGTACTGAAATAATACTGTGAGTCAGTATGACATGCAGATGACAGGCGTTTCTCTTAGAATTACTGCACACTTCACTTATTTGGGCAGTCACGGGGCCAAAACTGACCAAATAACTCAAGTATGAACTCAACCTTACAGGTCGATGTTAGCGCCAAGAAGAAGCGCACTCCTTTTGCACCGTCGTCAGCTGATTCCACATAGATGTCTACAGAACCAGTTTAATTCAACGCTTTTATAAGTAGAGCCCCCCGACAGAGTGGAGAGGGTGTCAGCGGTAAGTTTGTGTTGATGTCTCTGATTATTTTGCCCTTCTTCTGATCCATCAGAACAATAACCCTCCAAAAATCTGTACCATACAGGCCTTATAGCTGCTATACAGACAGGATCAGTTGTGAGTCTCATTTTTCCTTCCTTCTGACAGATCAGAAAAAGGGTCAAATAAATGATGATGTCAGCCAGGCCGAAATAGCGGCCCAGTCATGAAGTAGGGAGGGTGGGAACAGCATGAGAAGTCCACAGTGGCCCTATGACATAGTGGTGAGGTGCAAGCAGCATGAGGAGGCCACAGAGTGGCAAAATGACAATGTGGAGGTGGCAGCAGCATCAGGAGGCCACAGAGTGGCAAGGTGACATAGTGTGGAGGTGGCAGCAGTATCAGAAGTCCATAGAGTGGCAAGGGGACATAGTGTGGAGGTGGCAGCAGCATGAGGAGACCACAGAGTGACCCAGTGACAAAGTTTGGAGGTGGAAGCAGCATCAGGAGGCCACAGAGTGGCAAGGTGACACAGTGTGCAGATGGCAGCAGCATAAGAAGGCCACAGAGTGGCAAGGTGACATAGTGTAGAGGTGGAAGCAGCAAAAGGAGACCACATAGTGACAAGGTGACATAGTGTGGAGGTGGCGGCAGCATCAGGAGCCCACAGAGTGGCAATATGACAAAGTGTGGAGGTGGCGGCAGCATCAGAAAACCAAAGGGAGGGTGGGAACAGCATGAGAAGTCCACAGTGGCCCTATGACATAGTGGTGAGGTGCAAGCAGCGTGAGGAGGCAAAGAGTGGCAAAATGACAGTGTGGAGGTGGCGGCAGCATCAGGAGGCAACAGAATGGCAAGGTGACATAGTGTGAAGGTGGCAGCAGCATCAGGAGGCCACAGAGTGGCAAGGTGACACAATGTGCAGATGGCAGCAGCATAAGGAGGCCACAGAGTGGCAAGGTAACAAAGTTTGGAGGTGGCAGCAGCATCAGGAGGCCACAGAGTGGCAAGGTGACATAGTGTTAAGGTGGCATCAGCATGAGGAGACCACATAGTAGCAAGGTGACATAGAGTGGAGGTGGTGGCAGCATGAGGAGACCCCAGAGTAGCAAGGTGACATAGTGTGGAGGTGGCGGCAGCATCAGAAAACCACAGAGTGGCAAGGTGACATACTGTGGAGGTGGCAGCAACAGCATGAGGAGACCACAGAGTGGCAAGGTGACACAGTGTGGAGATGACAGTTACATAAGGAGGCCACAGAGTGGCAAGGTGACATAGTGTGGAGGTGGCAGCAGCATCAGGAGGCAACAGAGTGGCAAGGTGACATAATGTGGAGGTGGGTGGCAATATGATTACCAGCTGAAGATGGTGGGTGTAAGAAGGAGCATTTGGCATCAGATGTGTGGCATCAGGTGGGTGGCAGCATCAGAATACTAGCTGAGGCAGGTAGCCAAGAAACCGGTCTCTTTTGTCAAAGTGTTGGTGTGGCACCATGGATGATCTAGTCTGATGCATCAGGCATTGGTGGGTGACAATCCTGTCTGATCCACACCTGATTCATCTTGACAAAGGTCAGTCTCTCCACATTTTGGGTGGACAGATGAGTTCTTCTTGGGGTAACTATGGCCCCTGCCCCACTAAACACCCGCTCTGATGCCACACTACTGGCCGGGCAGGATAGCTTTTCCAGGGCAAACTCTGCCAGTTGCGGCCACAAATCCAGTTTGGCTGCCCAGTAGTCCAGCGGATTATCAATGTGGGGTGACAGGGTACTGTCCAAGTATGCCACCACCTGCTCTATGTCTAGCTGCTGGTGAGTAGTTTCTTCACTATGCAGGTAAAGAAAGCTGCTCATCAGCGACTCTAGACTCAGGCTGCTGCTGATGGAGCTGGTACTGCTCCTGCCACCCTACCTCTCCCTAGCAGCCATGGCAGTGGAACGTGAGTGCAGAGGGCCCCACCGGTCAGACCTCCGAAAGGAAGGATGATGGCGCAGATAGGTCAACTGACTACATAGGATGTCTCTATAGTAGTTCAGTTTGTCCTCCATCTCAGTGGTTGTAAAAAAGGCCCGGTAGCGAGGGTCCAACAAGGTGGAGAGCCAGAAATCATCCCTCTGCCAAATGGTGACAATTCGGCTGTCACTGACTCGAAGGGACTCCCTGCCTCCACCTGCACTGCATACTGCCACGGTGTGTCTAGGTCCTCTGCCTCATCGCCCTGTAGCTCCTCTGGCTGCTCCTGCTCCTCCTTTCCTGTCACCTGTGTAGAAAAAACACCCATTTCGCTGCACATTTCTTGTGCTCCAATGTCCTCCTCCTCTCCCAGTTCAGCCCCCACAGGGCTCATGTGGCCGCACGATCTAGGCGCCACGTCCCCAGTCCAGCCATATTTACCAGCATTTGTTCCAGGACATGGAGCAGTGGAATGACATCATTCATCCCGTAGTCCTGGCGACTGACAAATAACGTGGCCTCCTCAAAGGGCCTGAGAAAACGGCAGGTGTCACGCATGAACTGCCACTGGCTGACATCGAAGTTACGCAGGGGAGTATTCCTATCCGCTTGGATCATCAAGAAATCGTTTATGGCCTTTCTCTGTTCTTATAGTCGGTCTAACATATGGAGGGTGAAATTCCAATTGGTGGAAACGTCGCATATCAGCCTATGTTGGGGGATGCCGTTTTGCTGCTGCAGCTCAAGGAGGGTGTGCTTTGCGGTGTACAAGTGGTTGAAGTGCATGCAAAGTTTCCTGGCCATTTTTAGGATGTCTTACAGATGGGTGGAAGACTTCAGGAACCAATTGACAACCAGATTGAACACGTGTGCCATGCAGGGCGCATGGCAGAGCCCTCCTTGATGCAGAGCTGACACCTTGTTCTCCCCGTTGTCGGTCACCATGGTTCCGATTTTGAGTTGTCGCAGAGAAATCCAGGATTCGATTTGTTGATGAAGGACACAGAGCAGTTCCTCCCCTGTGTGACTCAGTTCGCCCAGGCAAACAAGGTGCAGAACAGCGTGACACTGCCGTGCCCTGCACATGTGGTATGCTGGAGGGGCACTGTGAATTTTCCCTGCAGTTGAGGCTGAGTACATGGTGGAGGATGAGGAGGCAGAGGTGAACATTGTCACAGGACGGAGACGGAATGTAGAGACGGAAGCAGCATCACCTGGCCAAGTTGCTGGTGTGGCTGTGCAGGAACCACATTCACCTAGTGGGCCGTAAAGAACATAAATTGTCCCTGACCGTAGTTTTAACGCTCCACATGTTGGCGCTGCAGACACCGACAGGCTCAAGCACCTTCTGTTCTACATGTGTGTGCAGGGCTGGTAATGCCTTTTTGGCAAAGAAATTATGGCTTGGGACTCTCCACCTTGGCTCAGCACAAGCCATCAGTTCTCTGAAATGTGCAGAGTCCACCACTTGGAAAGGGAGGGACTGCAGCACCAGAAACTTGGACAGGAGCGCGTTCAGCTTCTGCGCCGTTGGATGAGTGTACGCATACTGTTGTTTCTAGGCAATCGCTTTGATGATCGATTGCAGACAGAATGACTGTCGAGGAGTAGGAGGGTGAGGAGCAGGAGCATCAGGACCAGCAGATGATGGGAAGAACAGACAGCTCCCTTCGGCTAAGGTGGTGGAGCCTTGACTGCCTGAAATCGGCTGTGTGTCACTGGCTGATGTAGCGGTTGCTGCGGAAGGCTGGACCACCACATCCAGCCTTCCGCAGCAACCGCTATGTTGACACGGAGCCGTGGTGCCAACATTTGCACTCTGGCCACACTTCACCTTCTGCCCACAGATTCACCTCCTCTGGTGGCTTAAAAAACACTGCCACACCGCCGAGTAGGTGATTTTACCCCCAATACTCCGCACTGAGTGACTACTACCGCCGCTGCTTCCGTGAACCCCCACACCACTAATTTTCGGGCAGGTAGGTTCCTGCGAAGCGGGTGGTCTACCCGGGCACGTTTGGCTCCCGACCTCCCACTGCTGCCATCCTGCTTAGTGCTGACTCCCGGCCACGCTAGCGACTTGCTGGCTCCGCAGCTGCCTGATGGGAAAGCTGCCACCCTCTTCTCCCGATGATGATGAAGCCCCTAATTGACCCGGCTCCTAAGTGCGATCAGCTACATCATCATCATCTAGTACTGTCTGCATGTCACTGGGCCATGCCAACTAAGGGTTGTGTCTGATGAACCTACTGACTGCTAGCTGGGGGTGTCTGATTTCCCTTGGGACAAAATGGATAACCGAGTCAACCATTCAAGAACTGATGGGTTGCTGGTCAAGACACAACCGCTAGATGACATTGGGAGCTCAGGTCTCTCGCTGAGACTCCTGCTGCCACTCCCCCTTACTCTTCTGCGACCTGTGCCAGAAACATTTAGGCCTCTGCCACTCCCCTGTAAAGGGACTGGAACTTCTCTGTCCGTCATACCGTTAGATAAAAAAAAAAAAAGGAAATTAAAACACCCCAAAAAATCTGTAATTTTCTCACTTCACCACACAATGGCTAATAAGCCCTTTTTTTTTTACTAATACACGCCAAAGAAGGCTTTAAAACATATAACTGCACCTCTAAACGGCAAATATATATTTTTTGTGCCACTAATACATGCCAAAAAGGGCTTTAGATTGCTGAACAGCAAATAGGTCCTTTTTTTTTTCCACTGATACACGCAAAAAAGTGCTTTAGAACATATAACTACACCGCTGAATGGAAATAATAATCTATATTTTTTTGCCACTAATACATGCCAAAAAGGGCTGTAATTTTCTCACTTTACCACACAATGGAAAATACTTTTTTTGTGCCACTAATACACGCAAAAAAGTGCTTTAGAACCTATAACTACGCCGCTAAACGGCAAATGATATGTATTTTTTTGCCACTAATACATGCCAAAAAGGGCTATAATTTTCTCACTTCACCACACAACAGCAAATCCTTTTTTTGTGCCACTAATACTCACCTAAAAGGGCTTTAGAACATATAACTACACCGATGAACGGCAAATAATATATATTTTTTTGCCACTAATACACGCCAAAAAGGGCTTTAGAACATTTAACTGCACCGCTGAATGGCAAATAATATATTTTTGCCCACTAATACAAGCCAAAAAGGGCTCTAGAACATATAACTGCACTGCTGAATGGCAAAT